>NW_006775077.1:754937-763402 GCF_000442215.2 Lipotes vexillifer
GCACAGCCTCGACTGGGGGTCCCGCCCAGACGGGGTGGGACCAAGGTGAGGACAAGCTCCTGGAGCGAGCCTGGCCCCCGAGGTGGCCGGCAGCCATGGCCTTGACCCGCCTGTGGCCCCGTCTCCTCGGAAAACCGGCGCCTAGCGGACACGGAGCGCCCGCCGACCACGAGGTGAGTGAGCTCTTCCAGGCGCCAGCCCAGCTGAGCTTCCCCGGGGGAGGACCTCCTTGCCGGCTGCCCCTCGGAGCTCGTAGGGACCGACCGTAGGGACAGCCACGTGGACGGTGGGCTGGGGCGACCCCGGGGGAGGCGTGCGATCAGCCCAGGTCAGACTCAGCTCGCAGCGGGCACAGCCCCGCCCGGACCTCTGCTCTGGGACCCCAGCAGGCGCTGTGCCCGGGCATCGACCGGCCTTTCCAACCTTGGGAAAGCGCAGGAGGTTGAAACCACGTGGCACGCGACAGGAAAGCTAGGCCCCGAGGGTGAGGATGGGGCCCCAGGAGTCCCGCTTGTGGATCTTCCTCTTCAAACGAAGCAGAGGGCCCAGGGGAGCGGGACCCAGGCAGCCGGGAGCTGTGCCCGCAGCTGAGACCCACGGCGGAGCCCTCCGCCCCGCACGGGACAATGTGACCACAGGGGCCTGCGGGACCGGCTGGTCCCAGGGGAGGAGCGGATCCATACGACGTAAAGGGTCGCGGCTCCCGGACGTCGGTACAGGGGAGGCTGGCCGAGCGGCCGCAGAGCCCAGGGCCCGAGCCCGTCGTAGGACCCGGCCACGGGAGCGGTGCCGGGGCTGCTGGCTGCCGGAAGGGCCTTGCTGTCAAGCCCCCTGGGGTGGAGACAGCTGCAGGGGAGCTGGAGGGGTGCTGCCGCCGAGCCCGGGTTTCATGGGATTCGCGTTTCAGTTGTGACCGTCGTGCTCACCGGTGCAGAGGGCCCCTCGGTGGCTCCTTCTGAAAGCCAACAGCCCCACCCCCGGGGAGGTCGAGAGGGCCCCGTCCCCCTGGAGGCACATAACCTCTGGGGCCCTCGGGCCTTGGCCTGGTCCAGACTCAGCCTCGAGGAAGCCAGGGCTGGGCCCCAGAGGCCTTCTGGGGGGGCCCTGGGCTCCCAGGCCAAGTGCGGAGAGCTGGGGCGGACGCTCGCTGTTTTCTGGCAGCGGGGATGCGGGTGGGCAGATGGGGACCCACGTGCTCCTTGTGCCCGAAGCCGCTGGGACCCCCGTCCTCCCCTCCATGGGACACGTCGCCATCGGAAAGCAGGCCCGCCCCACCAGGAGGCAGAGACAGTGCCAGAAATCCCAGACGCAGTGCGGAGCGGGGAGGGCCAGAGGCCAGGGCTTTGGCATTTGGGGATGTTAGGAAACTTACAGCAGAATGATGCTTCTCTGTTGGTGGAAAAAGGGCCGCAGCCCTGCCCTCCCCAGCTTCATCCCAGACAGACCTCTGTGCCCGCATGTACACAACTGGCCAGAAATGCATGAGGTCCACACAGCAGCCCCAGGGGACGCAGCATGGGGGCCGGGCGTCCGCGGCCTCCAGTTACTGGCCTTTGCCTTTGCTGTTTGTTCACTATGTCTTCCTCCAGCACGCTGGATTCTTCAGTGTTTCAAGAAAGAGCTTATGTTTCTCGGAGTGTTAACGGCCCCGGGCACGGGAAAGCACTGAGGGGCCAGGTGGCACGAAGTGGTTTCAGAATACGACAAAGGGCACATGGAGTAGGCTTGCGGGAGGGCCAGGAGCCGTGGGGTGAGGCCACGGCCGGAGGGCTGACGCAGCGGCGGGGGACGGCGGTGCAGGACCACCGGGTGGCTCGGGACCGAAAGCTTCCTCCTCCTTCCCCGCGGTTCAGAAACGTAAAGTCGGCAAGAGCGACTGCAGGCTGGCGTCCTGCACCCGGACCGCCTTCTCCCTGTCTGTCTGTCTCTCCAAACAAACACACCAGGAAGGGTGAGAGAGCCCCACCTACTACATGTCAAGGAACAAGCGGGCTCAGCACTGGCTGCGCTTCCAGGACTGGGTCCCCTGCGAGGAATCCCCTGATTCCAGGAGCCTGAACACTTCTCTTGATTCTGACACAGGGCTGACCTTGAGGGCTGGAAGAGGACCATGGAAAGTGGGAAGCCCAAGGCCACACGTGAAATAATATCTGAGGACCCGAAAGCAAGCTGGGAAAGCCCGAATTCCAAGGCAGAATCAAGGAGCAAATATACAACAGGGAAGACAGCTCCGTGGGGAGACAGGCAGAGCCTTTCCTCTGGTTCCTCCATCACGTCACCCTGGCTCCGCACTGCTGGGCCTCTGTAAGCTGCATGACCCAGAGCGCCTGGCGCCTGCGGATGGAAGGAACTGGAAAGGTGCCCAGGGCAGGGAGCGCGGAGCAAGTGCCTCGCCCCAGTAAACCCCGTCCCACCCACACCTGCACGTCTGGGCCCTGGAGATGCAGGAAGAACAGAGGGGGAAGCCCCTGTTCCCACGCCCATCAGCTGCTCTCACTGGCTTCCTTAAGCTCCTCTGCCTGCATCCCACAGACCCCGGGAACTGGTCCTCGCGGCCTGGAGAGGACACTGCCTGGACGCCCGGCCCGGGAGGTGCCCAGAGGTTCGTCCAGAGCCGCCCTGCCCGCTGTGACCCCAAAACCAACCGTCCCCAGGATGCTCGGGGGGTAAGGAGTCGGACTCTTAGCACCTGGACAAGCACAGGGTAAGGATGGAAACACGGCGTGGTGCGTCTGAGTCCACTGCCCAGCCGCCGTGTGTCTGCTCTGAGCCTCCTTTCCTGGCCTGAAAAGCACACCAACACCAGAAATAACCGTCCGTCCTGCCGACGCCCCGGGCCCCCGTGCTGATGGAGAGAAACATCCGGAAGCTGCAGGCGCATCGAGGGCGCGTCAGGCCTGCTTCCCGCAGGGACCCTGCGAGGCCGCCCCAGCTCTAGCCTGGGTTCCTGCTCTCAGGCCTCAGTTTCCTCACCCAGAAAGCAAAGGGGTCAGAGTCGGTGACTGCAAACATCTCTCTGAAGACTGAGACTCCATGGTTATTTCCTCAAGTCTCCAGGGACCTCTCGTAAGCCCAGCCCCGCCAACCCCGAGGTGCTCGGGGTGACTCTGTGCCTTAGGCTCGTGGGCTGCTGTTCTGCTCCCGGGAAGCACAGCCCCCAGACCCCAGGCATCACTCACATGGAAAGCCTTCCAGAGGCTTCCCTCGTATTTAGCCGTCAGGTTTTCTCGATTGATTTCTTCATGATGCCCAAGCAAATGGCTCTGACCAGAGCTGGGTGGTTCTGATGGGCCCTGGAGGTCTGGCCATGGGGACCCAGAGCAGAGCGAGTGGGACCCTGTCCACCTGGGCGGAGGCCGACTGGCGGTCGTGGGGCCGGGCCCCTCCTGGGCGACCGTGGTCTACTCCCCCCACACCCGACGGGCTGCCCCCCCAGTGCAGTTGCGCCCGGGCCTGCGGCCTTCACTTGAAGGAAAGACTGTTGCAACTTGGCTTTTCTTCCAAAATAATCTTCCATACTCTGCATCCCTTAAACCACTTGCTGTCATTCTGCGCAAGGAGACTACTGAATTCTAAGCCAAGCAAAGGCATCCGGGCGGTTTACGCCTCTGCTGAGCTGTTATTTTGATGTTTATGCTGGGAAGTCTTCTGCGTACCTGAGACACATTGAGGCCTTTAAAAATGGGTGCCTGGGAGCAAGGAAAACAGTCAGAGCGGTTAAGGCTGACATCTAACCTGTCCTCCCGCTGTTCTGGAAGGAGACACGGGAGGCCTCCAAACCCACGTTCAAAAGCGTCGCTCTCAGCACCAGCCCAGGCACCCTGAGTTCGGGAAATAGTGGTGAGCCTTCCCTGCGGGGACGACGAGCCCAGACCTCCGGCTGTGAGCTCTCCAGGGCTGCCCGAGACGAGGAGGGAGGAGCTGCCTTATGGGACAAGGGAGGGGGGCCTGGGCACCGCAGAGGGAGCCTCACGTCCCTGGCGGGACGGCCCAGGGGCAGCCGCGCATCCTGTCTGGACGAGAAGACGGAGCTGTGGGTGGAGAACACAACGGTCTGCGGTGTCCTCGCCGACGTGGCCGCAGCTCCCAGCTCTGGCCAGGCCCTTATCCACTGCACTGCCTCCTGTTCCACCATCCTGGCCCGCCCACCGGGGTGAGAGTGGAGGCCAGGCCTCGGAGCCCCGCCCGAGTTTAACCCCCCTCGGGGGCCACGCAGCCACCACACGCTCACTGAAGGAGCGGACGCGCTGGCTGTGACTTGTGACACTGACTTCCTGTGTGCCGGTGTCCAGGGTGACCTCATGACCACATCCCAGGTTTCGTTCTGTCCTTGCCAGGAGGCCTCTGACCCCGATCTTTGGACGGCCGTCCCGTGGAGGCAAAGCCATCGGTGCAGAGGAGGCCGGGGGCTTCGGTTTCCTCGTTTCCAGTGAAACATCACAGAGGAAACCAGAAGCCGCCATGCCTCCCGCAGCCCGCTGCCTTTGGCTTCACAGGCTGCTAAGAGGGTAAACTCTCCAGCTTGGAAACCGGCCCCTCTAACCACGGGCCAGGCAACAGCCCGAGCTGAGCGGAGGACCAGGGACGACACACACCTCCGCACAGCCCGCGCCCCGCCCGCCTTCTCACATGCCAGTATCTGAGAAGAAACGTGTCATCAGAACAGGCAGCAGGTCCCCGAAAATCTCCACCTCAATGAAGGTCTGCCTGTGAACCTCTCCCGTAACTGAGAAAAGCCCGCGGCTGATACTGCATGGCTTTGTCTAAAGAAAGAAAAAGCCCACGGCTTTAATTAAACTCCTTTGAGTTAATGATTCAGGAACAAACATATTCTTAAACTTGCCAAGGGCAAAAACGCAGGGCAAAACTGCGTAGGTCATTCAGACAGAAAAGAATTCTCTCCAGATTGCAAAATCTAAATGCCTTGACCTTGCCGGAAAAAATCTAATGCTCTCTCTTGAGGCGTATTAGAAGCTGTTTGACCAGAAATGGAGCAATTGCTTGCTCTGAAAAACATACATACACAAAACTAGGAGCGTGGCCAAAAGGCCCAAGATAACCTCGTGATCCAGTGATTTCTGGGAACGGCCAGAGAGCATCGTGCGGTCAGGGTGTGGGGATTAAAACATGCCGTGTTCATCAAGACCAGCTCTGAAAGGGGGCAACTCAATAGCTCGAAGAGTTTCCAGCCAGATGTGTCATGTCTTCCACAGGCCTGTGACCTTTGGGTCACATGCTCTAGTCCAGAGTACTTATTTTACTGGCAGCTAGCTCAGCACCTGGGCCAGTCGCCACAGGGGCATAAAGCTGCCACAACCCGTCCTTCCAAAGGGCTACAGAGAGGTAGAAGGGCAGACAGACAGGGCAGCCACGGATAAGAGTCATTCAGCACAAGATATGCTGCTGCCTCTTTCAGGAAGTCCTTAAGGAGGACAAAAATCGCCAAAACAAGATTTCTGAGGGTGGTGAAGGATTTTTATAAACCATCGAAAGAAGTGTGAAGCAAGAGGAAAAGGGCAGAAGAGGTATATCCATTTCATAGTGAACTACGGGCCGTGGTTCTTAAATATAAAGAAAACGATACGCAAGAAGCATATTTGGTTTCCTTACCACTTTCACAAGGAAAAAAATCATTTTATTGATCCCAAGTCTTACTCTGCTGTTCTCCCTTATTGTCGGCAGTTCAGAAAAACAGTGACACTGTTATAGTCTGTGGTTCCAAACAGGTTAAAGAGATGAACCGCTTAACTGCCTGGATCTGGGTTTATTGAGGGTGCCACAAAATCAAAGATTTCTCTGGCGGAAAAAAGGAGAATGCAAGTTCCTCTGCTCCCCGTGTCTCTGGACCACTGGTGAAACCATCTACTAAAGGCGTGTATCCTTAATGCCACTTGGCGGATATTTGCACAATTCTGTTGTGTTCAACGTGTAAATTGAAGGATTAAGTATCAAAGATGTTTGCTCGTTGGATGGCTGGTTAGTGGATGCTTTTAACCACATGAACAAAATAAATAGAAGCTGCAGACAGTACAGTCCGCTTGGATTGAGGCATAACTTTTCCATTGAAAGTGGGAGCTGATCGACCCCGTTTTAATTACGTAGAACTGCATCCTTCCAAATAACAATGAACCTGAAAAATCTCATCTCTCTCACTAGATGTGCCGCACATTTGTCGTATCCAGTTACCAGTGTTTACCAAGATAAGTAGGAACTCGTTTTCTAGTAGAGCAGTGATTACAGCTTTCCCAGTTCTCTAGATATTAACCGACATCTCTGATTGATGCCACCGAGAGACACTAGTTTGTCCTTATATCTGAGCACATTTTTGTTTCTAGCGCGTGCGCCACACCTTCACAGCTTAACAGGAGGTAAGTCTGCAAACTTGGAAAAGGGTCTTCTCCGTTCCCTTTGGTCACGTGACTGGCCCGTGATTTCTCCACCTGCTGCTAGTGTTTGGTTTGGGACATTCCTTCTCATGCACGTGGAATCCACAGGAATCTTGGATGACACAGCAGATTAAAACATGGAGCTGGGGCTGAAAGGAGACCGCAGGCTCTTCACTTAACCCCTCTGAGTATCCACTTCCACATCTGCAAAAAGAGGTGGCCACACAGAGCAAGATTTCTGGTCTGTGACCAGCTGGGGTGAAAATAATAATGTGTCCACCCTGTGTTTTCAAAGCAAGTAGAGCCACTTTCTTTGCTCCTTTTTTTATATTGGATCCTTCTAGGGACACAGGGAGAAACGTGCGTTCCTGGAACTTGTATGATTGACTTGACTAAGAAAGTGCCAGTAAGAAAATGGTCACTGCTTTTAGCCACTGGATATGACCATCTGGACACATTTGAGACAGATCCACAGAGAGGCCACTCCGGCTGTGTCATTCTGACATGGCACCAGGACCTCTCACTGAGGCGGGCTGCACAGGGCCTTGGCCGCCTCAGGTTTCCTTTCACAGGGTTAGGAGTTTGCTGATGGGCCAGACCCGGGGCACCTCGGAAATACCCATAGCCACAGACCCCGACGGATGGTGGGTTGAGGTGCCCTGGCATGAGGGCACCTGCATCAGTCACCTCCGTGAAAACGCTCGATTTCCAAGTTTAAAAAGGGCAGCAGTTTCCAAATAGCAGCTCCACACAGAGCTCATGTCTGTTCACATCACATAGAAAAGACGGAGCAGGTATTACCAACACTAGTTATCAGACACACATTGTCTTTGAAGGACCAGTTTCTCCCAAACTAGCACACAGTAAGACAGAGTAACAGCGCAGGAAGAGAACATGCTTCCTGTTAATGCCTGTGATCTGAGGGAAGCCAGAACACAGTTATGATATTTAAAAGATGTTCTCATCTTGCAACGAACCTCAAATCATCACACCGGGTTTTAAAGTACCAGGGAGAGAGCTGGTCCTATAACAGGCTCGTAGTCTCCTGTGTAGCTACTATAAGCCATGAGTCTACACCTGGGCGGTCCTCAGATGTTTTTCCTCACGCTTGTGTATCTAATGATGTTATTCTCCTGGTCCCTCCTTTGCACTCATCCAATGTCATTCATCTGGAGGAGAGAGGCAAGCAAACTAAAGCCTGGGCAGAGAGAGGGGAGACCGCCTGGGCTCACAGGGTCCAACAGGGAGCACACAGGTGCCTCTCGGGTGCAGAGCCCGGGAGGGGTGGACGCAGAAGGGGGAAACGTCCCAGAGCCATGGATTCACTCTGATTTCCATCATTGGCATTCTGAGGGTGGATTCAGGAAAGAGTCTAAATTCCTCTCACAGACAAGAAATAAAGCAAGCGCTAGAACTCTTTTTTTTCCCCCTAAGCACAAAACCCCAGGCACAGTGAATACTAATTTTTTCAAGAGGCAGCATTTTCTTCTGAGAGGGACTGACTCTATCCATTTGTTTCTAATCAAATGCAAATGCAAATGACGATGCTGGCAGATAGCTCATCCCCGTTTTCGTAAGACAGCCGCTAGAGTCAAAGGAATGAATCTTTACCCAATCTGATGAGCACTGATCTTCAGATGTGTCAGGCAAAAACTAATCCCCCGTTATTACTCGCAAGTTTAAGGACTCACAGCTCTCCAACAAATTGGAAAAACAGTTATAAAATCCTTCCGGTTATCTGGAGACGGGACTGGAAAGCAGCCGGGAAGCCAAGTGCACGAGCCCCCCCTGCTGGTGAAGGACATTATCACAAGTGGAGGGAAAATGAATCACAATTTTTCAAAACCAGTACAATGAAAACAGGCTAATGGAAAAGGCAGTTTATGTTAAAAATTCATGAAGTGGTTGTCCTTTATCCCATGGCTTTCCTCCAGTAGTGTTTAAATTTTTTAGCATAATGTTATTTTATTTTCCACCAAGAAGTTTATTGTTTTGTTAATCACGATGCCAAAAAAGAGTAACACATCAGTGCCACATAACCCTGCGCGTGCTGCGATCACGTGCCGAGGCCCCTACACG
>NW_006775077.1:763570-778158 GCF_000442215.2 Lipotes vexillifer
TACACGACTCACGTGTTCACGTGTGCAGACAGCCAGGTCTCCATGTGGTTCATCAGAGTGTGAACCAAGTCACCCCTAAGAGGTAGGATTTCTTCTACAAACTTCTTGTTATTTGAAATCCCTATGTAATAAGCACTATTTTTCTAAACAACTTGAGTTTTCATTTTTAAAAGACTGGACTAATTTTCTAATTTCACTTGTCCCAAATATTCAGCTCCCCGTATTCTGGAGATAGCGTGTTGACGTCCTAACCTCAGGTGTAGACCGGCATGTGGGGCGGGGGCCCTGTCTCCGGCCCTGTTTCCTTTTCTGATTGCTCACACTCAGAGGGGCGGCCACTACCCGCCCCGCCCCGGCTTCGGGGTGGCCGGTTCTGATTTTCCGGTAGGACTGACCTTCGAATTCCTCCTTTGCCTTTTAATCACTTACAGATAGATGAGCTACTTGGATCAGGATAGACATGGACAAAGAGACACCATTCCTGGCAAATAACTGTAAAATGTGAACAACTCTGGCTTTTCTATCCTTTCTGAATACAGATAAGAAGGGCTGCACTGGAGAATCACGAACCCTTCCTGAGTTAGGGAGCTGAGTCCAGGGGGCTCCTTAAAGGGAAACTTGTGTGTCCCAGGCTCTGGGGGCAGAGGCTGGGGACACAGGGGTGGAGGGAGGAGGACCCGCGCCCCGTCCTCCCCCCACTGGGGTCACCTTCGCACCCAGACGGCCCCGCCGTCATCCCCCTTCCCCTGCGGCCCGTTCCCTCCCCAGACTGTTTTCTCCAGGAGAGAAACGGACCCCCTGGTTTACAGTGAGGCATGGAAATAAGTACCCACTCCCTATAAATTGTGAAATATAACAAATAAGCCAAAACCCACTGTTTTTAAGTACCCTGACACTCCTGCCAGGGGCTCCCACCGCTTGCCCTGCTCTGACCGTGAACTGAGAATCGACAGCAGAGATGTCCTGCACAGCCAGAGCCTCCCCGCCCGGCGCGCCTCAAGTTGGGTGTGGACCCCTTTCCTCAGCGCAGGCTGGCCTTCGATATGGCCTCAGAGTCACGACCCCCCCGCCCCATGCTCCTTCAAAGAATAAAGGATGCTCTTCAGGCTGTGGGGAAGGAAGCTGGGAGCCTGCATCCCCTCAGCCACCTGTCGGAGGCCGGACCACATCAGCATCACAGGGTCCGAGTCAGAGCAGGTGACTGAGAGCCAAAGGGTGGAAACAACCCAAGTGTCCATCAGTGGATGAATGGGTGAACAAAATGTGGCTTACACAGGCAATAGGATATGAGCCGGCCTTAACAGGAAGGAAATTCTGACCCAAGCTACAGCATGGCTGAACCCTGAGGACATTACACCAGTGAAAGAAGCCAGTTGCCACCGGACAAACACTGTGTGATTCCACTCGTATGGGGTGCCCTGAGCCGTCAGATTCCTAGAGAGAGTAGGACGGGGCTTTCCAGGGGCCACGGCAGCAGATGGGGAGTTTGTGTTTACTGGGTACAGTCTCAGTTTGGGAAGATGGAAAAGTGCTGGAGGTGGATGGTGTAATGGATACACAACATTGTGATTATACTTATGGCCGCTGAACTGCGCACTTAACGACGGCAAAATGGTAGATTTCACGTTACGTATGTTTTACCACAGTAAAAAAAAAAAGTCAGGGTGACAGATACAGCACCCCCCTCCCCTGCCACTGCGTAAAGGTGTCATCACCATGGCAACCGAGGCACGTTTCTTAGCTCTCCTTCCTGCGCTCACCACAGAACTTTTTAGTGATACATAAATAAACAGACTAAGCAGCAGCCCTAGAGTCTTAGGAGACACCCTAATACATAAACCAGCTGCAGAATTATCTTTCTTTCCCGGGCTGCTACTCAGAGGTGGCCCCTTAGTAAAAGCTGAGAGCTAAAAACTCTCAGCGGGTCTCGGTTTCAACCCCGTGCTTTCACGTGTGGGGAAACAGAAGCCCCAGCGCTCGGCGTGCTCGGTTCACAGGGGTTTTTGTGTCAGGACCAGAGCCCTCCAGCCCCCAGAGGCTTGCTCCTTCCAGGAGGCCCCAGTAGAAAGAGGGTTTCTGTGTTCCTTTGTCCACTTCTGTTTTGCTGAACCAAACTGCCAGAAGCTTTGGGCAATCAAGGAGTTTTTCTCTTTTCCTCCAAAAACTTAAAATCTAGCTGGAGACCTGGAGACATAAGACGGATGTAAGGAGAAGGCCAGATGCACCTATGCGGAGATCTCCAACCGGGAAATTCACGGAACGACGTAATGTTGCCATCACCAACCTTGGGACAAATAACGATAGATCGTGTTAAATGGACTTATTTTATTTTATAAATTAACATACAGTAAAATTGGGTTGTTTCTGGTGTACACATCTATGAATTTTAACACGCATGTAGTTTCACGTGGCTGCCACCACAATAAGGGTACATCACCCCCAAACCTCCCTCCCACTTCACACCACACCCTTCCCTCCCGCATTCCTGACCCCTGACAACCACTGCTCTGGTCACCCGCCCTGTAGTGTACTCTTTTGAAGAAAGTCACATGTATGAGATCATACTGTATGAAATCTTTTGGGAATGGCTTCTTTCACTCAGTACAACGCCTTGGAGATGCCTCTGAGTTGTTGCTCCTTCTTACTACTGCATAGTATTCTGTTGCACGGACATAGCACAGTCTGTTCATCCCTTTACTCAGTGACGAACATTGGGGTTGTTTGCAGAGTTGGTGATTACGAATTGAGCTGCTATAAACATTCATGTAGAGGTTTTTGTGTGATCATAAGTTTTCGTTTAAGATTCAAATTATTTCCATCAAAAGATTGGAGACCAATATATTCATTACAAAAATCTCATCCAAAAATATGTAGTTTTCCTTTTATCATTCAAAGCAGGAAGTGGGATTGCTGGGTCATATGGTAAGTATTCATACATGGTTAGCTTTATAATAACTGTCAAATTGTTTTCCAGAGTGAGGGTACCATTTTGCATTCCCACCAGCAAAGCATGAGAGTTCCAGTTGCACTGCATCCTACTAGTCAGCACTTAGTATTGTCAGTATCCTTTTTTTTAGCCATTCTAATAGGGGTGTAGTGGTGTCTCCTGATGGTTTTGATTTGCATCTTACTAATAGCTAATGATGCTGGGCATCTTTTCATGTGCTTATTTGCGTTCTGCTCATCCTCTGCAGTGAAGTGTTTAGTCAAGTGTTTTGTCCAATTTTTTAACCTGGTTGTTTGTTTTTTTACCATTGATTTTTGAGAGTTCTTTACAAGAAGGACCTGTGGTTTCAAGTATTTTGTCATATATATGACTGGAAATATTTTCTCCATCTGTAGTTTGTCTTTTCATTCTCTTAATGTGTCTTTTGCAAAACAAAAGTTTTAAATATTGATCAGGTTCAGTTTATCAATTTTGTTTCTTTTATGGATCATGCTTTTGGTGTCTGGTCTATAAACTTATTGGCTACCCTCACGTCATGAAGGTTTTCTTCTAAAACTCTATACTTTTACAATGTAGATAGAGATCCATGATCCATTTGGGGTTAATTTTTGTATAGGGTATGACTTTGGATTGAGGTTCATGTTTTTGGATATGGATGTCCAGTGGTTCCAATACCATATGTTGAAAAGACTATGCTTTCTCCATTGAATTGTCTTTGCACCTTTGTCAAAAATCACCTGGTCCTATTTGTGTGGGTCTATTTTTGGACTCTACTGTGTTCCATTGAACTATGTGTCTACCCCTTCTCCAGTACGACACTGCCTATAGCTACGTAGGAAATCTTTAAGTCAAGTGATGCGGTTCCTCTGATTTTATTCTTCTTTTTCACAGTTGTTTGGCTATTTTGGTTACATATAGTTTCAAGGTTAGTTTTTCTATATCTAAACAAAATCCTGCTAGGATTCTGAGTGGCGGAGCATTACGTCTGTAGATCAGTTGGGGAAGAACTGCCATCTTTACTCTTCATGGTCTTCTGACACATGAAGATAGTATGTCTCTCCACTTAAGTCTTCTTTGATTTTCTTCCACCAGCATTTTCTAGTTTTTAGCATAAAGATCCTATACATGCTTTGCTAAGTTTACAACTAATATTTTGTTTCTCTGATGCTATTATATATGGTAGTGCTTTTAAATTTAGGTTTTTTTAACTGTTCATTGCTAATATGTAGAAATATGATTGACTAAACGTTCTTTCAGCAACAGACCATTACAATTATAACAATATAGCTATAACTCTACATTAAATCATCTGTGACAACTTATAGCCAAAATTCCAAGTCAGGGTCCTAGTTCAGTCACTCTTCAATGCATATGTTACAAAAGGATTCCGTGATGATTGTTCTATTTACTTAAGATCTATTGCATGTGTTGGGCTCTGTATTAAAAGTGATCTAAACTGTCAATGCGTTAATTCAACAGTTAATGCTCATTGCATGCTTAGTTCTGTGCCGAGGGCCATAAATACACTAATTGACTTTTTCATGAACGGTTCTGACCCCAGATTCTGAGAGGTAGAACACAACTTACCAGCTTCATGTGTTCCTTAAAAGACTTAAATTACTTTTCCCTCAAAAGATTGGCGACCAATGTATTCATTATAAAAATCACCAAAATATATGCTCTTTCTTTTAGCGTTCAAAGCTGGTATATGCATGATAAACATGTGAAACATTATTATTATCTACAGAATACTTCATTAACTGTGTCACAGCATACATAAGTTCTAATAATATCAGACCTGCATATAGGACTGAACGTTCATTTATTTAAAAGCCTTTTTGTAAAGTTTAAGAAATTTTTCTAGTTTAATCACAGAATGGGTGAATCAAAGTGCACGATGTTTCTGTGACTCAAAATCCAACACAGCCTGCAGAAAACTGGTATATAAAAACAAAAGTAAAGGGACTTCTCCAGTGGTTAAGACTCTGCACATCCACTGCAGGGGGTGTGGGTTCGATCCCTGGTCAGGGAACTAAGATCCCACATGCCGTGCAGTGAGGCCAAAAAAACCCCACAAAAAAACCCAAAGCCAGGGCAAATTGTACTAAGTTCTGAGCTGCTTTAATTATTTTTGGCCATTAGGGTGGTATCTAATAAATAACTTCACTTGGCAGATACATTAGACACAAAGATATTTTTTCTTAAAATAAGTAATCTAAACGGTTTCCTAGCTCATCTGTTTTCTTTTTTCATCCTTAATTTTATACTCTCTTTTACTGGAGAAGAATGTGTAAGGTGGGCCAGCGGTGACCGAATCTGATTGGTCTGTGAGCTTAGAAAGGCGCTGGCTGAGAGACAACATAGCACAAGGAGGACCAGATTATTTATGTTCTGGCAACCCCAGCAGAGAGAATAAGCGTAAGAAGGATGGGGGAGGGGGGGTCACCAGTTCCTGAAACGCTCCAGCGCTTCCCCTCGAGGTGGACGTCTTCAAGCTCAAATGCGCACGGCCCCCACTTCTGCCCACGCCGTCGTACCCACATCATACCTCAATCCCCCGGGCTTCCTCTGTGGGGAACCAGGATCCCGTGAGGTCCCCAGCGCGGTGGAGGAGAGGGAGACTCAGCCTGTGGCCACCAGGCCCCCGCTGCACCCTCCGCCCTTCCGGGAGGCTGTGGGTGTGCGACACGGAAAGCTGACCACATGCTGAGCCGGCCCAGGTGAGCCGAGGAAGCTATGCCCAGTTCCTGCTAGTGCCGCAGGAAGGGCACTGCAGACAGCAGGACGCGTGGCCGGGGCGTCGGGAGGGTGGGTGTCGGGCAGCGGGGGGAGCCTGGGAGAGGCAGGGAGCCACAGGGAAGTGGGAGGGGGCCTGGGCTCCAGTCAGGACCCGCAGAAGGATGGACTTTGAGCTCCAAGGCTGAGCAGGGCACGAGAAGTCACAGGGAAGCAGGAGGCCTGGAGGGCACGTGAACACCTCGTTCAAAGGACATCGAGGTGGCTGGTCCACTCAGAGCCGAGACGAGGTCTCAGCAAGTGGAGAAAGCCTGGCCATGCCGTGTGGTGCCAGGTCTCGGGGGCCCCCCCGGTGGAGAAAAGATGTTCAGTTTGTGAAGCAGAGACGCAGGGAACGGTGTGGGGAAGGACAGCAGGAGAGCGTCCGCTGCAAACCCGTCTGGGCGGGAAGGGAAGGGCCCGGACAGGGCTACGCCTGCCTTGGCCTCGATGTCGATGTGGGGAACGGACAAAGGGACGGAATACTTTAAAGAGGAACCTACAAAGTTTGTGAACTGAGTCAGTGGGGGAAACAGAGCAAAGAAGGAGGCCAGCGTGACTGCAGGGCTTCAGCCCTGGTGGATGGGGATAGGAGGACCGCCAGCTGGAGACAGGCAGAGACATTAACAGTAACTACTACCGGGGACAGTGCACCCGTAACTAGTACCAGAGATAATGCACCCGTAACTAGTACCAGGGACAATGCACCCGTAACTAGTACCAGGGACAATGCACCCGTAACTAGTACCAGGGACAATGCACCCATAACTAGTACCAGAGACAATGCACCTGTAACTAGTGTCAGGAACAACGTACCTGTAACTAGTACCAGAGATAATGCACCTGTAACTAGTACCAGAGACAATGCCCCTGTAACTAGTACCAGAGACAATGCACCTGTAACTAGTGTCAGGAACAACGTACCTGTAACTAGTACCAGAGATAATGCACCTGTAACTAGTACCAGAGACAATGCCCCTGTAACTAGTACCAGAGACAATGCACCTGTAACTAGTACCAGGGACAATGCACCTGTAACTAGTATCAGGAACAATGTACATGTAACTAGTACCAGAGATAATGCACCTGTAACTAGTACCAGGGACAATGCACCTGTAACTAGTATCAGGAACAATGTACCTGTAACTAGTACCAGAGATAATGCACCTGTAACTACTACCGGGGACAATGCACCTGTAACTAGTACCAGAGATAATGCTCCTGTAACTAGTACCAGAGACAATGCATCTGTAACTAGTACCAGAGACAATGCACCTGTAACCAGTATCAGGAACAATCTACCTGTAACTAGCACCAGAGACAATGCACCTGTAACTAGTACCAGAGATAATGCACCTGTAACTAGTATTAGGAACAATGTACCTGTAAATAGTACTAGAGATAATGCACCTGTAATTACTACTGGGGACAATGCACCTGTAACCAGTACCAGAGATAATGCACCTGTAACTAGTATCAGGAACAATGTACCTGTAACTAGTACCAGAGACAATGCACCCGTAATTAGTACCAGGGACAAAGCACCTGTAACCAGTACCAGAGATAATGCACCTGTAACCAGTATCAGGAACAACCTACCTGTAACTAGTACCAGAGATAATGCACCTGTAACTAGTACCAGAGACAATGCACCTGTAACTAGTACCAGAGATGATGCACCTGTAACTAGTATCAGGAACAATGTACCTGTAAATAGTACCAGAGACAATGCACCTGTAACTAGTACCAGACACAATGCACCCATAAGTAGTACCAGGGACAAAGCACCTGTAACTAGTACCAGAGACAATGCACCTGTAACTAGTATCAGGAACAATGTACCTGTAACTAGTACCAGAGATAATGCTCCTGTAACTAGTACCAGAGACAATGCATCTGTAACTAGTATCAGGAACAATGTACCTGTAACTAGTACCAGAGATAATGCACCTATAACTAGTACCAGAGACAATGCCCCTGTAAGTGGTACCAGAGATAATGCACCTGTAACTAGTACCAGAGACAATGCACCTGTAACTAGTATCAGGAACAATGTACCTGTAACTAGTACCAGAGATAATGCTCCTGTAACTAGTACCAGAGACAATGCACCTGTAACTAGTATCAGGAACAATGTACCTGTAACTAGTACCAGAGATAATGCACCTATAACTAGTACCAGAGACAATGCCCCTGTAAGTGGTACCAGAGATAATGCACCTGTAACTAGTACCAGAGACAATGCACCTGTAACTAGTATCAGGAACAATGTACCTGTAACTAGTACCAGAGATAATGCTCCTGTAACTAGTACCAGAGACAATGCACCTGTAACTAGTATCAGGAACAATGTACCTGTAACTAGTACCAGAGACAATGCCCCTGTAACTAGTACCAGAGACAATGCCCCTGTAACTAGTACCAGAGACAATGCACCTGTAACTAGTATCAGGAACAATGTACCTGTAACTAGTATCAGGTACAATGTACCTGTAACTAGTACCAGAGATAATGCACCTGTAACTAGTACCAGAGACAATGCCCCTGTAACTCGTACCAGAGACAATGCCCCTGTAACTAGTACCAAGGAGAATGCACCTGTAACTTGTACCGGGGAGAATGCACCTGTAACTAGTACCAAGGATAATGTACCTGTAACTAGTACCAAGGACAATGCACCTGTCACTGGTACCAAGGAGAATGCACCTATAACTAGTACCAGGTACAGTGTACCTATAACTAGTGCCAGGGACGATGCACTTGTTACTCCAGTGACAGCCCAGTCGGGGTGCAGGTATCACCAGTGAAACTAAGGCCATTAAATGCATTAAATTCCCGAGAAGCCCAATTTAGACTTTTCGGTGGCAACAGTGTCTTCTGAATGGTAAGGGTCCTCTCGAACCACAAGCACCAAGCTGGCGATGGAGGATGTGTGCACGAGGCTTTGGCGCATTTACCTCACGGGCTTTCAGGGGATTCCTCTGACCTTCCAGACGTTTCCTGATCCCCTCATTCTCACGACCTCCCACACTCCCGTAACGGGGGGCGTGCACGAGCACCGTCCTCTCTGCCAGGGCTCCAGGCGAGTCCCCCTCCTCCTGGGCCCACCGGCTCGCAGGCTCTGTCAGCGCTTCTGAAGGTGGGGCCCGCGTCCGGGGAGGCTGGCGGTGCTCCCCCCTGAGCTTGGCCTTCCCGTTGGGAGGGCTCCCGAGGGGGCGTTTGCAGTGGCCAGGAGGTCAGCCGAGGAGGGACCTGCGGGCACAGCACCGCCCAGTCCCCACCCGCCTGGCTGCATCCGGTGGCGTCAGCAGCTTCCTAGCTGCTGGTCTCCAAAAGTATCCGGATCCACAGAGGAGCAGAGGCAGCTCCCCCAGACAGCAGAGGGTCCAGCCTGCCCTGAGACCACGCATCCTGTCTTTCAGGATGGACACCACGCGGCCAGAGCCACCCACTACGGCCCCCTGCCCCCGAAGGCACAGCACCGCCGGCCCCAGGATGAGAACCCCGTAGTGCACTTCTTCAAGAACATCGTAAGTGGCAGCCGCGGGCGAGAGGGCTGAGGGCCGCCCGGCCCTGCCCCAGCCACGAGGGCCCGAGTATGTCCCCAGGCGACGCCCCCCACCTCCTCGGGAGCCCATGGCCAGCACCTGGTCCCAAGGTCTGGGCTGCACCTGCACCTTAACTTTGTGTTAAAACCTTGAGTTCTACCGAAGAACTCACTCCTTTTGAGACTAAGCTAGTAGGAGATGCTTAGTTCAAAAATACAAGCTTTGCAAAGCTCTGGAGACGGTAAGAAGATCGGGGGTGCGGGGGCAGGAGGGATGAATAGACTAGGAGTGCCCAGGACTTGGGGGCAGCGAGTCTCCTCTGAATGATCCCGTGACGGCGGAGACACCTCATACATTTGTCAAAATCCACAGAATGTACAACACAGAGCCCACAGACCTTGGTTAATGTATTGACACTGGCTCAGTTTTAACAAGTGGACCACACGAGAGCCAGGGGTGCTGTGCACAGGGCAGAGGGGTCACGAGAACTCTCTGCAATTGTTGTGCAAGTTTTCTAGAAACCTAAAACTTCTCTAAAAAATAACATCTTAAAAACAAAACCACAGGCTCTAATTATAAACCTTCTGTGCAGCAGACATCTAAGATGGTATTTTCATGTTGATTAGGGAGCTTTAGGAGTCGCACACCTGAGGGTGTCCCTTTTGAGGCTCGAATACCAGGGGCCCTTGACTGCCCACCCCAGAGAGGACGGTGGTGAAGCTCACCATCTCCATCACCTGCGACAGGGGGTGTGTCATGGGAGCACGCCAAGAGGGATTGCCTCTGTGGCTGCAGAGCCTTTGGTGTGTTTCCCATCCTCTCAAACACTTTCTGTGTGCTCTGGAAGATCGAGGTAGCATTGGATACTTTCGAATTCTCAAATTGTATATTTCTTTCTCAACTAAAACAGAACGGGGACGCCGGGCAGAGACTGAGTGGGTGGCTTCTTATACCAATAGATACCAGACCCTCCCAGCAAGCAGGAGCTAGCAGGGAACTAGCAACAAGCCAGGTGACAACACGAGGTGACACGGTGACAACAGGAGGCTCTCACGAGGAGGGTCAGGGCTGCTGTGAAGGAGGGACCCCACCCCCGCTCACCATTCTCCCGTGTCTTTGCAGGTGACACCTCGCACACCTCCTCCATCACAAGGAAAGGTAAGGCCTCCCAATGTGTTGAGTCATCATCACTTTACAGCCCTTCCCTGAAATCCCTAAATGGATCAAAAGGAGGGCTGGACTCAGAGATCCCTGACTTCACCCCAAAATGTCTTGCCACGTGGAGCCCACGTAGGACAGGCTGAGCCGCGCGTGACACCCCTTCCTGCCTGCTGCTGTGCAGACAGCGCTCACCATCCCAGCTCCCTTCCCTCTCAACCCCAATCTGAAATCCTCCCTGGGCAGCTCCCCGGGGCCACGGACAACCACAGGATAGGGCACGTGTGCCAAAACCTGTTTGCCATCTCAGCACTGTGTTGTCCTGTGTTTCCTGTTTCGTGGAGAGAATGTTTTTCCCACACTGATCACCATGTCCCTCTTTTTCTTTTCCTCACACAGGGGCGAGGACTGTCCCTCAGCAGATTTAGCTGGGTAGGTGACAAATGCACGTCCACCCGTTGCCTCTCGTTCCTCATGGCCACTCAGCTGTTCTGTTCTGCTGTTTCAGTTGCTCCCTGGGCCCACCTTCCTTCCCATCCCACCCAGCTTGTCCCCCACTGCTTCCGCCACAGCCGGTCCTTCCTTCCAGCTGGGTTCACGCTCCTGTTTCCATGACCCAGGGCCCAGGCACCAAAGGGCTCCTAGGAGACTCCCCTGGGCTCCTCCCCAGGGAAGGAGCGACTCCATGTATTAGAAAATTCCTGATTTCCTTCCAAAACAGCAGATGAGGAAGAATGGGTCCCTGCAGTCCGCGTGTGGACCCGTCCAAATAGCCAGCACTCCCTCCCCTGCCAGATGTTGACATTTTGGGGAGAAAAAAACGATTTTGCTAACGAGACAAAAAGATGCTAAATTCAGTCATTCAGTGATCCAAAAGATTTTGGCTTGGGTTTTGATTTAGTCATAACTAAAGCTTGGATATCAAGCCATCCAGGAAAACCTTTTTAGGAGTTTCTGAGAAGATTTTAAAGAAGATTAAAATCTTCATTTAACCCATGAAGATTTTAAATGGCTGATTTGTTCACTTTCTAGTAAAATTTTGTGTCTGAGCCAACTTTAAATGCCTATCTATATTTTAACTAAATCTATCGACCACACTTACTAACAAATATTAGATAGAGTTCTTACTTTATAAAATTTCCAGAATTCCACTAATCTACAGGCCAGGAACTGTGTCTGTCTTGGAGACACAGTATCCTTAGAAACACATCCTCCAATGTCCTTGGAGACACAGTATATCTCTAGTGCAGAGCCTACATATCCTTGATGCCCAATTAATAAGCATAATAGAAATCAATGAATGACTTTAGAAAGAAAGAAAAGGAAGGAAGGAAGGAAGGGAGGAGGGAGGGGGGAGCCACCCTCAGAGAAAAGGCAGGGGAGGCTTCTATAAACTGCCCCAACACATAATTACATTGAAGTATGAACTGAGATATTTGCTGGAACATTTTATACAAATATGCATGAGCGTTTTCCTGACCTAATGAATTTGCCGAAAGGTGATGATAACGTAGGGAATCGACACGGGCCAGCCCTCAGGGACAATTAATGATTGACTTTCTGTGCCAGCAGGAGACAAAGATGATGTTGAAGAATGGGACCCACTTTTGACCCAGAAATCTGATTTTAGTAACCGCTTGAGCTGCCTCCTAACCCTCTAGGCGTGAATCAGGGCGAAGCCATCGGTGAACGTGGAGTGATGGGAGGAGAAAGACCATGTTTCTTCCAGTCGTTTAAAGGCCGCTTCAGCCCGGCAGCTAACAGCACGGCCTTTGCATGCCTCTCACGTCTCTGTGTTTGGTCCCACTAATGTCTGTTAATTTTCTCTTTTTTTCCAAAGTAAAATCCTGCTCCGTATTCCGTGAGCTGGTTTGTCGGTTTCCTAGAGCCACACGACTGTCTTCCCATTTGGAGTTCCTGAAAATCCCACCATTTTTCTAAACTATGTTGTCTGTTTTTTGGTAAATTCTAGGTTGTCCAAAGATATAAGTGACCAGGAGTTTGAAAGGAGAAAATTTAAGCAGATTATTAATCTGAAAACCAATCCTTGAATTTAATTCTCAGAAGCTCTTTATTTTTGGAGAAAACAGCAGAGTAAGAGAACAGTTTAGCACTTGCATGGGAAAGCGTGGATCTCGACAACTCTTGTGTCTGTCCTTGGGCTCAGTCCTCTTTAACCATCCCCCCGACCCTGGACCATGATGGAGCAAGCGTGTCCATGGAAACCTCTGGGATTCAGGGCAGTTCTGGGCTCCTCTCGTATGTGGTCTTGGATCTTCACTGCCCCTGTCCCTTGCACACTTGATAACCCTTCACGTGAAAGTAGCTGAGTGGCCAATGTCTGTTCCCAAACCTGGGCTGAAGTACCTTGGGGGTGCAGGGCAGGGGGTGTGCCTGGACAGCTGGCCCTGGTCCAGCTTCAGCTCCAACACGAGAGGGGTGGACTGGAGGGATCTGGAAGCTTCTGGAGCCTAAACCAGAGGGATCGATCCCATGGTTTCCCAAGCTCCTTCCAGCCCTAAGGCACCCTCGTGAAACTGGAAAGCGCTGCAGCCTGAGGCAAAGGGTCCTGGGGTCTCCATCAGGAGACGGTTTTATTTTGTGTATAGAATTCTCAGGAGAGGCCAGACAGAGAGCTTCCTACTTCTTGTTGGCGAAACGTGAAGTGAGACCTCAGAGCCTGTCCGTTGCATAAGATCCGTGACACAGACAGGATGTGTGGTTCACCCCTGGAGGAATGTCGCACCCCAGGCTGGACACCCGTTACCCCCAAAGGCTAACATTCCTTATGTCTGAGCATCAGAGTTTCCCCCATTCCTTTCTTGTGTTCACAGTGGAAGTTTCCCTTTGAAACTAAAGCGCATTAGAATGCAGACTGGTCCTAGAGACACACATATCCTTACATTTCAGTAATCACTTGTCACTGCTACGTGTCACAAAGGCAATTTTTCTCCATCTTCCCTGAAGTGAGAGGGGCTCCCGGGGCAGCTGGAGACCGGGCTGGGAGCTGCCAGTGGAACCCACCTCCCCATAACAACAGCAAACTCGAAAGTTCAGAGCCACAGGCTCCATTCTCAGAGCAGAGCATCCATTATCCCCATTTTATAGAAGAGGAAACCAAAGCTCAGAGAGGTTCCAACACTTGCCCAAGGTCACACAGCCAGGGTGGGGGGTTGCTGAGACCCGTCCAGGTGGCTGGCTCTGGGGCTGTGCCCAGATGCACGGCCTGGGGGACAGGGCTTCCCAGCCGGGACCCACCCCCTCCCCTCTACAGTGACCGGCTCCCAGCCCAGAGCCCCGGGAAGGACCCTGGTCCCAGTTCACCATCCACACGCAGGGCACCCAGGCCGCGGCCAGGGGAGCTGGTCCTGGTCATCCTGGAGACGCTCCTCCAGGCTGCAGAATTGGGAATTTTGTCTGTGCACGTTAGAAAGGTAGAAGCCCCCAAATTTCACCAAGTCTGAAGGCTGCTGACGCCTCCAGGGAAGCAGATGGGAAGGGTCTGTGCCGCCCAGGCCACATGGACCGACTGAGAGCGGCCGTCCTCTCTTGCAGGGAGCCGAGGGCCAGAAGCCGGGATTCGGTTACGGGGGCAGAGCTTCCGACTACAAATCGGCTCACAAGGGCCTCAAGGGGCACGACGCCCAGGGCACGCTTTCCAAAATCTTCAAGCTGGTAAGGCACCTTCTTAAGGCGGGCGGCGCGGGGGCGGGTTCGGGGACAGGGCTGGGACTGCCGGCCTCAGGCTCGTCCCCGCGCCGCTTCTCTGCAGTCAGCGCCCCACGTGCCATCACTGCACGGCCAAGCGCTTCTCCAGGTCCCGCCTGAACAGGGGCGGCGCTGGGCGCCAGGCCGGGGCCCCTCGGGGAGCTTGCGGACGACGGGGTCGCCGCGGTTACAGGCGGGGCCCGGGCGGCACGGAGGCCTGGAAGGTCAGACAGCAGCACCTCGTTCCCTGAGGGAACCAGCGGCAGCCAAGGGGACACGAGGGGAAGACGGCTGGATGGACGAGAGGCCCCGGGGACCACGGGCACCCGTCCCGTCGGTTAACACGGACGTCAGAGCCACGTCCGTCAGTGCGTGACCTGGGCCCCCGGGCTCCCTGAGGCTCGGCTTGTCCTCCGGACGACGGGGTGACGTACGCGTGGCCGGAGCCGCCG
>NW_006775077.1:778195-790684 GCF_000442215.2 Lipotes vexillifer
CCCCCCCCCGACCCCCGCTGGTGACAAGACGGCCTCGCTCGGAGCACCCGACATCTCAGGAGGGCCTCTGACGGGGGACGGGCGCCATGACCCCGGGCCTGAGCCGCACGGAAGAGGAAAAGGAAGGTTCTGGACTCGGACGGGGGCCGGCAGTGGCCCTTCCCCCCAGGCCTCTCAGAGCTTCCCTCTCGGAGACGCGAGGCTGCAGCTCCCTCCCGGGGGAGGTCGGGGGCGCCCACGTCCAGGGCGGCCTTCTGACCGACCGAGGCCAAGCTCACCTGTGAGGAAGCCGGACGGCCGGAGGCGGGAGGGCGGGAGTCGGGCTGGGCCTGGAGCAGACGGGCTGAGGGCGGCGGGCTCCGCCCCTGCGCTCCGCTGGCCGCCCGACGCCGAGGCGACTTCCAGGTGGCAGAAGAAACGTGTGTGGCCTCCGTTCGCTCGCCCTCTGCCGGTCGCAGGAGCGTCCCGGGCCCGCTGACAGCTCCTCGTAGGAAGGTCACAGACCCCAGGGCACGAGGCGCAGCCTCGGAAACATGCCGCCACCGCCTGAGGCTTGGGGCCCCGAGAGCCTTGGGAAGGGGCTTCGCGGCGGTGGCGGAGGCCTCGGGACTAACACAGCGACGGGCTTGCTCCGGCCGTGGCGCCGGGGCCCGGCGCGCCGGCAGCCCCCGTGGCCCCGCGGGTTCTGCGCCGGGCTTTGCTGAGCGCCTGCTCGGTGCGGTGTCACGTGCGGACGAAGCCTGACGCGCAGGCCGCCGCCTCTTAAAGGAGCCGTGTCGTCCTGTCGGGCGGGCGACAGAAAACACACGGCGCATGCTGGCGGGGAGGCGGGATGGGCGGAGCGCGAACGTGCCCCTCTGTGTCCTCCAGGCCATCGAGATTCCAGGCGGGGCGCCAGACACGGCCCGGCGGAGCGGGTGGCGGGCGCAGGGGCGCGAAGGCGGGCAGGGGCTGGCCTGGCGCGGGGACAGGGCTCCCGGCTGACCGCTGACGGAGCACGGGGAGGCCTGGGGGTCCCGGAGGAGGGAGGCGGCTGCGGCAGCGGCACCGAGTGACCGGTGGGAGGGGTAAGGGGCTCCCCCCACAGAGGGTCCCGGGACCCTCCTGAGCGCTCTGACCCCGGCCCTGAATGGGGAGGTCCCGGGGATCTAGTGACACGGTGTGACTTATGTTCTAATGTTGAAAGACCATCTGGCAGAAACTAACAAAAACGGGACCAGATTTTGCACTTCCTGGACCGGAGAGCAAGGAAAACCCTGTGGATTTCCGCAGCTGCCCAGCCGGGGCTTTGACGGCTGAGCCCAGGTTCTAGCCACATGTCAGCTTTTCAGGCTTAAAGCTGGAAGGGGGTTGGGAGTTGGGATGACCCCGTGGACCCACGGCGAGCCTACCGTGCCGCTGGGGCCGTGTCCACGCAGATCTGAGGCTCCAGGAGGGCACTTGCCATCCCTGGCACAGAACCGTGTTCACAGGGCAGCTGGGCAGGGACAAACTTCACCATATTCGGGTCCCATGTTTTCTCATCAGAGTAACTGCCCGGCCGTCACTTCTGCTGACTCTTCATCCAAACAGGCCATCACTTCCCTGCCAACATCCAACTACGACCAAAGCCCTGACTGCTAAGAGGGTCCAGTCAACTCCTCTTCCAGCTGGAAGAAACATCATACGGAAGACGGACGCCAGTGAGGAAAACACAGAATCCATATGTTACGACGGGAGTGGCGTTGTAAGGACACAACACCCGCGATGCCCTCAGCACCATCAGATGCTCCCTGCGGGTAAAGGAAAGCCGGGATCCGGCCGCAGGAGGGGAGCTAGCTGCTCGGTCCCCGGACTTAGGACCATCCTGCGTCCTCGAGCATCATGGTGTCAGCATCACAGGCAGACGCAGCCCAATTCTCACCCCGTGTGGCAGCTTCCTCCCACCCCCCCCCCCCCCCCCCCCTCACAACTTCCACCCTTGCTGTCCATAGGTTTGTTCTCTACATCTGTTGCTCTATTTCTGGCTTGCAGACTCTCCCCCCGTGTGGCCGCCTCCTCCCCCCCCCCCCCCCCGTGTCCTCAGTCTGGCGGCCACCTGGGGGAGGCGGGAGTTTCCATGGACTCCTGTCCCAGGTGTTCGTGGGCTCGGATGAGAATGGGAGCGTCTCCTGGGGAACACCTGCTGGGATCACAGCAGGTCACAACGTGGTTTAACATGAGAAGGTTCCGCGGTACGTGGCGTGGTTGTGTCACCAGGAGATCTGACAGCCCCGTGTGCCCCATCTCAAGGGCTCAGTCACCACCAGCAAAGCACAGCGGCCCCTCAACCTGAATCACCTCTGACCTCTGACCTGCAGAAGTGGGCTTCCTACTTGGTTCATTAAAACGTTGAGATTCTACAATTTATGGTGGAAAGATTTGGTCAGGAACCCAAAGACTCATTGATTGGTCACCTAATCTTTAATTCAATATCGAGTCCCACGTGTGGTGTATTTGTTAGTCGGGATATACACATGGCACGGATGGATGGACCCCATGACCCAGATTCTGGAAGATGCTGGACACTCGTGGGTGATGTGAAGCAGGACTCAGCTTTGAGGACCCTTAGTCTCCTCAAGAAAAACCTTAAAGTGAGTGGTGAGTAAACCATGGCTAAGTTGGTTAATGTCAGATAAAATGCAGGGACTTCCCTGGTGGTGCAGTGGTTAAGAATCCGCCTGCCAATGCAGGGGACACGGATTCAATTCCCGGTCCAGGAAGATCCCACATGCTGCAGAGCAACTAAGCCCACGCGCCACAACTACTGAGCCTGTGCTCTAGAGCCCGCGAGCCACAACTACTGAGCCCACATGCCACAACTACTGAAGCCCGCGCACCTAGAGCCCGTGCTCCGCAACAAGAGAAGCCATGGCAATGAGAAGCCCGCGCACCGCAACGAAGAGTAGCCCCTGCTCTCCGCAACTAGAGAAAGCCTGCGGAAGAATGAAGACCCAACGGAGCCACAAAACAGAAACACAAAAGCAAACAAACAAGCAAAAAAACCAGAGGCAGGACCCACTCTTCAAAATGTCAATTCTGAGGCAAATCTGATAAGGAAATAAATTCTACCTAAACGTCCAAGCAACAGAGACCATCACGATATACGTGTCTCGATTCTGAAACGTAGCAGCGAGACGGCGAGGATACCGACCCCGGAGGAGCTCTGGGTCTAACCCCGGAACCGCAGGGTTTCCACCAGTAACCCAAGCCTGGCCGGGAGGTTGCCTCCAATGCCCAGACCATTTCTGGGTCTCCCAAGACTTCTGAACAAGAATGTCCCAGGGCTGAACCCAGACGTCTGCAGTTAGGACGATTTCCCTCCTCATCAGGGGTTCTAACCCCTTTGGCTGGCTGACTTTGGGGAAATTACGCAACCTCTCTGAGCTTCAGCTCCTTCGACCAGGCAAGGGGGATGCTAACAACGCCTCCCTCCAGGTTGGCTTGCTCGTTCACAAGAGGAAACAGATGTCACGGATTTAGCTCGCGGGAGATGCTCAATAAATTGTAGGCACGATGATAGAAAATAAACCCCCCAAATTTGCCATTTTTCATTTCACAAGGAGCCCCGAGGACATTCAGTGGTGTCTTCCGTGAACTGTCTGGCCCAGGGCGTGGGGAGCTGACTCCATCTCAGCACAGGTGTACTTTGTCAGATGGGGCCGTGACTCTGCTCCTGCGCAGGAATAAATCACACTATCGAGGGAGCCCTAACAGGTTAATCTGCGGGAAATTCAGGGCAAGGTGGGCCAGGGCAAACTGGATCAGGGCTTCTCCAGCAGCGGCTCTGAGGACCGAGCACGCAAAGCTGAGCCGGGCTCACACGGGACCAGACCCGAGTCCCCGCTGAGGAGGGTGGCCCTGAGGCAGAGGTGACAAAGCCCCTTCCCTGGGAGGGAGCGTCTCTGGGTGATTCCTGATACCTTCAGAGGTTAGAATTCCACAAACCTTCTCGCTTGTGACAATAAAATTCCTCCGGTGAGTTGTTCAGCAACATAGGGATGTTTCTGGAAAAAGCAAAACCCCAAGAAATCAGAACTACCGTCTCTCTGGCTGACTGCGTTAATTATGAGGATCTGGGGCCCTCGTGCTTCCGTCACCTTATTTCTGGTAACGTGAGGGACGGAGGCATGGACGAAGTCAGGTCAATAGGTGCCCGTATGTCATCTGGTCAACAGGGTATTTCATGTCTGTCTTGCTCTCTGGGGTCTCACAGTCTCAAGGGAATCTTTGAGAGGTCAATTTTTCATCCATAACCTAAGAGAAAAGGGAAATCCAAAGAGACTAAAATTTGAATGAAAATTCAAAGGCAAAAAAAAAAAAGTGCCCTTTTCCGAGTTAATCTAAGTGATATCTGGGGTGACGAGTGCCACCTTCTCAGAGCCGATGCCCAGCCACGCTCCCTGCAAGCAGTTGTCCCCGCCCAGCCGTCTCCACCTCCATGACTGCCAACTCTTTTTTTTTTTTTATTGCAAATTGTATTTGTCCAGAAAACATGTCAATTCATATGTTTTAAGACCCTGAGGTCGGAGTTAGTGGCCGGCCCCTCTGGGAGGCTGGTTTTCTTGGTGACGCAGAAGAGGGCTCATGGGAGGGGGCTGTCCCCGGGGGGACCAGCTGAGCAGTGGCTCCTCCCTGGCGGCCCAAGCAAGGGTGTGCCCGTCAGTCACATCAGCACCTCAGCTCCCACAGAGGAGCCTGTCCCTGTCTTCGTTCACGGGCCGCTTCCCCCGGTCCCCGGGAATCTCGGCCGAGGAAACGATCTCCTTTGAAACCTGGTAATACATCAGTTGAGCTTTTCACGCCCGGAAAATGCAACGTTTTCAGACGAGACCCCCCCCAACTCTCTGCGTCCTATTTGCCCTGTGGCACTTGGAGGTCCGACGGGCTAAAGGATGCTGGAGACACGGGGTCGAAGACTTGCTCCGTGCGGCATCATTTCCAGCAACAGACGCAGAAGAGGCCCCGTGGCTGGCGACCCAGTGACTGCAAGGACGCGGGGCGGCCGGGCGGCCCCGGCCCTCCTAACCCTCTGTTTCCTTTCCTCAGGGAGGACGAGACGGCCGTTCGGGGTCCCCAATGGCGAGACGCTGAAGCCCTGCCCCGTGTCCCGGAATCCCGTCCGTCCCCAGCTTCTTAACACAACTGCCTGGAAGTTAACCGCGAGCCGTAGATCCCTAACGTAGCCGCTGCCCCCTAACCCTGGCGACAGCGCACAGCAGGCCCCGCGCGCGGCCTGCCGGCTTCTGGCCGGCCGCCCCTCTGCCCCCTCGCCCTTGGAGATCAGTGACGTCCCCCGAGAGCCGGGGCCGGCGACCCTCCCCCGTCGCCGGCCCCCGTCCCGCGATGGCCCGGGGCTGCGGCCCTGGGGACCACCGCGCGGGGCGCGCAGACCGTGCGGCTCCGAGCTTCCTTTGGTTTCTTTCCCGGCCTCCGCCGCTCACCCCGCGAAGCCTTTCCCCTTCTAACCGATCGGCTGGGCGCGGAGCGGCTTGGCGGCGGGCGCTTTGGTACGTGACAGGCGGGCGGGCAGCGGGGACTGTCCCGCGTGGTGGCCGCGGCTCACACACCCGGATGAGCCGGATCGGCGCGGGCGGAGAGGGCGCGCGGGGGCAGAGTCGGGCCGGGCTCTTCTGGGAAACCGGGCGGCGACGGCACAGGCTCGGCGGGCAGCAGAGCGGCCTCGCCACGACCTGTTTCCCCCCGAGCCCGGCGGCCGGCCGGGAGGTGGCGCAGCTCGGAGCGGTGGCAGGAGTTTCCGGGGAGCCTCGCGGTGGCAGGCTGGTCACCGTGAGCGCGAAGGTGACAGGTGGCGTAGCTCAGCACGGTGGTGCACACGGCAAACACTAACCTCTCCCCCCCCCACGCCCCCGCGGAAACGTAACCGTCCCGCCCGCTTCCTCCAGGAAACCCACTGGCGACGAGTACGCTGGCCTTTCTCGAATAGCCGGCCGAGCACGTGGGGATGGGCAGAGGTCCTCCAACCCCGCTGTTTCCTAACGCGAGCTGACATCTCCTGCGCTCCCCCGCCCCCCCCCGTAACCTACTGATTCCCGCCTTTTGAGTTCAGCATCTCTCCCACAAGCCCTCCAAGGAGCCCCGCACACTGGCATCAGCCCCCCCTAGGACGGAGATGAGGACCTAGTCAACGTAACGCCCAAACGCGACTCTAATCCCCTTCTAATTTTGAATGTTTCGTGTGGGTTTAATATAATGTCTATTAATATATAGCCTCAATGATGAGAGGATAAGACAAAAAAAAAGGAAGAAAATTTCCGAAACAAAACCTCCAAATTGCTACACACACACACACACACACACACACTGCATCTTTGAGCTGTTGACTGAGTGACCTCCATTCGTGGCTACACCCAACAGCAAGAGCTGTGACCCTGGGTCTCGTGGAAAGTATGCACTGTTCTTGAATATTGAAATAAAATACACTTTTAATGATATTTGCATGGCCGTCTTCTTTGGCTTTTATTCTGGTCTGTGGAATGCGAGCCCACGTAGAGCAAAACTCAGAGCTGATGTGAGTTAGGCGTCTTACTGTCACAGGACAGAGCTGCCTCTCGGCACCTGTTTGAGGAAGTGAGTTATCATCAGATGGTTTGTGTATCAATAAGAGAAAGTGGAGTAGAGGCCGCTGTTAGGGCACTGAGTCTCTGACTCACAAGGAAAATAATTTTTAATTTATCTTTAAACAGTCCTTTATAGTATGTTTTACATTTCACTATCTTACCAGCATACCAGTCCCCGTTAACTTGAACTGAAGAATCTTTGAAAAATGACTTTTTGCCACGCAGAGACGATGACAAAGATAAGTGATACTGGAAATTTTATGTATAGTTGCTTTTGGTTACAAGAATTATCTTTCAGAAAGGTAAATGGAAATCTTACGTTTTGCTTTTAACAAACCACTGGTTCCCTTCCATCTCAGGAGCAGCCCTGAGAAACTCACAAATCCCAGCGAGGGAAGTGCCCTCCCTGTCGATTGCAGGGTGACACCGGCCGTCCTCAGGGAGCACCCAGGCTCAAGTGTGCTGTGCACTTCCAATCCGACAATAAAAGCCGGCCCCACCCAGTAGTCTGAGGCCCCATCCACGGGGCAGATAGACTCCAAGCCATGCCAAGCCCCAAACCCCTTCAGACCAAGGAATCTGGAAAAGCATTGCAAAGACATCACATCTTTTCAATTCTGCTCTTCCAGTTGGCAAGTCTATTTTAATGTTACATATATAGAAAATGCATTAAGTGGTAAACCAAGGGGTGTCCCTAGAATAACACAGTGTTTACCATGATACTGTGATACTAAAATAAAACGACGCAAAATAGGAAATGAACCACGGAAGGGGTGTTCTCACTGAGCATTTATCCAAAGCGGTCTGCATCACCCCCCCTCAAGTTGAAGGAAATTAGTTTACCAGGCGGAGCTCCAAGAGAAGTGGGTGCTGGAACCCCAGCCGGGACACTCTTCCTCACCTCACTGTGCTCACCCCGAGGACCATCGCTCGCAGGGTCTAGAGGTATCGGGAGGGTCTACTGAACCAAGAAAGGCTCTTCCCACCAGGACAGGAAACCACAATGATCACGCTTTCCAAGATATCGTATCAATCTGCACAGCCACCTCCACGCCACTCGGTCCAGACGGAGAAACGTATGTGGCCTCCTGTCCATCTGGGCGGAGGATGGTCCGAGGAGCTGGTCCAGGGTGCCCAGCCCGGCGGGAACAACCTCTGGAGGGAGGGTTGAGGTCGGGAGCAGGTCAGAGGTTAGCGGAGAGGATGTCGGCTCAATCCATGGGGCTGGCTTCATAAATCGGGTGCGGGCTGTAAATTGGAATTGGGATTGGGGGAGGAGAGAGAACTGGGGCCTGAGGAAAACACTGAAATAGGGAAAGAAAAGCCTTCTTGTAGCATCTGAAAACGTGAGAGCCAAGCCTTTAATTAAGTCTATTAGGGCTGTCGTGTAACACTATACCACGGACTGGGGGGCTGAAACAATAGATATTTTCTTTGCTCGGGGTTCTGGAGGCTGGAAGCCCACAGCCAAGGTGCTGGCAGGGGGATTCGGGGGAGGCCGCTCTCCTTGGGCCGCCCTCCAGACGCCGCCTGCCTGCTGGTTCCCCGCGGCCCCTCCTATGGGCACGTGACACACTGCTGGTGTCTCTCCTTATGAGGGCACCAGTCCTCACCCTTAAGACCGCCCTTAAACCCTAATTAGCTCCTAGAAGTCCTGTCACACTGGGAGTGAGGCTCCAACAGATGGATTTGTGTGGGGAGGGGCACCAGTCAATCCACAGCAGGTGTGTTCCTTGTGCAGTGACAAATATGTCCTAGACCCCCATCTGGCAAGAGTTTTAATTAAACCACAGGACTTTGCAGTGAGTACGTTTCCTTCTTTCCCCAAAAAGGTAACATGAAGTGAAGCATCTGAGTGCATTTTCTATGGCGATTTTTCTCTTGTAAAGAGCAAAGAGTCAGGGAAACCTAGGCAAAGCGGCGTAAGGAGGGGGTGCGCATTCGCAGCCTGGTGAAGCCCAGGGACGGGTAACCACCACGGGCTGTTCACTCCAGTGCACGACCCTGGAGCAACGTCCTTTGACAGCATTTGCCCCGGAAGCAGAATCAACCACCTAACTTTCGAGAAACATGCTGATTTCAGTCGGGCTCTCCCTTGCCTCCCAGACAATCTCAACTTTGTCCCCAGGGGGAGGGTGACAGCTCCTCCTCTCACAGCCTCGTCTCAGCTCGACTTCCCCCCACCACCGTGAAGGAACACGGGTTCGCCCAGCACCCGAACCTCACCAACTCCAGAAACTCGTTGCTCGGTCAAGACCCGAGAGCACACCTAGGACCAGTCCTTCGACGGCATCCAGACCCGCTGGGGCCCCTGCTGCTCGCAGCCTAGTTCCAGATGCTGGTGTTAAATTAAGGAGAGATTTGGAGGAGAGAGTGCGCACAGAGTGACTGACAGGGTGCACAGCAGCCCCTGAGGGGGTGTCCCGATGGCCCGGGAGGCACTGGATTGGCGGCTGTGCCCATGGCACCTGTACCAGCAGCACGGTAGCCCTGGGAGGCCCCGCCCACCTCGGGGGGCAGAACCGGGCCTCTGACGAGGCCCCCCCCCCCCCGGGGGGGGGGGGAGGGCAGAAGTGGGAGAGGGTACCAGGGCTCCAAGCCCTACTTACTGGATGTGCAGAAGCACATGGCGGACCCGGGCCTCTGACGAGGCCCCCCCCCCCGGGGAGGTGGGGACGTTGCCCGTGGAAGACACCCACTGGACCCAGAGGTCAGTGACCGGCTCACCTCCCTTAACATGAATTGTGGCAAAATCACTTATGATAAAGGGGCTGCTGCACAGGTGGGCAACGTCCTGCCCTCCTCGGGGACGCCTGTCTCTGCACCTTGGCAGCCAAACCTCAGAGCAAAACAAGCAACACAGGCCGCTGCAGTGACCGAGGTGGGGGACCCCAGAGTGCTTGTGAGTCCGTGTGCATGCTGGCTTCCCCCGCTGAGGAGGGAGGAAACGAGGAGGGGCAGGGCCAGCAGGCAGCCAGGAGCCAGCCAAGCAGCAGGAGTTGGTTGTGCGTCCAGAGGCGGGACTCTCACTGTTGGAGGGGGAGGGGATGAAGCCTGCAGTGTTGGAGCATCTATGTGAGCTCATGGTTTCACGTGTAGACGGGTGAAAAGTCTCGGATGGATGATGAGTGCGCGCGCGCGCGCGCACACACACACACACACACACTCACTCCCCTACCACTCAGCTCTTGGCTTCTAAATACCACGCTCCACTAGAGGGAGCCAGGGCTTCGGGAAGAAATGGCTGGTTTCAGCGCTGGGACAGGGAAAGGGAACAATTTATTGGGCCAGAAAGTAAGAAAGCGCTCAGAGAGTAACGTGGGCGTGTCAAAAGGACTCAAAGCTACCTGAAGGAGCCCCTACTGGCCAAATCCAGGACTATTTGAGCGTCAAAATAAGGAAGGATCCTGATGGATTGCAGCCATTAAATAAAACAGGAAGCCACAAGCCCAAACCACCATAAACACAAGAATAAACCACCGAGGGAGAACAGGAAGCCCGTCCTCAAAGTGGAATACCAGCTACTGACGGCACAGGGAATGAAGGGACCTGCAAGCAGGGAGACGCCGGGGTACCACACAGAGGCTGTCGGCGGGATGAGGCACTTGGCCGCGTGGTCGCAGAGCCTCTCACAAATACTCACCGGTTACAGAGGGGAAATGGTTACAGGGTTGACACCGACAGCATCAGTCGTGGGACACGGGGACACCGCGTGTCACCTTGATAAGACGCACCGAGAAGAGCATCACCTCTGTGATGCAGGACCCGGCCCAACCGGAAGGCACGGCAGGGCGGGGGCGGCTGCTGAACTCGCTCTCAGACGTCAGGGTAACTAACGGGAGCCACGGGGACATGGGGAGGGGCGTCCCGGGTGAATAGGGTGGAGGTGCCGGCACGACCCTGCACCGGGTCTGCTGCACAAAGATCTTATCCTTCACACGTTCAGCAACACTGGAAAGGGGTCTTTGGTGAAGAGTATAAAGATTTCTCTGTGCCACTCTCACAACTTTTCTGTAAATCTGAAACTGTTTCAAAGAGTTGACACAAGAAGGATAAAGATTTCGGATTATTAAACTTGAGAAAGATAATTCAGAGACAACCTAGAAAACAGTGCCTGGTGATGAGGGGGCAGGTGGCCACCTGTTGTCACCTCTGGCTGAGATCACGTCAAGACGAGCTACCGCATGTTCATCCGTAAGAATTTCTTCCCCTGAAGCCGGTTAACAGGGTAACCTACAATCACCCCATTCTGATACTAAACTAGTGGCACAGAACCATCTCTTCTGGTCAATTGAGAATTTAAAAATCAGGGAAACACCTGTTTATTGGCAGAAAGGAGAGGGTGGGGCTGTGTGTTGCCCCGTTTTTCACTTTTTCCTTAGAGAGTAGAGGGATTTAACACTTTAAAGGTACTGCATGACAGTAACATCTCCTCAGTGATAGAAATAACACTATGGATGGTGCAGAATAAATTAATCACTGACATTTGTAAAAAAAAAAAAAAAGTTTTCATTCATAGAGTACGCTGAGCCGGGAACATATTGCCAACAACTGCGAAACGTGGGAAATTCTCCCCACCTGCCGGCTTAGAAGACCCGCCAGCTTCCCGGCTGCTGGCAAGAGACTGAGGCTCCCGGGCCAGAGAGCAGGGGCTGGCAACTCACAGCAGGAGGAGGCACCAGAGCCCCGGCGTCTGTGTTGATACCCCAGGCCCCGACCTCCACACGCAGCCCGGAGCAGGCCAGGTGATGCCTGCATGCAGGGTGTCGTGTCCTGGGAGAGGAAGCAGGGTTTGGGGAACCTGAGTCTCCAATAAACACACGGCAAGCCGGCCTGACCTTTGCTTCGGTGAGACATACCTCGATTACACGGGTCAGTAAGAAAAGCATCACTTGGCTCTGGAGGAAGATGTCCTCTCTCCCGAGGTCGAATTCTCTTCAAACTGCCTCAAAGAGATCGCGGGCCAGAGGTGGCCAGTGCTTTACCCCTCACGCTTGCAGAAGTGAGACAGAGCCCTGGACAACTACCTCCCGATACACCACAGCTCACTGGTTAAGAACAGGTCCTCGAGCTGGGAAGGAAGACATCTAATCAACTAATTTTACAGACCAGAGAAGTGAACCGAACTGCCTAGAGACAGGCGGCCTGTCAGCGCCCTGGCTAATCTGACCGGAGGCCCCAAGGCCTGACTTCCCAGCTCTGCCCAAGCCCAAGACGCACCGTAAACTCATGCCCTTGACTGTGTTTGAATATCAGTAGCAATGTTACACCACCAAAAAGCCACGCATTCTGGAAAAACTCGGCTGGGCCATTTTAAATAGTTGCGGTCCACAGTAGAGGGAACAAATGGGCCACAATCTGATCACTTCTGAAAGAACAGCCCCCTTCCCCCACCTGCCATATTTTAAACACTAATAGAGCAATATTCTCTCTACAAACAAGCAATAAGAGCAAACTTCTTACCATTCCCTCTGAGCAAAGCCCAGGAAAAAATAAAAATCACCTTAGCTGTTTCAGATTTACGTAAATCTGAGTGATGATCTTTTAATGTTAAAAATTTGTATCTTCATGAGTTATCGATATTCTTCTGCAAAGAGGAAACTCCGTGGGAAGAACGGAAACCCACCTCCTTTTCAGAGTTCCGCACCTGCACTAATGCACGCACCTCTTGCGCATAAATACTGGTGTTCTTGTAAAACTCAAGCTCACAAACGGCAATGGGTAGGAATTACAAGATACTGTTCTGGAGAAACACTCGCTAGTTCAATGCTGACACTGGATGAGATGGAAAGTTGATGCAAGGATGGGAACTACTCACTTTGGGACCGATTCTCCTCGTCCTGTCAGTAGCGTGCTGTCAGAGGATAAGGAGACGTTTGAGGGACTTCCT
>NW_006775077.1:790765-802650 GCF_000442215.2 Lipotes vexillifer
GCTGAACCGACAGGCTGCAGGCTGAGCCCCATTCTTGCAGGACCCTCCAACCACACGCCTGGGGAGAGCCTGGGGCAGGGCGTGGGAGTGCACATTTCTGCAAAGGTGTTTCCATTTGCATCTACCGCCATTTCACGCAGACGCGACCACTTGTGCAGCTCCCTCCTGCCCCCCAGCGGCCTGTGAGCCACATCCCAGTTTCCAGTTCAGTATCATGGGTGGGAAGGGAACACACCCTCTTTCGGCTTACTTAAGGGCTTCACCGTTACTTTACCACAGAAGACAGTTAAGGACAGTCATGCCCTTTCTAAAGGCACTTAAATGACCAGGATACCGCTGAATATGGCCAACGGTGAAAACAACAGACACTGCTACCTAACACAGACGGCCTGCCTGTCATCACACCATATTCTGAGTTTTAGTTTGAAGATCTGCAAATAAACCTTGCAAGGGTAGCGTTCATCAGGTGCAGAGGTACAGGAAAATATCATTAAAATTCTTTTCTGTAAAAACGTACCTACTTGAGCTTGAAAGGAATTCATGTGCCAAACTATTTTAAATATTTTAAAAGAAAAAAAATTAATCACATTTCCTAACTTCATTTTTTATTTATTGTTATTTCCAAAGCAGATACGCTATGATGAGATATTTTAAAAAATACAATTATCTATCCTCAAAACCCTGGTTATGCAGGAGACTAGAAATCTCTTGTCAGACTTCTTTATCAACCAGTAAAGTATAAAGATCAACCTGTACTCCACTCCACCAAGAAGTTCAAGTGATATTATGTCTTTACAAAACCTTATTTTTCAAGGAATGTCTTGCAAAGAAGCAGCTTTTATAATCAGGAAGTAAATCAAAAGAATACATTAATGTCTTGTGTTTGCCTGATAATAAACTGAGAAAACTCACAAAACAGATTATTGATAGATATTTTTTTTTCATTAACCAAAATAAAAGTAGGCTTTAGATTCACCTGGTAAGGCCTTACTTGGGCAGTGCACCAATACAATTCACTGAACTATGCTTTCTATACAATTAGGAATTAAACAAACCCCTTTTAGAGACTCACCTGAGATGACATTTAATGCTGAAACCAAAATAAATAACCTAGCAAAAACAAAATTTTTAAGATTTCAATCATTTCAACTTTGGAGATATCTGTTCACCAAAATTAATCAACATTTCTAAAATAGTTTAATACAAAATTATAAAAGAAAAGTGCATTAAAAGCAGAACCTTTAAACTCTGGCGCAATTACAATTATTCTGAATAACAGACTGCAGCCAGGTATACACACTGACATCCAAGAAAAACCTCAGGATATACAAGTCCAGCATCACAAGAATAAGTCAAATAAGGCTTTTTTTTTTTCCTCCCTTAAAAAAATATACAATACATAAAGCAGTTTGGAAAAAAAAAAAGTAATATTATTTAACAGTTTTCTGACTTAAATATTTTCACATAACAAAAGGTTTTATATCACTATCAATGTTACTCATATACATATGCCAGAAGCGTGAACAACAAAAAATCAAAAGATGCTCCTTCAAAAAATAACAGTAAAATGTCTTTCTTCAGGAATCTGAAATGAGCTCCTCTCTTAATATACAAAGTCCATACAATATTTATATAATAAAACTGCTCTCTTCTGAAACCAGCGAGGCAATGAGAGAGAAAATAAAGGCGATTATTTTTCAGGAAAAACAAAAACAAAAAACCAACCCCAGCTTTATGTCACAATGACAAGGATATCCATTTATTAATAAAATGAATACAATACTGATCTGAAGTGCTCGTTGGGAGGTAAAAACTCTGTCGCTCTCTCTGTAACTGGGACTAGTGCTTATTTACAAAATATACTGTTCGGCCACACAGAGGCCCATATATCTGTATATGTACATATGTATTTATATATAGAACATATAAATAATTTCAAAGGAGAGATTCACATGAAGTAAAGAAGTTTCCATCTTTGGAATGCTGTGGGAACGACACACACTCTGCCCCAGCGCGGGCAGCGTGGGGTAGGATTTGGTTTGGGACATGTTCAGCGTGGCACCATTGATGATACTAAAGAATTCCCTGAAATAAAAAATACACCTGCTTATGCACGAAGAGAAAACCACGGGGCTCGTACAGGTTCTTACCCTCAAAGTACAAATACGCTTCTTGATTACTGAGGCGGACAGGGCTGCAGTCCCTTTGTTCCCAGGAGACCATTCTGTGATTTCGGACCTGCAGTGCATGGCTTGTGCTTTCTGCGGTAGCCCGACCCATGTACCCGAGTATCAGCTCGGGCAGTGCGAGTGGCATCATCCCGCGCGGACAGCTGGATCCTCACCTGCGTGTCAGGCTTACTCTACTTCCCGGGTGTACGCCCCAGACACTGCATTCTCGTCACTAATGATTAGATATTTGTAATGGAGAGAGAACTGGTCCGGCCACCTCTCAAGGTATTAGTTATATTAACTTATGGTAGACTAAAAATTAGAGTCAATTTCTACTAATTTCAAAATTCACAGAGAAAAAGATGGAAAAAGCTTCCCTGCGTGTTGTAACATTTTTTCCGAACTTCATGCACCTATCTTATGTTTGTTTCGTGAGCTATGCTTCTTATAACAGAAAGCATGAAGGAAAACCTATCTGGGTTTTTCCACGTTAACTTCTGTCTTTGCTAATACAAAGAAATCACACTACAATGAGAGTCAGATCCAGTTAATTTCTGTTTAACTAGACGCACTGGCCACGGAGTAGGTGAGGCTGCTGATGTACCTGAGTTCAGTGATTTGCAGATGACAACAGCAACGCGCTTCTACCCTTCCCAGCTTTCTTCCTGAAGTCTCCGAAAGCCAATGATTCTTTAGATAATTTTATAGCTAAACATTTTATAGCTACTGTGGTAACATTTTTAACACCCGAGGCTTCAGAACAGGAATCCCAAGTGCTCTGTGCTTCTCCACACTTCACTCTGGAGACGTGCTCGGGGCCGGGCTGCGTCAGAACACGTTGGCCAGGGCCTGCCACTCGCTCGCGGGTTCCGGCTCCACCTCGTCCAGGTGGAGCGCGCGGCTCAGCACCTCCCCTCCGTGCTCCTGGGGGCCGGCGGGTTCCTGCAAGGCTCCTGCCGTGGTGATAAAGAAAAGAGCCCCAGACATTCACTAGCACAAAATTATTCACGTCTAAATAAGGACAACTTAAACGGAGACAAGAAATTCCTAAGTTGATTTGTTTTCCTTCCCGGTGAAAAAAGAGCCATCTGAGCTGCAGGTTTCATAATTCCGTCGGTGGTGACAATTACTGTTACTTGAATACGAACGCACACAGCGCTCGTTCCCTGTGCTCAGAAAGGCTATGTTCATATGACATCCTTGATGAGCAATTACTAATTAATACTAGTGATAACGACAGGCACAATTTTTCTAGCAGAAAGTAAAACACGGGGCACTAGCGTGTGGATGTTAGAACTTCCTCTTCCTCAAAAACCTCGCAACACGAAGGGCGCTACCCCTCTGGCTCCAGGAAAGCCCTGGGCACTACTCCCGCCACGCTCAGGCCGTCCGACTCCCCTCGTGGTCACAGCACCCAGACCAGCAGAGCGAGCCCAAGACGCAGGCTGTAGCCCTCCCTGACTCGTCGGAGACACTCTGCGGGCTGCGTTCCAGCCCCCAGCCCAAGCCCCCCGCCCCTGCCTGTCTCCACAAAGGGTGCGGGCATTCCCGGACAACGCGGGAAACAAGGCGCGCAGAGGGACGCCCCCGCCCTGCCGGCACCAATGCCGGGGAGTCAGCTCGGGGACACGGAGGCCCGTCTGCGGAGCCACAGGGCACGGACTCGCCCGACCCGGACCCCGAGCCTGAGGTGGGGACGCGGGGCCAGGCCCTCGGGGCCGGCAGGCGCCGCGCGGCCGGGACGCCTCACCTGCGTGGCCATGGGCCCGCTTCACGTGCAGCCTCATGTTGCTCTTCTGCGTGAAGCCCATGACGCAGTAGTCGCAGCGGTAGGGCCGCTCCCCCGTGTGCTTCTTCATGTGCACCTGCAGCGCGCTCTTCTGGTTGAAGGCCTTCTCGCAGAGGGTGCAGCGGAATGGCCGCTCCCCTGGGGACAGATGGCACAGTCAGCGTCCCGGACAGATGGCGCCCGACGAGCACACACAGCACAAAGTAACCCCAAAGAAGGGATGCGAGTTTAACAGCAGGCTAAGGACGTTCCTCGCCCAGGACGCTAACCCACAGGTTCCAGCAAGGCCACTCCACGGGGAGCCATGAAAGACACCTCGATCAAAAGCTACGGAAAGTCCTAGAAGCACCCAGAAATAGAGGTAGAGCACATATGGCTCAAACAAAATGTTTCTAATCCATCTTGAGCAGAAAAGCAAAAAGACATTAAGGACATGGGAATATCAAATTCAACTAACTAAAAGTATGGTTTATACAATATGTTTCAAATGGTACTTAACTGCTTTCAAGCTGACGTGGAAACTGACAAATGGAGGGAAAAGTTGCCAAGCGTGACTCTTCTGCTGGGAGCCTGCCCTGGTGAAAGCCTGCCCTACAGCCACACTGCGGAGCCCGGCCCTCCCCACGCAGCACCTCTCTCTGCCTCCACCCCCTGCGGCCCTGGCGGTCCCACCACCCCTCGCTGTCACACACCCACTTCCAAGTCCCAGGGACCGAGTCCCTTCCTGCCCCAGGGACTGGCACAGCCCTTCCCCCTGGCCTCGAAGGTTCTTTCCCATGTGCTCTGCCTCGCTGCCTCTCGGGGTCACGTGCCAGCACCCCCAGGGCTGCCCCGGGAGCACCTGGTCCTCAGCCCCCCAGGTGTCCCTCCACAGCCGGCAAAGGAGGTCTTCCTGCAGCTCGCCTAGGGCAGGCAGAGTCCTCAAAATGGCCCCCCAAGGTCTCCTGCCCTGAACTCCGGGCCTGGGACTATGATGACGTCATGCCTGAGAAACAAGAACGGCCACAGATGAACTAGGTCGCTAGTCAAATGACTGGGAGTGACCAAAAGGGAGACTGCCCTGCGGGCCCACTCTGATCACACCGCCCTCAGAAGCTGGGATTCCCTGGAGACGGGAGGGGAAGCTGAAGACATCAGGAGCTGGAGTGAGGACAGGGCACCCACATGAGCAGGGACGTGGCCCCAGTAACAGCCACAAGGTGCCCACTTTACACACATGCCAAACCCTTCACGTGCATCTATGCTATTAAAAATGGCAAACAGTCATTTCTCTTAATTATGCTTTTGAATGAATGCATTATGAAGTAACCGCACGGTTGTTTTTCACTCAAGAGCTACTTGCTGGACTCCCGGTGGGCACCGGGTCTGCGCTGACAGGCAAGGGGCATCCCTGAGGACACACGGCCTGCAGGCTGGGGAGGGCTGCCGGGCACCTGCTGACCACACAGGAGGCCCTCACGCCAGCCGGGGCACCAGCGGGGCAGGGCCTCTCGGGAGGAGGCGCCCGTGTGAAGGTGAGTCAGAGATGGCCGGCAAAGGGACAGAAGAGCTGGGAAGACGATGACCCGCCAGAGAGCACCGGGAAAAGGGTGGGCGCCAGACAGAGCTGGATGGAGGGAGAGACCTGCCCGTGGCCGGGGGGCCTCGGGGGCTCAGGGAGGTCTGGCGGGCTCTGCCGGGGGTGCTCAGGGGGAGCCTCCGAGGGCTCTGGCCTGGCTGCCAGGTGAATAGGGGCCTGGAGGGGTGCACAGATCAGAGAGGGTGGGAGGCCGAGCCCGTGGTCCCGAGGAGACGGAGGGGCAGAGGGAGAACGAAGCACAGCTGTCGGGGTCCCGCTGCGCGGTCACCTGTGTGGATGCGGCTGTGTCGCTCCAGCTGGCTTGGTTTGGCAAAGGCCTTCTCACAGGTGTCACATTTGAACACCCTCGGCTTCTGAGAGCTCAAGGAAGGACCGGCTTGATGTGTCTGCATGTGCTCCTGGTGAAGACAAACACACATGTGAAAAATACTGAAGATCACAACAGAACTTTACAGACTTGAAACAGGAGAGGAAAAACCAGTGCAGAAAGGCCCATCAGTGGGAGGAGGACCACAGGCTCGCCTCCGATGAGGACCCTCGTGGGCGTTCCCGGAGCAGAGTCGGAGGTGGTACCCGGTGGATGGGAGGCCGGGCCTGCGGCTTGCCAGGGAGACCCAGGCTCCCCCCGAGCCCCTGGGCTGCATCTGGGCGGGGTGGTGTCTCGGCCTCCCTCCCTGTCGGCCACCGTGACAGTTGTTAGAGGACCGGCTGGATATTTTGCAGGATGTCCCTCAACTGAGAGGTGTCTGATGTTTTCCTCATCACCAGACCAGGGTTGTGGGCTATGGGCCGTGGGGAGTACCGTGCCATTTCCATCCCGCAGTATCATCACTGCTGACACTGACTCTGATCACGCGGGTAGCATCTGTCAGGTTTCTCCAGGGAAGGGCGGCCATTTTTACCCCCTCCCATCACGTGCCCTTGCTGCCGCTCGCCCCTAAGGAGTGGGGCCACCCTCTCTTGGGGGCAGCGTCCACAGGGGCTACTCGGGATTCTTCTGCACGGGAGACTAGTCTGTTCAGTCGATCATGTTCCCACCAGTAACGACCATGGAGGTTTTGCACTGTGGGCTATAACCCAATTCTACTTTGTTTTCTTGCCCCGGCTGCTCCAGCTTTGGCCCCTAGGACTCTTTCAGTTGCCCCCGTGTCCCCCCCGACACGGTCCCGTCATACACTGCATGTGGGTGTGATGGGTACTTCCTTATTTTCTGGCACAATGTACTTTTTTAAAAATTCCAGATTTCTGAAGGTCATCAAGAGAAAGTAACTTATAAGTACTAAAAGGCCAGATTTAGTATTTCAAACTGTACAACACGCCACTTTAGATGTTTATGGAAGAGTTATGTCTTATATAGAGTAACATATACGATTTTAAACATCTTAAATTTTCTTGAACCATTTTTATTCTTTTCCCTCTTCAAAAGGATTTCTTCTCTATCTATCAGGCTGTAACGTTAGTATAGTTATAATTTCTGTACTGTCAACTAAGAGCTCAGTGCAGGCCTTACGTGCTTTATATTCCTCAAACTAACCCTAAAATGTAAGTATTAACACCCTTATTTTATAAAGCAGGAAACTGAAGCTGAAGACGTTACGTGACCCAACCAGGAGCACAGGGGCTCTAAGTGGCAGAGGTAGAGGCACACAGAGGTCGGGCGGGGCTGGGGGCCCCTCAGGCATAAGGAGCACTCGCCAACCTCGCTGACCTCGGGCTGCAGCCTCTGCAAGAAGAGTTCGTTTGACAGTCAGTGTTTTGCTTTTAAAAACGAACATGGAGTCCTCTTTTCAGAACACATTAATACTGGGGCGTCTCATCTCAGAAAACAGTAGAAAAAGAGGTGAGAGGTGCCAGGCAGATGGAGGCCTGGAGAACAGAAACTCAGTTTACTGACTGACCGCCTCCTCTAAAGGCCCTGAAAAAGCAAGTGTGGGATTCACTGTGCAATCAGGCGTCACAGGATTCTCGTGCTTTTGGTAACTGCTTGCAGCAGCAGAGGAGGGACTCTGGCCCGGAAGTCACAGGCTTGGGCACTCCCCCTGACCAGTGGTCCTGGAAGTACCCTTCCTCATTCTTTCCTCTACTGCGTGGACGTCCCAGAGTGGGACCCTCAGGTTGTCCCCAGTGACTGGCAGCTACGAACAACGCTGACCTAACCCTGAGCTCGGGCGGGCATATATGCCTTTGTGCCAACTCTCATGGTGGGAGCCGCTCTCGCGTGGTTAGGTATCGCCTAATTCCCCTGCAGGACGCCAGACCAATTCTGCAGCCTGCCAGCCATCACGGAAGTTCCTGCTGCCCCAGAGCCCTGCTCATAGGTGCCGACAGAGCTCTCATACTTGTCCCCGCGATGGGAGAAACGGCATCCCAAGGTGATCTGTAAATATGTTCACCTCCACGGGCCTTTCCTCGAAAAGAGATGGGAACCGTGTCGCTCACTAGGAAGAGTCCTGACCCCACTGAGTCCTAGGCCCGTGCAGCGCCTCTGACCTGAAGCGAAGAGCAGCGACGCTGACCTGAAGCGAAGAGCAGCGACGCTGGCGGGAGGGGGGCGGGGGCGTACCTTGAGGTGCGTGGCGCGCTTGAAGGCCTTCCTGCACACGGGGCAGACGTGGATGCGCTCCCGGCCATGCATCTCCTTGCTGTGGTGCAGCAGCAGGGCGGCCGAGGCGAAGGTGCGGCCACACTCCAGGCACTGGTGCACCCGGCCCTCCTTCTCGGGCTGCCCACCCTGGGCCAGGTTAGGAGACACGTCCGTCACCTGGAGCGGGTCAGAAATCCCGGTTTGAAGGGACCGGCGCGAGGGGTACAGGCACCCCCGCCCCGAACCCAGCCCCCGAGCTTGGCTGTCATCTGTGGGAGGCGGCCGGCCTCTCGGTCTCCCGCGGGAGCAGCTGCAACGAGCGGCTCAGGCGTGCCTCAAGCACACTGACCGGGCAGGCTCTGGGGAGCGGAGCGCGGCGCCGGCTGGGACTCCAGCCGCAGACCCCGGCCCCCAGGTCACTTGTCGTGGCCGCTGCGGGCGAGGTCCTCACCCCTCGTCTTTACTTCTCTGCAAAGTTCCAGGAGTTTTTAGGCCTTTATATGTGGAACTCTGTCACTTACTACGTGTTTGTCCACCCTCACCCCTGCTGCCAAACTGCGTTTAAGAAAAAGGACTAGTCAAAGGAGAAATAGGTCATGTACACACACGTGAATGTGTATACTATGAAAAAGTATAGCAAGACTTGAAAGAATCAGCAAAGGTATGACAGGAAATCCTACAAAAAGAACAAAGGCAAGTAAATGGCCATGTGCAATCTGATCAGTGGGCAAATAAAGAAGATAGTGATAGATTTAAAACTAGATTTCCGCATTATTGGAAAATCATGGAACAAACGAGACCCAGTGTTAACCCCCCACCCCCGGGTCCTCCCTGCTCAGCACCTGCTTGTCTCTCGGGAGACACACCTCCTCAGGCTGGCCCCGAGCCGGGCCATGCAGGACTCTCCAGGACCCTCCATCCCATCCCTTCTGAAGCTATGTTTTTTGAAAACTATGAGAGATTGTGGATAAAACGTGTGCTGTACCTGATAGGCGATTTCTTCACAGGCTGCCGACGGCTGTGGAGTGGGGCTCACCAGGATGACCTGGGGCGACCCCGCACCCCCAGGGCCCGAGAGAGTGGGGTCCGTGAGCAAGGCTGGGAACTGCTGACCCTGGCAGAGGTGATTACTGCTTTAGAAGTTGTGACATGATCAAATCCAGTCGTAATTTAAAAGATCTCTTATGGTACAGTAACTTCGGAAAACAAGCTGGCAGGTCCTCAAACGCTAACCACAAAATCACCATATGACTCGGCAATTCCGCTCAGAGAAACGAAAATCTACATCCACTTGAAACCTTGTACAGGAATGTGCACAGCAGCACTATGCACAACAGCCCAAACGGGCAGAGAACCCCGATATCCATGAACTGATGAACCGACAGACAAAATGTGGTACAGCTATACAATGGAACAGTATTCATCAATAAAACAGAATGATGATGACACGGCTACAACGTGTGCAAGCCAGTGAAGGAGGCCAGTCACAAGGACCAGAGTCTTATGATTCCATTTATGGGAAGTGCCCAGAAGCGGCAAACCTACAGAGAGTGGATCAGTGGTTGCCAGGGGCTGGGGGAGACCTGCAGGGGTGGGGTGGATATGGGGTCGAGGGAGGGACGTGGGGAGTGACTGATAACTGATAATGGGACAAGGGTTCTTCTCAGGTGATGAACTGTTCTAAAATTAGATATGGTGATGGTTGTACAGCTCTGCAAATATACTAAAGACCATTAAACTGCACACTTTAAATACATGGGTGAACTTTACGATATATAAATTATATCTCAGTAACCTTGTAAAAAATATATATATATAAAGAACATTTGTTTAAAAATAGACATACAAAACTACTTTGAGTCTTACTGCCACGCCAGCACACCTTTATCAACTGACTGTGAATCTGAGACAGAGAGAGAGAGAGAATGGATGTGGTGAGGGCGATGCAGGGGATGAGTGCAGAGACGAAGTTCAACCTAAAGGAACCAACACTGTACTGCAAACGCGGGCTCCACACTAAGAACACAACTCGAACTGCTACAGTTAAAGCTGATTCTAAGTGTATTTCACACATCCTCAAAACACTCACTCAAAACCATGGATTTGAAGAATCCCCATCAATGCACGATGCTAAGGGGTAAGGGGTCACACGGCCACACAGAACATGGCCCATGTCGCTGGGGGCCTGCAAGCTGAAGGTGAGGGCTGCTGCTCAATGCCCTCATGGGACTGACACAGGCTGAGCCCCAACCGGGAGGACAGAGGCGAGGAGTGGGCGGGGAGATGAAATGCAGGGCCAGACGGCGCTGCGAACACCTCCTCCACCAGAGGATTTCAGGTGCACTCCTTACTGCAAAGACGCCGCCCAAGGCAGATGGGGAAACAAAGGCAACGGGGTAGAATATGGGGTATATGGGGCAAAAAATAAATTTACAAGGTCATCTAGATTCTAGAAAAAAGAGAGCTTCAATTAAGATTCTTTACTTTCCATAGGCAATTTTTTAAAAAGTGAAATAATATTTTAGGTATCTCCATCCATCAGTCCAATTTTCTTACACAAATGTGGGATGGATTGAAAAGTTCCTATGTACCCTAATAAAGCATCATGTCCACTACCCCCCTTACGTAGGGAAGTCGGTTGAATATTGCTACCTTCAAATAGCAGTTACTGCTGCACTTTCACATGTCTGTGGCTGGCTTTGGCCCCCACTTTGATTAGACAGTTGGTACCCAGTGTTGGTACCCAATTTTGAAAAGTTAATCAAATTTGTCAATCAAAAGTAATAAATTCACATTTCCTTATTTTATTAATCAAGAACAAATACAACTGCTGGCCAGAAATTCTGACACACCTGAAGAAATGCTGGCTCAATAAATTCACATATTCCCAACCAAGGCTAAGACATTCGAGACTCGTAGCTCACACAGGTTTATCAAGGGGAGACTGCAATTCCTTTTAGTTTGGAAACGACAACACTGCAGAAGAGATCAGCAGCCGTCAGGGGGAAGCGGAGGCAGATGTGGCTAAAAGGGCAACCTGAGGGATCCTTGTGGGGATGGGCGTGCTCTGCGTCCTGACTGTGCCAATGACAACACCTGGAGGGTGCAGTGCCCTGGTTTTACAAGATGCTACCACTGGAGAAACTGGGTAGGGGGTCTACGGGATCTGTGTTATTTCTTACAATTGCCTGCGAATCCACAATTATCTCAAAATAAAAAAGCTTAATTAAAAAAAAATCCTGAATACGATGTGATTTACTAGCTTACGGTTGGTGTTCCAAAGGCTAATATTAAGTATACTTAATGCAAATGCCCTGATTCAAAAATCAAGTGCCTAATAAAATAAATGCTCAACAATTAGCTATACTTACAGAAATGATGACCTGAATCCGCTAAAATGGCATCATCTAGAAGTCACTTATTTTTGGTTTGTATTATTACTTGCAGTCTGTTTCTTTGCTATATTTCATTTACACTGAGGTGGAAATTGTAATAATTCTCATTCCCCAAGTGCACATGAATTTTGTAGACCCCTGAGCACTGGCTGAGGGGAGCAGGGCTCCCCCTCAACTGCTCAGGGGACCCAGGCTGCTGAGTCAAAATCGCCTGGGAGGGAGCGTTCTGGTCGGCCGGGACAGAAGCCCCTCGCATGCAGTGTCCCACGTGTTCCCTGGGGAAAGGGCCGGGCATGCTGGCAGGGGACCTCACAGGGCGTGAGCCCAGAGCGAGCAGAGGACACGTGACCGTTGTACAAAGGGAAAG
>NW_006775077.1:802710-820783 GCF_000442215.2 Lipotes vexillifer
CGCAGTCAAAACAGCCAGCACGCACCTGTGGCAGGATCATAAGAGACCCTGCTCTGGATGCCACAGCCGTCAGCGTTTCCCCGCAGAGTGAGAGCCCAGAGCGGAGACGAGGCTCCAGCCAGGAGAGCAGGTGACTGTCTACTCCGCTGCCCAGCCTGCCTCTTCACAGCCAGGCACACGCACAGCCAGGCACACGCACAGCCGGGCACACGCACAGCCAGGGACACGCACAGCTGGGCACACGCACAGCCAGGGACACGCACAGCCGGGCACACGCACAGCCGGGCACACGCACAGACAGGGACCAGCAGACAGGTCCGCTGTCGAAACTCCTACAGCACTTTACTACAGGGATTCGTCACTGTAATTAATCATCCTTTCTCATGAGTTTTCTAATTAAGCTGTGAAAGGTTTTTCGGCATCTTAAGCTCAATGCATTATCTAAAATGTACACCCTTCTATCCAGCACATCTCCTGCAGGGATTCATCTAAAGAACATAAGTGATACAGAGCATAAGAACTTCCACCCTACTAATAACAAACCCTGGATGCAACGTAGTGCCCCTCAGTAAACTCATCTACAAGACGAACGGTGGTACAGTCATTACAAACGTCTGCACTGCTAAAATCACTGATGGGAAGATATTCACAATATAATTAATGAGAGGGGGAAAAGTTTACACTACACGATATATACGTGAGCTCATTTCTGTAAAAGTTAGAAAATACGCATCTTGTATGTATGCATAGAAAGGTTTAGAAGGGTATACACACTCAAACGTTAAGTGGAGCTCCGTTTGGGTAGTGGATTTTTTTAAATGCTTTTCTGTATTGTCTGGATTTTCTTGTACTCCCCACTTTGCATTTAACAAATTACTTTTTCAATTTAATCAGAAAAAAACACTTCAGCTTTGAAAGAGCGTATTCAGAACACACGCTCAGGAAAGTGATAAGTTCCCCGGGACGACCCCGTGGGGCGGGGGGAACACAGGAACTCACCTGAGAAGCAATGTTGAGCGTGACCGTGTCCAGCCCCCCGGAGAGCAAACCCTGAGTGTCAGCCAGGGTCAGCGTGACGCTGGCCTCTGCCCCCACTCCCGATGAGGACATGACCAGGTTCTGGGCAGATGTGGCAGATGGGGACATGGGTGTTGTCAAAGGCAGGCTTCCAGCTGTGGCATTAAGTTCTACAGAAGAGGCAAAACGGGAAAGTAGGTAAGTCCAATGTTATTCGCACGGGAAGACAATTTTCATAAAGGAACACATCTGTCATAATCAGCATTTACATTGCCTAAGCTTGTGAAAGTGCATGAAGGAAATCACAGTATCTTTGATTCCAACGTTATGGCAAAAGGCTTTTGTAAATATCTACATGTCCTTATACGTAAATGTACTCTGCTTCTGAAGTGTAAACAGAGAAAAAAGCCGTAAAAGAGAGTGAAAAAGTGACCCTAAGGCCCAGTCACCGCTGCCAGTGCAGAAGGAGACTCAGACAAGAATTTCCAGGACACTGTCCTCATCCAGGACCAGAGACCAGCCTGGAGAGAGGAATGAAACGGGACCCACTGAGCGACAACCAGCTCCACAGTGTAACATCTGACAACTCTGCTTACGTTCACCTATTCTGAAACACAGGCAATCAAAATCAACCTCATGCAATCCTTTAAATACTAATTTATCCTGCAGGACACCTTAATTTTCTTTGGAGAACAAAACAAAACACTATAATATTTTCCCCTTGTAGCTAATGATGTAACAGAAAGGAAGACATCTGGGACAGATCGGGCAAAGAAAGGAAGGCCTTCTCTTCCACAACGCTGAAACTCATGCACCTACTGGCAAACGAAATGGGCTTAGCATGGTATTATCAAAGTCCTGTGGCGGGCACCAACAAAACACAATTTTTTAAAGTTTTTACTTGTAAGCATAACACACATGCACATGCACGTGTACACACACACACACACACACACACACACAATTCTCACAAGCTGTCCTTCCATTCATCTAGCAAACGTGACTTATCACCCACTTGCGTCAGCCACCGTGCCAGGTGCTAGCGACCCCAAGATGACACCTAAGGCAGAAATTCCGAACACTAGTCCCTAATTAGGTCTGAACACAAAACACCACGAGACTCCCGCGGTCCTCTGCTGAGACCTGGGTCTGCCCGAGTCGGGCACAGGGAACCAGGCTACTTACTTGTAACTGGCGTCCTCCACAGATCCACACTCCCGGAGTCCCACACTGTGCTGCACACACCTGGAACCTTCAAAAGCAGTACAACCATTAGGAGGCTGGGAGTCTCCGCTCTGAAGCAGCCACGCGGCTCCCGAGAACCTCGCCAGCCCCCCCTCGCTCGCGTCTGCACAGCGCGCGTGCCCGGCCGCCAGGACGGGAGGGGAGTGTGGATCTGCGGAGGTACCCGGGCCACCTCCTCACCGGGCATCCCCTCCACACACCCGAACTGTCGCAAACGCATGCAGGTGTGATGCCATCGGGAGCGGTGAGGATGAACAAGAAGGACCCTGCAGGACCTGGCGAGTAGCAGCTACACGAGCTGCCGTTCAGTCAGAACCCTAAGGAGAGGACGGGGCCGGCCGCAGGGCGCGGGCTGGGAGAAGCACGGTGGTGTGAGGGCCGCGTCGGCCAAGAGCGCCACCACGGGCTCAGGGACCATCCCGGAGCAGCCACAGGACTCCAGACCTCACCACAACTCCTGCAACTAAGGAGACGCAGACCTTCTCCCCTTCCAACCAGGGAACTACGTCCGACGTTCTGAGGACGGTTAAGGTAGTGGAAAGCTCCAGGACGTGCAGCACAAGGAACGCAAAGAGAAAACAGAAGCCTGCGAGTTCATTACCTAAGGTGAACCCTGACACGAAGTTCAGAGAAAAGACTGAACAACTTAACGGAAGGCCAGAGCTCATATTTCAACTCAAACAGTGTGGTGGTGACGCAACCTTTATTAATGTTCTTAATTCAAGAGACTTCCCACGAGGATGACCCTAGTTCAGGCAAAGCTAGTCTCAATATGGTCGAAAAGAACCTGTGTTTAAAAATTTTCTTACGCATGCAATTAAATGATTAAAATAATTAAAAGCTGTAATTATATTTGTTTAATATAGAGCTCTTAGCCATATGAAAGTATTTGCTTAAAGCTCTAGAAGCCATAATTTAAAATTCAAATTAAATACTCTTAACAGGAAAATTAAGATTCAATACTGAAGTAAACACTGTAGACTCTTACTTTTAGCTCCCACTTATTTTTTCTTATTTCTTCTATTCCCCTTGGACACATCACAGCCATCTAAGCCCTGCTTCACTTCATGACTCTGACTCAAAGAGAGAAACCTTTAAAGGATTAACAAGTTCTGTATGTTCATCAAACCCACCCTGTTTTCAGTCTTTGTCGGGATAAGTCTTCACAGCCTCTAAGAAAATTTAATGATAATTTTGGAGGGTTTCATAACAAGCTGACAAGGTGCGAGATCACTTTTTTCTTGAGATTAACAAAAAAGTGGTGAGAGGAGGCGGGGAGTCAGGAACGGGAAAGATGCCCTGACTGGCCTCACCCCCAGGAAGAGTGGGAAGAGCGCAGAGCGTCTGATTGTAAAGTGCACCCACTGGTGGGGACCGTTAACATTTCTGAGCTGTTGGGAAATAAGTAACTGATTGTACTTAAATCTAGGAGAAATGGAGGCCAAAATAACCTCACAAAGAACTAGTAAACAAAGAACTGATCCTTCTCTCACTGAACGCAGAACTCAATTTATTCATCAAAAATTATCTTAAGAAGGGACTCAGAAGACAATGAAAACACGACGACCCAAAGCCTATGGGATGCAGCAAAACCAGTTCCAAGAGGGAAGTTTGTAGCAATACAATCCTACCTCAAGAAACAAGAAACATCTCAAAGAAACAACCTAACCTTACACCTAAAGGAATTAGAGAAAGAAGAACAAAACAATCCCAAAGTTAGCAGAAGGAAAGAAATCATAAAGATCAGATCAGAAATAAACGAAAAAGAAATCAAGGAACCAAGAGCAAAGATCAATGAAACTGAAAGCTGGTTCTTTGAGAAGGTAAACAAAATTGACAAACCATTAGCCAGACTCAGCAAGAAAAAAAGGGAGAAGACTCAGATCAATAGAATCAGAAATGAACAAGGAGACGTAACAACCGACACTGCAGAAATACAAGGGATCGTGAGAGATCACTACAAGGAACCTTATGCCAATAAAATGGACAACCGGGAAGAAATGGGCAAATTCTTAGAAAAGCACAACCTTCCGAGGCTGAACCAGGAAGAAATAGAAAACACAAACAGATCAATCACAGGCATAGATACTGAGAAAGTGATTAAAAATCTTCCAGCAAACAAAAGCCCAGGACCAGATGGCTTCACAGGCGAATTCTACCAAACATTTAGAGAAGAGCCAGCACCTATCATTCTCAAACTCTTCCAAAATAGAGCAGAGGGAGGAACACTCCCAAACTCATTCTACGAGGCCACCGTCACCCTGATACCAAAACCAGACAAGGATGTCACAAAGAAAGAAAACGACAGGCCAATAGCACTGATGAACATAGATGCAAAAATCCTCCACGAAATACTAGCAAACAGAATCCAACAGCACATTAAAAAGGATCATATACCATGATCAAGTGGGGTTTATCCCAGCAATGCAAGGATTCTTCAGTATATGCAAACCAATCAATGTGACACACCATATTAACAAACTGAAGGAGAAAAACCATATGATCATCTCAATAGATGCAGAAAAAGCTTTCAACAAAATTCAGCCCCATTTATGATATAAATCCTCCAGAAAGTTGGCATAGAGGGAACTTACCTCAACATAATAAAAGGCCGTATATGACAAACCCACAGCCAACATTCTTAATGGTGAAAAACTGAAACCATCTCCACTGAGATCAGGAACAAGACAAGGTTGCCCACCCTCACCACTATTATTCAACATACTTTTGGAAGTTTTAGCCACAGCAATCAGAGATGAAAAAGAAATAAAAGGAATCCAAATCGGAAAAGAAGAAGTAAAGCTGTCACTGTTTGCAGGTGACATGATGCTATACACAGAGAATCCTCAAGATGCTACAAGAAAACTACTAGAGCTAATCAACGAATTTGGTAAAGTAGCAGGATACAAAACTAATGCACAGAATCTCTTGCATTCCTACACACCAATGATGAAAAATCTGAAAGAGAAATTAAGGAAACACTCCCATTTACCACTGCCACAAAAAGAATAAAGTACCTAGGAATAAACCTACCCAAGGAGACAAAAGACCTGTATGCAGAAAACTATAAGACACTGATGAAAGAAATTACAGATGATACAAACAGATGGAGAGATATACCATGTTCTTGCATGGGAAGAATCAACATTGGGAAAATGACTATACTACCCAAAGCAATCTACAGGTTCAGTGCAATCCCTATCAAACTACCGATGGCATTTTTCACAGAACTAGAACAGAAAAATGCACAATTTGTATGGAAACACAAAAGACCCCGAGGAGCCAAAGCAATCTTGAGAAAGAAAAACGGAGCTGGAAGAATCAGGCTCCCTGACTTCAGAATACACTACAAAGCTACAGTAATCAGGACAGTATGGCACTGGCACAAAAACAGAAATACAGATCAGTGGAACAGGATAGGAAGCCCAGAGATAAACCCACGCACATACTGTCACCTTATCTTTGATAAAGGAGGCAAGAATATACAGTGGAGAAAGGACAGCCTCTTCAATAAGTGGTGCTGGGAAAACTGGACAGCTACATGTAAAAGAATGAAATTAGAACACTCCCTAACACCATACACAAAAATAAACTTAAAATGGATTAAAGACCTAAACATAAGGCCAGACACTATAAAACTCTTAGAGGAAAACATAGGCAGAACACTCTAAGACATAAATCACAGCAAGATCCTTATGACCCACCTCCTAGAGACATGGAAATAAAAACGAAAATAAACAAATGGGACCTAATGAAACTTCAAAGCTTTTGCACAGCAAAGGAAACCATAAACAAGATCAAAAGACAATCCTCAATGGGAGAAAATATTTGCAAACGAAGCAACTGACAAGGGACTAATCTCCAAAATTTACAAGCAGCTCATGTGCAGCTCAATATCAAAAAAACACACAACCCAATCCAAAAAATGAGCGGAAGACCTAAACAGACATTTCTTCAAAGATATAGAGACAGCCAACAAACACATGAAAAAATGCTCAACATCACTAATCATTAGAGAAATGCAAATCAAAACTATAATGAGGTATCACCTCACACCAGTCAGAATGGCCATATGAAAAAATCTACAAACAGTATGGGGGTTCCTTAAAAAACTACAAATAGAACTACCATATGACCCAGCAATCCCACTACTGGGCATATACCCTGAGAAAACCATAATTCAAAAAAAGTCGTGTACCACAATGTTCACTGCAGCTCTATTTAGCCAGGACATGGAAGCAACCTAAGTGTACATCGACAGATGAATGGATAAAGAAGATGTGGCACATATATACAATGGAATATTACTGAGCCATAAAAAGAAACGAAATCGAGTTATTTGTAGGGAGGTGGATGGACCTAGAGTCTGTCATACAGAGTGAAGTAAGTCAGAAAGAGAAAAAAATACCGTATGCTAACACATATATATGGAATCTAACAACAACCAAAAAAGGTTCTGAAGAACCTAGGGGCAGGACAGGAATAAAGATGCAGATGCAGATGCAGAGAATGGACCTGAGGACACAGGGAGGAGGGAAGGGTAAGCTGGGACGAAGTGAGAGAGTGGCACGGACATATATACACTACCAAATGTAAAATAGAGAGCTAATGGGAAGCAGCCGCATAGCCCAGGGAGATCAGCTCGGTGCTCTGTGACCACCTAGAGGGGTGGGATAGGGAGGGTGGGAGGGAGACGCAAGAGGGAGGAGATATGGGCATATATGTATATGTACAGCTGACTCACTCTGTTATACAGCAGAAACTAACACACCATTGTAAAGCAATTATACTCCAATAAAAATGTTTAAAATAAATAAACAGATAAATAAAGTATTCTAAAATCAAAAAAAAAAAAAAAAAAGGGACTCAGGTAAGAACAAAAAGACAATGTTAAATCCCTTAAAAAGCTGTGCTAAATTTCAAGCCTCTACTAATAATAACTTTCTGCCTCTGAAAGGGTACTTACAGAAAATACTTGCCCATTTTCTAGGAAAACCCTTTGTCATGGGTGTTACCTGGATCGGATCTGGAAATGGCCTTCAAACCCATATCACACATCTGAACAAAAGCACATGCTTCCGTTCTGGATGTGAAGTTCTGACTCATCGGGGCACATCGATTTATTTGTAAATCCCTAAATGGTAACAGCCTACTTCCAACTAAGGCGCAAAGAGCCCAAAAGCTGCCCTAGAAGCTGGCAGCCCACCACGTGCTGTTCACACAGAGAGTTAACGATGACAACCATGCACACAGTCACCATGCTCTTCCCCTGCCCGTGAGACCATCACTCTGTACCTGTGGAGGCAGATGTACAAGGTGGAACACCCACTGTCTGACTCACAGAAGACAGAGGTTTAAAGAAATACAGGTGGCCAGAACAGAGCCCTCTGCGTTCCTGGGCTCTCCCTCCATCCCCTTCTCCATTCTGATCAGAACATCACCAGCTTTAAGTAATCTGCTGTACCAGCGAACGTCCAGGGTCACCAAGTAGCGCAAAACACCCCTCCATTTAAAGGGAAACACCTAAAACTCTCCTTGTCTTTCCATCGATTTGCCCAGGACTCACTACAGATATGAAGCAGGGCTTCCAAGGAGATGTGAGATTCCACCACCTACAGCCAGTTTACTCCTCAGGGAAGCAAGAGGTGGGGAGAGCCTGACATCCCAGCACTCCAGGACAGAGACCCCCACAAGAGCGTGACACCACTCATTCGGGCCAAACACGAGAGACACATCTTCAGGTTGCAACACGCACCGCGCACCACGCAGGGTGGGAGAGGTGATCAGAACGCTAGAGGTGATAAGAAAGAACACAGTGTCTAGTCCTTTACAAAAAGACACAAACGAAGACTTTCAGGAAACAGCTGCAGAAACAAGTCTGCTATGTAACTTGAGTAGTACATGATATACTGTAGAAGTCTTACCTATTACAGGCTAAATTATAACCTGAAAGTACTAGCTTTCACAGCCAATTAGAATATAAAACAAAATTCCCCTTAATTGCAAACAAAACCAAAAGACTCTCATTTCAAATTAATAAGTACAAGAATTCAGCTCTGGGATACAATTTTCTTAGAGCCCCAAAATTAAACAAGCAAACCGACGCAGGAGGGACAGAGTTAAGACCAAAGTAGAGACAGGAAAACACGGAGATCAGTGGTACAGTGGAAACGATCATCGGCCAGAAGTCCAGATTTTGGATCTGCCCAGATCTGCCAACACGTGATTCCAACAAGGCTCTTAACCAGCCGGGTGTCAGTTTACCCTTTAGCAAAGGGGAGGGGTGGACAGAAAGCCCCTCAGGGTCCTGAGTGGAACCTTACTGTGTGCAGCTGCCTCAGCTCACCGCCTGCTTCAGTTCAGCAAGCCCCCACCCTGCAGCATCTGCAGATCCATCAAGCCCTCGCTCGCAGGGGAGAAATGCCCCCCCACGGCCAGGGCTTCTGCCTCGGGAGGCCGCCCCAACCAGGTCAACCCCCCACCCCTGAGACGTGCTCCCTGGGCGCCCTTCTCCCCTTTATGTATCGCTACTGCGGTTAATCCTACACTGATTTAAGGGTTCTTCAATAAACATCTGCTCTGTTCGTTTCTAGGATCCAAAATGCAAGGGGACCGTAGTTGCCTTGCCCAACATGACACACCCAGATTTAGTATACTTCTTACCATACAGTATGCACCACAATCTTTTAGTGAATAGAAGAATTACTGGCTAAGAAAGCATTTCAATTAAGCACGAAAAAAAGTCTAGCTGGGGGTACAAACATATCTAAAGATTAAATTTTTTTTCTCAAAAAATGATATACAGAGTGGGAAAATAAAGAGGGCTAAGAAAGTAATGAAATCTCTACAAGGTAAGGAAAACAGGTATGGCATCCTCAACTGTTAATGTTTACTTATGAAGCTGTGACCTGTTTTACTGGAGCTCTTTTATTTTTTATTAAAGCCTATACTTCAAAACCTTAGTAAGATGTCTTCTTTTAATTCTGCCATCCTACATTCAGCTGGTGTCCAAACATTCCCACCGCAGGGCACAAAGTAATGAGCCAGAGGCACTTTCAGCCTGGGTGACACGGGGACAGCTCTGTGACTTGCAGACATACACAATGCCTCGCATATTTGAATAAGATTATTTACCTTTGTTCTTTAGAAGGTGGAAACGACCTTAAAAGGTTAATAACACTCGAGACAGTTCTGTGCCCTAGAATTATACATAAGCCACTAATCATCACAGAATCACATCAAACGTATTAGAACATGCAGTTGACACACTCGTCACGCAAGAAGACAGGTGACTTCTCTCCGCTGACCAGGTGCAGAGCCCTATAACTATGAAACGTTATGAAGCCTCTTGTGGTTGGATCATTAGCTGCATACCTGAAGCGTTTAACGTTGCACTCTGTGAGAGAAGTTGATCATTGCTTATGGTCAAGGTGGCACCCGCAGACTGATTATTGATTGCAGGTGCTGACAATCTTATGCTTCCGTTCAGTTCACTACTTCCATTAGAACTGTGCTGAATAAGATCTTGACCTAAACGGAAATTAATACTGTGATATCTGAGAGTAACACATTAATTCACATACTGGCAAGTACGTTAAACATATCATCACATCCTTTTAAAAGTGAAAGCTATTTCATTTTTAACACTATATAAAGAGAAAAAAAAAATGAAAATAAGACCATGAAATACATTTCCCGAAATGAAACTACCTGTTCACACTCTTTAAGCTATAACGTTTTTAAGTGCTTCTTAAGAGTTCTACTTTAATCCAGCATTTAGGCACTTAGAGCTACACACTTTGTTGAATAAAACTTAAACCGAATTGGAAATACTTCCAAACACGGTGGACTCCCAGCTGCAGCATCGAGGGGCACGAGGGAGGGTACCAAGGCCTCCCTTGCAGCAGCAGTGGCCGCTACAGGTCTCCTGTGGGAGGGTCACTGCCCCACGGCGCTCTGGACGCGCACAGCAGGCTCAAGCCCGCCGTGATGTACTCCCACCGAGAGACGTGGGCTTCTGTCAGCTTCATTAGCTTGTAACCTTTACATTACAGCATAATTGTATAATGTAATGGATAGTATGGAAACAGAGGAACATGAAAATTAAAAACCCGAGCTGTTTCCATGAAAACCAAAAGACAAAAGGATGCTGCACTCAGCTTCCTGATCACCGACACCCTCATGCCACACTAGAGAAACGGACCTGGGGAATGAGTCTGTGCAACGGGGGCGGAAGTGTGGGCAAAACAAGACGTGCAGAACTCCTACCAGCAGAGCAGACCCGTTTTCAAAGACCCGCGGATAAATGCTCAAAATCGTGTAGGCATCGCTTTTCTGACTCTCTGCTTTGATGTGGCTTTTTGTTAATAACTGAAGACATCAGGTAAGAGCACTTTTACTGTACAAGACAACTGGGGGAGACTGAGGACCCTTCTCGCCGTCTACCCAATGGTTAACTTCTCTCCTAGCTGCTGAAGGTCTGCGCACCTCACCGGAAGTAGTGTTTGCACCCTAGCGTCACATATCCATAAGCACTTGTCATTCCGTGCATTCACGGGAAAAGAACATCCGACAAAATAACCAAAAATTCCTACAGCACAGCTAGATGCTTTCCACAGGTGACCACCAAGTAACAGTTTTTCTAGACTCCTCCGAATGGGATAAGAAAATGTTGAGTTCGTAGTCCCCACAGCCAATTCTCATTGCACACAATAATGAGAAGTAAAGGAATAAGAAATCTTAAGCCCAGAGTTTGGGCAACCCTTATTTCATCAACTGACAAAGAATTCTCCTAGGATAACCCTTTTAAGCTTTTTTTTTAAAAATTGCAGTTATATTCACCTAATACACTAAAAATTAACAATAAAATAACTAAGTGATCGATAATAGGAAAACATAGGAGAAACGGAAGTACAAGCCACAAACACAAAAACACATTTGCCGAACTATATGTCACGTGTGTTTTGTATAGGACTAGCACAACCCCTCAAATATTGAGATTACGCAAAAAAAGTTAATTCGATCAACAAGACAGCTTTCTGAAAATAACTCTTCCATGTTTCCAACATTAAAATTCAAATATATATATATATATATAAATACACATATATTAAATAAAAAAGAAGAAAGTTAGTGAATTAGATAAAATTCAAAGTTAATTTCTGCTGTCTGTTAGCATCTAAAAACCACTGCATGTCACTGAGAAGTGAAGCTCCATCCAGGAATAGTTCCTCAAACTTCTCACATAAATTGAAAGGAATAAAGACACCCCTTAAGAAAGCAAGCTTTTGGTTTTCTCCTCAATAACTACTCTTTCTTTTCCAATAATGATTTTTGCAGAAATCTCAGGCAACAGAGGTAATAACTACACTGACCGCTCACACGGCTATCGGCCCAGTATTCCAGCCACTGCCATACCGTGTCTCCAGGGAGGTTATTTTGACCCCAGCAAAATGTTTTTCTTTTCTTTTTTCTTTAAAAAACAACAATCTCATAAGGTTGTTATGACACTTAAATGAGTTAATACTTGTCAAAGTTACTAGAATAGGACCTGGTGCACTGTAAGGGTCAAACAATTGTTGCTAAATTTAAGAACCACTCAGTTAACATGAAGCGCTCATAGCTAAGAGGCGTGTGGGCAAAGCGCACCTGTAAAATATGCTCCAAGCTAACGTAGGTGAGAACATATTGTGAGAATTAGTGCTCTAAAAGGGGAAGAACTGACCGTGAACATCACAGGCATGGAAGGGGGAACACATTAGCTGGTGACTCACGTGGAGGATGAGCTTGCCAACCTCGGCGGCCTGGGCTGCCAAACGGTGCCTTCCACCCACTTATCTAGCTCTACCATAATTTTCGACATAATCTGAGAAGAATTCTGAAAAGGTCAGGGGCGTAGGTATCTGTAATCTCCCAGTGCAACCACTTATACCGATTCAACCCCTTTAGCTCAAAGGAGCATGGTAAGAATTATGAAGCCATGGTTTTCTGCCCTTGGTTAAACAAAATATATTTGACAAAGCTAACTGGCTCAAACTGGACGTGCCATGAGGAACCACCACGTTTAACCCCTGGTATGAGATGGGAACTGCAGGATGATCATTCTCACTAAACTGGAGTTTCTCACATAAATTACAAACACTTCCTGAGGCACTGGATTTAGGCAAAGCTCAGTCTTGCAGGAAAAAGGTACAAAAAAGAGTTACCTAAACTGCAGGTGGAAGGATTTAAAAAATTTTAAGACTAACCGGAGATGGTCAGGGTAATTTCCTGCGGCGACCCCGAGGACGACGCAGCGGTGGGCCCTGCAGCCTGCGCCAGCACCTGGCTCAGGCTCGAGTTGTTAATGGTCAGGGTGATCTCGTGGGGGCCACTGGAGGTGGACACCAGGCCTTGTGATGTCATCACCTGAGAGAGGTCTTGCGTCCCTGGTCATCGTTATAAAACAGAACAAAGCTGGGCTTAAAAAAATAATCATTTCCTCCTTTTTCATATTAAAATATTTTAGTGCAACTGTTACTTTAAAAAGAGAAGGATTCAAAATACAGTATCAGTCATCTCTAATTCCTTCATCTGAAATTATTTAAAAACAAACAAACAAAAAGCCTTATGAGGAAACAGGAAGCCGGTTCCATGAATGCAATCTCTGTGCATATACTGACTAAACATCATTTATCATCAGAAAAGCTTACTTTATTCTTAGGACATTTATTCGTTAAGCTTTATAAAGAGAAGAAAACAGCATCCCAGTGTCCCCAAGCCAAATCTGTGACTGTCAGCAGCGAGCCGAAACTCCAGCTGTCACAATCGACCAAAGCGGCAGCTCTCACCACTGCTGTTGGTGGTCAGCACGGAATCCTGCTCCGAGAGCGGGCCTATGGTCAGGTTGGCAGACGTCACCGTGGGCTGCAAGGACAGGCCTGAGATGGGCTGGAGGACCACGCTGGCCGGGACTGTACTGTCTGGTGTCTGAAGGGAGCTGTGCTGCGGGGCCAGGCCGGGCTCCACGGTCGGCTGTGGAGCAAGCAGGTTACCCTGCTGTAGCGTCTGCTGCAGGACGCTTGGGTCAATCTGAAAGCACAGAGGTTGTTGTGATGGAAATTTCACGCTGAGTGTGACTCAGACCATCTGAAAGCACAGAAAAGCCTGGTGGGCGTCGCACCTGTAGCGTGATATTATTAATGCTGGAAGCGTCGATCCCAGAGATTTGAACACTGGGTGCAACCAAGTTAGCAGCCAACTGTAACTGTATGCCCTCAAGGGTGGCCAGGCTTCCATCTGTCAAAGACACTGTCCAGTCGCCACCAGCTGCAGAGGAAGAACAGGAATGACTGCGTACCAGACACTTTCTCAAACAGGAAAAACGCACTGGGTTTCTAAATACAGAAGTCCTAAACACATACCGACATGACCTAGTTAACAAATACTAATATTTACTTTACACAGGCACATACATATCTAATTTAATCATCACAAAATAAACCTTGTGAAATAGAAAATAATATTATCCATTTTAAACACATCGGGAAACTAGGCTCAAAGAGATCACACTGATTTGCCCAAGATTTAAAACAACGCTATTATTTTGTCTTATTATGCTTTAATTGCACCATGGGTCATGAAACTGAAAGAAAGCCACTTAAGATGTCCAGTAGCTACTAACAGTTGCTACGTTATTTGTGAGTGCACAAAAAACCCAACTGACTAAAATTTAATGCTTTTCAAATACTGTGTGACCCAAGAGCAATTGGATAACTCCCGTATATGAGAAGCAAGGTTCACGGGTAGCTATAAATTACGTCTCGCTATTAAGTTTGTGAGAATACTAAAAAAGAAACAGGTTTAAGCCCATCAAACTAAACAAAGAGCTGACGCGTGAAATGCAGAAGTGACGTTAGAAAGAACGGGAAGCGGAAAGGCAGCTGCATCTGGAAGTCAGGACTTCAACCTCCCGCGGCCTCGCGGGAAACCCTCAGGAAGGGCAGTGTCCTGAGGCTGAAGGTCGCGCCCCCCCCCCCCCCCCGTCCCGGCGTCCACAGCCCTGGTGCCTGTCAGCCCTACTCACCGGACACGGAGGCGGGAAGGACGGCCTGGCCCAGCAGGCCCTGCTGCAGCAGACTCTGGTCCAGCTGCCCCGCCAGCACGGGGCTGTTCATGATGAACACGCTGGGGTCGGAGGAGGGCGGAGGGGGCGCGCTCACGGGCTGCGGCCCTTCCGGCGGCCCCCGGGGCCCGGGCTTCCGGGCTTTCTTAGGGTCCGGTTTGTAGTGAAACTGCATGTGAGTCTTCCTCCGCCCGGACGTGCGGAAACGCAGCTCACAGTGGGGACACTTGAACGGCTTTGCTCCTGTGTGCAAACGCATGTGGACCTTCAGGCTCCCCTTGGTGGAGAAGGCGTTGCTGCAGACGTGGCAGCTGAAGAGCTTCTGACCTGGGGGAAGACGCCGTGCGTCAGCGGGCCGGCCGGGTCGCCCCCGTCGGCCTGCGGCCTGGCTGCCACTGCGCTGCGTCCACCATCCCCCGCGCTCCCCGGGGCCCCTCGCTCCGGAGGGCTGGTGGCTGGAAAACTTAAAAGTAAGCGAAGTTCACTGTCGAGGATCCGTATTCAGTCTTTCCACGACACGGAGGCACACAAGCCCTGCCGGAAGCGGGGACCCGCCCTGCATCTCGGGCTCCGCTCCCTGATTTTATGAAGCGTGAGCTCACGCCTCACCGGTCTTCTCTGCTGACAAAGGGGCGCCCGAGCCGCCGGCACGGGTGGAAGCCGCCCGGCAGACTGCGCTCCGGGCGCACGTGCCCAGCTCCTGGGGCGCCAAGTCCTCTAACACGCGCGCGCTGCTCGGGCCGCAGAAGGCAGCTGAGGGGGGCCCTGGAAGGTGTCCTCCCAGAGACTCTCTTCCCAGTCCTGACGCCCGGGAGCCCACACGGAGGCTTGGCGCGCAGGCGTCCTGAGGGTGGCCGGCACCTGCCGCGTGAGCTACCACGTGAGACCCGGGACGCAAAGGCGCTAAGCGGGTCCCTCCTGACCCTCGGCAGCGCCCAGGGCTGCAGGGGAGGGTCAAGCACAGATCCTAAGGAAACAACAGAACTGTCCGTAGAATAGAGGCAGTTGAAGGACTTAGTGTATCTGTTTACCTAATTCCACACACAAACCCATCAGAAAAGAATCACAGGACTTTACGCCTATGTGTGAAATTCCACTTGTACTCCCTTGGTCAATTCTGCTTAGGGCTAAAACTTCAGAGTGTACACTGGTTTGATAATCATAATCCTACGAGTCCTCGAATCCTCACGACGCCAACATTTACTCCGTGTTTACCAGGTGCTACTTTTACTTTTCTAGGCAATTTAAACCGGGGGGTGGGGGGAGGGTACTCATCTTTGCCCCATTTTCTACATGAGGGGTGGGCGGGTCAGAGAAGTGGCTCACAGGTGAGGGCAGACTCCAACCGGGCAGAGGCCCAGGGCCCGCCTTCTCACCCACGAGGGCGCACCGTGCACAATCAAGAAGCAAAGGTTGAGTACGTTTTACTTAGGATGATTAACCTTCAGTTCCTCACATTAGATGAAGAAAATGGCCATGAAATTTGGACGTTAATTGTTTTCCTTTATCAGATTTTCCCCCCACAGAAACAGAATTGCTACCTGGTAAGTGTAATCAGATTTGTGAAATCCCCAGTTTTCACAAAATTTCAACAAACTGAAACTCTGGCCTGAATGAGACTAAGAAGTAATCTTTCTAACACGTGTATTTAATGCTGAGTAAGACAACTTACAACGCCACACCTGAGACCTAGATCCTTTCCTTTGGTGTCAGATCATTTTCTCCATGTTGGGAATCACAAATCTTCTATATTCATTCCTTCATGGTTCCTGATTTTGAAGCTTTGTTTCATCTTGAAAGTATGTGTGCAAAATACATAGGAACAAGTATAAAATGCTGTCGGAAGTCACCTACCAACAGTGCGGGTGTTTGTTCTTACCTGTGTGAGTCTTCACATGGCAGTCCAGGGTAGATTTAACAGTGAAACTCTTCCCACATTCATCGCATTTATATGGCTTTTCTCCAGTGTGGATTCGAACATGCCTAGCCAGAAAGCATTTGCAATTAAGTGTCTTTCTTTTTAACTTTATACGCATTTACAAACAACTTCATGATTTAAAATTTATAGCTATCCATATAAATAAAAATTTTGCGTGACTATGTACTGAATAAATTTAGCAAAACAAAACTTTTAAGCTTTACTCTCTATAAATAATACCATAAACAAATCCACAAGACAACAAAGTAATCTGCAAGACCAATGAAAACAAGGCTAACTTTCCTGAAAACCAAAGAGAATCTTACAAATCAGCAGTAAGACAAGAAATATCACAGCAGAAAAACAGGCAACACACAGGCAGCGTAGAGAAGAAACACACGCACCCAAATGCCACATGAAAAGGTATTCCCCAGCCTCAGAATTTAAAAGGAGCAAGTTAAGATGACAAGCCATCCCTTTCCCATCCGTCTGATGATGACCCACCGTTGGCTGGGTGGCCTAGGAGCAGGTGTTCGGAGGTTGGGGGATGTAAACGGCACAGCCCTCGGAGGCCAGTGGGTGTGTCCATCAGCACTGACCCCGGGCACCCACACAGGTGCACACAGAGCACAGGACAGTGGGGCTGGCCTAGGGATTCCACACTGAGAACTAGGCAGTCATCAACAGGGGTCTGGGATGCCCACACGACAGAACAAGACGTCGCCGTGAAGGATGAAAGAGGTGGGCGGGTACTGACAAAGCTGTCTGAGACCCTACGATATGTAACAATTAAACCGAGACCAGAATTGCAGAAGTTAATGCTGACGTATGCGTAGACATTTCTGAAAAAACGCACAGAAGAAACTGCTGATAGCGCTTGTCTCTGGGGAGGGGAAGGCTCTCCCTTTACAGCCTCCTCCGCTGTTTTCGGTCCTGGCTCGCTTCACCAGGACGCCTGTCCAGTACGCAGTGGGGGCAGCTGAGCCTCGCACGACTGTTAAATGAAGGACGGAGGAGAAGGCCGGCCGGCTGCCAGGCCACAGCAGGCTTCTCGTTTCCAGGGGCACCTGCCGCCTCGCCCCCTCACGGGGGTGCAGGGTCGGCAGTCCTGCCTCCGGGGCGCACCTCCGGGCCGGCTGGCTGCTCGTCAGCACCACCCGCCGGCCACGTGCTGCAGGCCTTCTCAGCGGTGCGACGATGCCCACGGGGCTGCCCAGCACAACGCCCTCGTCCGCGATTCGCACCCCTGCCTCCCGCTGGGGCCCTGCCCCGCCCCGCAGCCAGCGTGTTGCTCCCTTGTGGCCACCGCCCGGTCCTCTCCGTAGCTGAGGGTTCCAGCGTCTCACTCCCGGCCTCAGAGTCACGCAGTCACCTTCTTAGCTCGTTCCTCCTCCCCACCCGCCGGGACACGACGCCATCTCGGCCCCGCGCCCAAGCTCGGCCCGGCCTTGCCCACTGCCCCTTGCCCGTCTACCCGTCCCTCTCTCACTGGCACACACCCCTTCCCGCCCGGCAGGAATACAAGGGCAGGGGTTACTGGCTGCGCTCATGCGATGAGCACTTCCAGCCTAGCAGCTTCTCGGCAGCCTGTCTGCCCTCCTGTCACGTGCAGGGCTCTGTGCGACAGACAGGGACAGGAAGACGCCTCTTTGGTTTTCTGAAGCAGCCGGCTCTCTTATTACCCGTCTTGAAATCCCGACAGCTCCTCCCTTCAATCACCCTCTACCTTTTACCCAGCAGTTCCACCTCCTGAAGCAAAAGACGAGCGCCCCCCCGGCGCCCCCTCCCTC
>NW_006775077.1:820897-831524 GCF_000442215.2 Lipotes vexillifer
CCCCCCCCCCCCCCCCCCCCCCCCCGTAAACGAAAAACCTCCAAATGCTTTAAGAGAGTGCTGTACTTCGGCCTTTCCTGGAGCCTGTCTCAGCTGCCCGCCGCCACTCTGCCAGACCGCACATCAATCACCGCCTCGTGGCTGACAGGGACTCCACCCCCAGCGCTCGGGCTACCTCCCCGTGTGATCGAGCCTCACGCCATACAGAGCGGTCGCCCTGCGGGGCGGGCAGGAACCCGCTGCTGTTCTGTGCGCCTACAAGGCTGGGCTCAGCGCCGCATCTTCCTCAGGAAATGATTTTTAATTCTCTTTTACTGCTACCACCGTCACACAGAAATAAGCACAAGCAACCCACAGAGCAAGCAAACTTCTAACTAACGTGCTCAATGAGCTTGCAAGGAAGCCTCAAAACGCACACGGGCCTGAAACCATAACTCAGGAAAGGAAGGGGCCACTCAAAAGGCACCAGGTTCAGACACCACAGCACAGGTTGCAGAGGGGCGCACAGACCGCACGTCCACCCGCAGGGCAGCGGGCCTGCACCGCACCTGACCAGGTCGCTGGGCTTCTTGAAGCTCTTGGGGCAGTAGGAGCAGCAGTTGGCATGCTTGGGCTCGGCCTCCAGCTCTGCCTGCCTGTCCTTCATCTCGCTGATGCGGTCCTTCTCGGCGGCCGACTGCACCAGCACCTGCTCTGAGACGGTGGCACTTTCCTGCGGCCGAATCTTGGCCAACTGCGCCGTCTCCTCCTCTGTGAAGGTGATGACCTCGGGACGAGCCTTTCGGGACACATTTCTTTCAGAACTGTCTTCCTCTTCCTCCAGACCCATCTCTAAACAAAATGAAGGAAAAAGGATCAAATCCTAATAAAAAAATAAGTTGTAACAGAACAACTAAAACTAAACATTTAACTTAAATATGTAAGGTTAAAATTAGCAACTCAATGAGGCTATATTTGGGATGGTAAAGGGTTTTTCCCCACCACTGTCTATTGAGAAGCTGGTCAGGGTGGAAAGGCCATGCCTTGGGGGAGGGGTCACTGCCAAGGGCAGATGCCGTGGCTGACGGTCTCCACCAGCCCTGCCAGCAGGCCAGCAGTGGGCTCTGAAAGGGTCAGTGTCCGCACGAGTCAACAGGACTCATACACACAGACGTTCATTTATCAACATGGGCACAAAGTGAATTAGCGTAAGAAGATGACCAGCCCGAAGGAAGAGACCAAACTGATAACTAGCAAACAGCCGCCAATTAAAAAGACTTACTGAAAGGAAAGAAACACTTAAAAAAATATGTATGTTTAAGTATTCTCTCAGTGACATGTAAGGATGTATTTACATCCATTAAAAAAAAAGAATAAGCTGCTGTTAAAATGTAACCGAGAAGGAAAAAAAGGTTTGGCTGGAGACAGGGGACAGGGGGACTTTATTATTGCACAGATGGCTAAAAAATTTTTTAAAAAAACAGTAGAGACACTAAATAGCAAAACGGACGGCGGTCAGAGCCAAAACAGTGAACTAAAAACCGACGGATGGCCCTCTAAGTCGCACCCCCATCTCGGCACGCTCACTCTTGCCAGCATCAACGGTGTGAGGTGCACAGTGCCGGCTGCAGCACAGACAGGAGCCCAGGCCGCAGGACACCGTATAAACTATCGACAGCATAATTCACACTGCATACGGAACAAGGTCGTTTAAAAAATTTAAAACGCTGTGCACTGGCGCCCTGTGTCAGAATCTATGCAAGGTGCACGTTCTGTCACCGTAATTTCACTCTGGAACTTGCTAAAAAGAAATCATCTCATAGGTACAAAAAGTATAAGCACAAAATAATCCTCCTGAGAACTGGGCCCATTAGCTCGTCTACCGTTTAAGTTAGCTTCATGGTATCTCGTGTCGATCAGATGAGAATGTGCGTGGTGAATAAGCACAGCGTCGAGGGTTAAAGCCCCCTGACCGCCAGCTCTTCCTGTTACACTACAGCACTGGGCAGCCACTGTGCATCCAGCAACAGGAAACTGTGTGATGAAACACAATGGAATTCCGTGCAGTTGTTAGAACTGATGTACATCCATGCTCACTAATATCAAATTCGCCTGTAATAAACACCCATGGACGACAACACTGCATTTAACGTGAGTTCCTATTAGGGAATTCAGGTCCACCTACGCGTGCACACGTGCATGCGTGGGCGACAGCCTGCCCTGTGCGGGGATGCTGGTATTTTGGTGCCTGGTGACCAGTGAGGTAAGAAGTTTTCCTCTTCGTGCCTCCCTGAATCTTTCTTCAAAGAGCAAATTATGACTGCTTTCATAATCAGAAAATGAAGTAAGTTAATATACTGGTACAAATCACCTCTGAAATGAGTTAATCACTAAGTTTCAGCACCGGCTGATGATAAACCTGAATCAGCAAAGGGACCACACCTCCTCCTTCTGCCTCTCCCGGTGCCGACCCAGCCGAGGGGACCGTCTGGTGCCTCTTCATGTGCTTTTTACAATGAACTGTGGTTCGGAAGCCCTGCTCGCAAAACGGACACTTGTAGGGCTTCATGCTCATGTGCGTGGCCGTGTGCCTGGTGAGGCTGCCGTTGGTTGTGAAGGAAGCGTTGCAGACGCTGCAGCTGAACGCCTTTTCTCCTGCGACAGCAGAGACGGGGTCAGAACACGTTCGTTACCTGAAAACCGTACGCAATCAAAGCAAAGACGCGCTCAACAAGCTGCAAAACCGAAGAGCATGTACTTGCTGTGGTCTCCAATTTTTAGGAATTGAGGTTCTTTCAAGAAGAGATTATTTTAAGAAGATGGGCGGTCATAATGAAGCAGACAGATCATACTAAGCCCTGACAAGATGTGAAATCATTGCTGGTGGACAAGGAAAATGGTGCGGCCACTCTGGTTTGGTAAACCCCAAGGTTTAAACAGTTATCGTATGACCAAGCAAGTCCACTCCTAAACAGAGAAGCGAAAACTTGCATCCACACAGAAACGCACAAAACGTTCACAGCAAGATTATTCCTGATAGCCAAAGAACGGCCACACCTCAGCTGTCCGAGAGCTGATGAGCGGACAAGCAGAACGTGGTCTCTCCACACAGTGGGCTACTCTTTGGCTATATAAACAAGTGTGACACATGCCACAACGTGGGTGGACCTTGAACGCGTGCTGAGTGAGGGAAACCAGTGACAAAAGGCACCGTGTCGTATGGTTCCCTTTACAGGAAGAGCCCGCAACAGGCAAATCCACACAGACAGGAAACAGGGCAGTGGTTGCCTGGGGCTGGGGGGCCCTGAGGGGTGTGATGAAAGTGCGCTAGAATTCATATGCTCTAGAATCACGTATGGTTTTCCACGTGTTTACGTCCAGTGCGAGGCAGACAATGACCTGTGTGTGTCTTCTCGTGGGACTTGAGGACCCCAGAGGAAACGAAGCCACGTCCACAGAGCTTGCACTTGTAGGGCTTCTCCCCGGTGTGTGACCGCACGTGCTGCTTCAAGTGGCTGGATTTCTTAAAGCCTTTGTTGCAATAGTCACATCTATACACACAACACAGACCACGTTAATTCACAGCATGATCACAAATGCAACACCTGAGAAGGGAAGAAAAGCAAACGCTCTTCACCAACAATCAGTAAACAACCAGGCATAAGTGTTGCAGAAACCAGGTTGCTCTCCGACACTTAAAACACTGTGAAATACTAGCAAGAAAAGCTTGTTAGACCAAATTCTGCTCAGATTGTCCCTTAAACATATTTATCCTTTCAAAGTTAGTAAAACCTATAGCAATTCTCCAGGAGAAATAAAATTTGATTAACTACAAACTATTCCTTTCAACAATTTATTACGTGCTATTTTCTTTACCAAGTCATAAGACACTGCGAACCCTTCCGCTGCATTAGGGTCAGAATGACCTCTGAGTCTATAGACACTTGGAAATGTCAGTTCGTATACTCTTTAGTTGATAAAATACTTTACCAAACAGATGCTACTAGAGCTATTTTGAATAATATATAAATATGTAGTGTTATTTTCCTCTCAGTTGTTATGAAATATATTAAAATTAAGGATGAAACAACTATAAATTTCAAAATTCCTATTCACATATTATTAAAAAATTTTTTTAAATTTTATTTAAAGCTTATTCCATCTTATTTCCCTATTTTTTCCATTTCCAGGTTTTAATCCGTGACAGGAAGGTACACAGAGCACACAGCTCGGCACACAGCAGCAAGTTCTTAATAAATGTTGAATGAACAAATGGGGAATGAATGAATGGCCAGACGTCCAGGAAGGCCCAAGCAGATGTCGCAAAGGAATCACAAGAAAATATCACACTAATCTCACTTAAAAATACCCATGCAAAATCCCAAAGTAAACATTAACAAACAAATACTTGTTGAATAAATGGAAGTGTGACTTAAGTATCAGGAGGTTATATATAAAACACACAAAGAGCCGTGGACAAAAAGGCACGATATAAATTCAAGTTATTTCTGAAAACACGGTAACAGCGGCCTAGAGTGGGGACAGGAAGCTACAGGAGAGTAGTTTACGGGTACAGGCTGCTGCATCCAAACCCTGCCCATGTCACTTATTAGCTGTAGAAGCTTTAGCAAGTGAGTCTCTTTTGTCTCAGATACTTTCTTTATAAAATGGGGGTGACGACAGGCCCTGTTTCCCAGAGCTTTTGTGAAGCTGCAGGAACGGTGCAGGTGGGCACTGGGCACAGCAGGACGGGCTGCAGTCTGAGCGCGTGCACCCGGAGGAGCGTGCGCACCCGGAGGAGCGTGCGTACCTGTAGGAGCGCCGGCTCTGCTCCTCGCTGTCGTCCAGGAACGGCGGACGTGGTGCCTGCAGCTCCAGCTCCTGCTGGGATGACTCCTGAATCAAACGACTTGTCTAAAACATAGCAGAAGCACAGAGCAGACTGCTTGAACATCTATGAATGAATACAAACACCTAACAAGTAAGGATAAGAACACTCATAAATGTGGATTTAAAAGGGAGACACCCCAATTAGGTCGTTGCAATCATTTGGGCCAAATTAATAACAAAAATCATCTATACCAATTTTAATGAAGAAATACTTATTTTATTTTCCATTAACTTGCTTTAATCTTTCCTTTTTTTTTTTTTTTTTTTTTTTGGGTACGCAGGCCTCTCACCGTTCTGACAGGCTCCGGACGTGCAGGCTCAGCAGCCATAGCTCACAGGCCCAGCCGCTTTGCAGCATGTGGGATCTTCCCGGACCGGGCCACGAACCCACGTCCCCTGCATCGGCAGGCGGACTCTCAACCACTGCGCCACCAGGGAAGCCCAATCGTTCCATATTTTTTATGTCTATTAAGAGACTACTCTTTCATCTGCTCTACTCTTACTGAGAGTGAACAAAACGCCCTGCCTTCTTAAAATACTAAGTCCCCTCGCTTGTCACAAAATCACAGGGGGAGAAAGCATGTTCCCAGCCCAGAAGCAGCAGGCCTGGAGACAGCAGCCCCTTAACTCGACACCTTCTGGCCACAGGTGGTACAGCCCAGGGACTGGGCAAAGATCTGCAGGAAACACCCATGTTCAGCAGACAGAGCGCAGGCTGACCTTCAGGACGTGGGGGACAGGCGCAGGAGAGGCCAGAACAGTGGAGAACCTGCCTGCGTGCACGCGTTTCCCCTGGCTTCCAGGACCCGCCCCGAAAAGCCACGAGTGAGCGGGTGTGCAGTCTTGCTCAGAGGGCCGAGTGAAGGCAGGCCACAGAGAGACATGCCCCCCACCACCCAGATTCAGCGCCTACTGTCAATTACGCAGCTTCGAGCTGGGAAAACGTGCTCTGAAAATTTCATCGGAGGGTCCAGGTCCTCCACTTGGCAAAAGTTACCCACAGGGGCTTTTAAAGAGAGAAAGTAAGGATTTCCCTGGTGGAGCAGTGGTTAAAAATTCTGCCTGCAAACGCAGGGGACACGGGTTCGAGCCTTGGTCTGGGAAGATCGCACATGCCGCGGAGCAACTAAGCCCTGTGTGCCACAACTACTGAAGCCCACGCGCCTAGAGCCCGTGCTCTGCAACAAGAGAAGCCACCGCCATGAGAAGCCCGCCACCGCAACCAAGAGTAGCCCCCGCTCGCCACAACCAGAGAAAGCCTGCGCGCAGCAACGAGGACCCAACGCAGCCCCCCCAAAAATTAAATTTTTGGTGGTACGCAGGCCTCTCACCGTTCTGACAGGCTCCGGACGTGCAGGCTCAGCAGCCATAGCTCACAGGCCCAGCCGCTTTGCAGCATGTGGGATCTTCCCGGACCGGGCCACGAACCCACGTCCCCTGCATCGGCAGGCGGACTCTCAACCACTGCGCCACCAGGGAAGCCCAATCGTTCCATATTTTTTATGTCTATTAAGAGACTACTCTTTCATCTGCTCTACTCTTACTGAGAGTGAACAAAACGCCCTGCCTTCTTAAAATACTAAGTCCCCTCGCTTGTCACAAAATCACAGGGGGAGAAAGCATGTTCCCAGCCCAGAAGCAGCAGGCCTGGAGACAGCAGCCCCTTAACTCGACACCTTCTGGCCACAGGTGGTACAGCCCAGGGACTGGGCAAAGATCTGCAGGAAACACCCATGTTCAGCAGACAGAGCGCAGGCTGACCTTCAGGACGTGGGGGACAGGCGCAGGAGAGGCCAGAACAGTGGAGAACCTGCCTGCGTGCACGCGTTTCCCCTGGCTTCCAGGACCCGCCCCGAAAAGCCACGAGTGAGCGGGTGTGCAGTCTTGCTCAGAGGGCCGAGTGAAGGCAGGCCACAGAGAGACATGCCCCCCACCACCCAGATTCAGCGCCTACTGTCAATTACGCAGCTTCGAGCTGGGAAAACGTGCTCTGAAAATTTCATCGGAGGGTCCAGGTCCTCCACTTGGCAAAAGTTACCCACAGGGGCTTTTAAAGAGAGAAAGTAAGGATTTCCCTGGTGGAGCAGTGGTTAAAAATTCTGCCTGCAAACGCAGGGGACACGGGTTCGAGCCTTGGTCTGGGAAGATCGCACATGCCGCGGAGCAACTAAGCCCTGTGTGCCACAACTACTGAAGCCCACGCGCCTAGAGCCCGTGCTCTGCAACAAGAGAAGCCACCGCCATGAGAAGCCCGCCACCGCAACCAAGAGTAGCCCCCGCTCGCCACAACCAGAGAAAGCCTGCGCGCAGCAACGAGGACCCAACGCAGCCCCCCCAAAAATTAAAAAAGTAAATATTAAAGAAAAGAGATAGAGGGCTTCCCTGGTGGCGCAGTGGTTGAGAGTCCGCCTGCCGATGCAGGGGACACGGGTTCGTGCCCCGGTCTGGGAAGATCCCACATGCCGCGGAGCGGCTAGGCCCATGAGCCATGGCCGCTGAGCCTACGTGTCCGGAGCCTGTGCTCCGCAATGGGAGAGGCCACGACAGTGAGAGGCCCGCGTACCGCAAAAAAAAAAAAGGGAAAAAAAAAAGAGAGAGAGAGAGAAAACAATTGATTTGCCAATCATTTTCACCACTACTGAAAGATTTCCAAGAATGGCAAAATCAATACCAAAACAAAAACTTAAATGCCTCCAACTTGACTAAGAGATGGAAATTTTAAATGATGCATTTAAATATGTATCTTTAGTATGTCAGCCTTCATTATATTTTCATTCTAACATGTTTCTTTAAGATTCCACATATTAAAATGCTTTGGTTTTCTCGCTAAAGCAAGGAGACATCCTTCAGATGTTACTGGTCAGTTACATTCTCCTGACTTTCCTGACTTTTAACCGAAAAGGTAAAGCCACATCATGGGAATGAAATCTTAAAACAAAAATGTTTTAAGGGAATAGAAGCCCTATATGATAAACACTGAGGTTTTCACAGGTGATGCAGCAATCTTAAAGTTGCAACAAGTTAGCATGCCCTCTTAAGTAAGCAAATTTTAAATAATTACAGGGAAGAATAAGACAGAATCTGCTCAATGATGAGACTTCTGCAATACTCACTACACTAATCGTATCAGAGCTAGGAACCGGAAGTAAGTTCTGCTGATGGAAGCTCGTGGACAGGGCTTGAGACTCCAGTGTGCTAGAATCTTGTAACTGTTGGACGGGTGGAAACTGAGTCTGTTGATTGTATGTATCAGTCACTGTAAAACCTGAAATAAATTAGAAGACATGAGTTCTACAAAAAATACTAAAGTTACACACACACACACAAAACCAAAAAAGGTTGGTTTTACAAATAAAGGTATTTAAAGGAACATGTCTACTTTCTGAACGGGAATCAGGATTATTAGTTTTTATCAGCAGGCTCTAAAGTGATCTGCTCACAGGCAAGAGGCTACGCTCAGCTCCCATCCTTGCAGGGCAGGCTGACACACCAGCCACAAATAAGTCCCAATTTCTACTCAATTACCTTTCCTTGGCTAGAGACCAGGTGTAGAATGGTCATTAAAGTCCCTTTCTGGAAAATCTGAACAGACTACAAAATAGCGTGTGTGTGCATGTGTACACTCACGCACACGCTACCCACGCAAGACGTTATCTGGCTCGATAACTGGTCATAAATTTCAGAAGAGCACTAAAGGAAACACTCAAGCTTGCTGTAAAGTTAACCCCAACCAGGCGCAGCTCACTGGAGAGCCCCGGGTAAGGCCCACCACTGACCCTGTGACAGACCCGCTGGCTCGAAGGGCTGCGGCGGGGGAGCCTGCTCCTCGTACTGGCCCACGTGCCCTTCCAGAGTGTGCTGCGGGACCACAAGCCTGTCTGAAGACAAGAAGCACAGACGAGGGCGGAAAATTCGTAAACCCGGAAGCTGCTTCACATCTACCAACCTGTCCAAAAGGATGCTTCAGTGAGTTTCCAAAAAGCAGCCTCCTTGTTTGGAAAAGACAGTAGGAAGACAATTCATACAGAGGGTACAAACTTACATATGTTGGCTAAAAAGTACAAAACCCTGCTCACAGACCAAATACTTCTTGGGACGCCCATAAAGTAAACAGCAAGCTGACCGGCCAACCATTTGTCAGGCCCGCAGGAGGCCGGAAGCCTGAGCCGACTCTTGTCACTGAGCTCACTGTTCCCCCGGTGAGCCGGCCTCTTTCTGCGGCGAGACCTCCCCGCAGGAGGCAGCGCGCTGGCCAAGGGGCCTCAGCTCCCGCAGCCAGCGGCACCCAGTCCACGGCCTCCGCTGGGAAGTCCGGGAGGCACGCACCAGGACACGCATGATCACGCAGGTGGGCACTCAGTGGAAACCAAAGACTCTCTCGCGGTAGGCTCAGGGGTGAAAGTGGGTGACAAGCAGCACGTATCGGAAGGTCCCATTTCTACCATTCTAAATGCACCGCAGACTCTCTCACGCTCAGACACACGGCACAAACTGCGCTTTAAAAGGTCAGAGATGAGAGGGCCAGCGGGGGCTGGAGTACGAAGGGCTGCAAAACTCCTGAGAGTTAAAAGCCCTGAACCGCTCACCTTCATCTGCTTCCAAAGGCTGACCCGCCATCTGCTGGCCGAGCCCCGCCTCCACGCCGGCGGGAGGGCCCAGGTCCAGCACAGCCCCGGGGTTGTCGGCCACGGCCTCAGCGGTCGGCTGCAGCGCGGCGTTCTCAATCTCCACCTGCACCTGGGTGGGCACGTGCATGCCCTGCTGGTCCACGGCGCCGTCGTCTATCGGGCAGGCCTGCTGGTGCTGCCGGAGCTGCTGGGCAAGCTCAAATCTTCAAAAAATGGACAACAGTCCGCAGCGTCAGCTGCTGTCAAACACCGCGGGCACGCGAGGTGCGATTTATTCAGTGACAGTTTTCATTTTAAACTGTTTCACTTTGAAGTCGTGGCGGCAATCCAGTTGAGAGTTAAACACTACAAATAATCTGAAAGAAAACCCACGTGCCCTTATCTCTAAGCGCTTTCACAGACTAGAGGAGCCTGCAGGGAACAAGTAGTTTTCAAAGTCTGAACGATACAAAAGATGCCACGTTTCAAAGCTAAACTCTCCCAATTCAAATTCTGCGATGAGCTGAGGTGTTCAAAACAAGAACTGCATGAGATGAGGCAGTGCCTTGACAGACTGCTTTCAGTGTTACACACACATGTGGGAGAGACGGGACCGTCCTGCAACCTGCCAGGCCGTGCGCGGCTCACTGACCAGTGGGCCACAGGCTGCAGAACCTGGACCACGAGGCACGTGGCCATGATGGTTTTCTGCAAAATCATTATTCTTGTTAATATTACTTTTACGTGTACAAAGCATACCTGGCATATTATCATCAAGGCCAACAATTTCTCTTTCAAAGAGAAAAATGAACAATGAATTCAGTGAATGAATCAAAAACACTGGGGAAAAAACAAACAAAAACCCAGGTCAAACAATGATCTGATTAACAGGCTGTACAGTATCTCAGCCACAAAGGGGCTACTCCAGTCAGGCCCACACAAGTTCTACCGGACGCTGGATGCCGGAATCACGTGAATCTGCCGATTCAGAATTCCATTCTGAGTTCCAAACAAAGTCTTTCCTCTTCATTTTCTGATATCAAAAACAGTCACTTGTGCTTCCCTGGTGGCACAGTGGTTGGGAGTCCGCCTGCCGATGCAGGCGACGCGGGTTCGTGCCCCGGTCCGGGAAGATCCCACGTGCCGCGGAG
>NW_006775077.1:831682-851759 GCF_000442215.2 Lipotes vexillifer
AAAAAAAAAAAAAAGTCACTTCTCGACTACTTTTACTGAGGAGGGGGGGAACAAAAATGTACCGAAAAGCAGCAAAGGAAAGAACACGCACTGTCACACCTCCACCACAGGGTGACTGTACAGTGGTGCCATGGGTTCACGGGGTCCTCTCCACCACCCTGAAGGAGAGGAAATGTGCCCTCTGTTGTGACTGGTGGAGCCTTGTTTTCTGTTTGTTTGCCTGGGTGTTTTCACAACTCTTACTACAGCGACTTTTTATTTTTAATGTAAGTGTATATGGCATTTTAGGAATTCCCAAGACTTCAAACAAAGGGATCAAACGACTGGAGCTGCTGCCTGCTCACAGGCAGGTTCACAGTACACGTCATCTATAAGATAAACCCCCAACTCTGCAATGACAGACCTACCCGTCCTTACGCTGCCACCTGAAAGTCACGCACACTCTCCCCTGGCGTAAGCATGGCACGTGTCCCTCAGCGGAACCCTGGACAAGCAGTGGCCAAAGCAACACTCCACTGACAGAAATGACCCGGCTAAAAACAGCTGACCCTCTCCCCAGAAATTACAGCACTGGCCTCTGAGCCTGTAAACTGTACTACCAACACCACCACAAAAGCACACTGTGAAGGCCGGGCATCTTGCAGAGAGGCGTCATTCACCGTGCTCTGGGCAAGCTGTGGCCACGCCCCATTTCTCTTGGCAGGGGGGCAGCAGCGCATGCTCTGAGCGTCTCCGCCCCCATGAACTCCCCAGCTCCTGAATGCGTGTGAAGCACAGAGCTTCCTCCATAAAATGCAGCCAAGTATAACTGTATATATAATTGGCAAGAGTCCCCTAACTGACACCACCGATCTCACATTCCCTAGATGGTCTCGAGAAGCACTTAAACTCCTCGGCTACACGATCAACTGTACCAAAATCGAGGAGAGTCAATTCTGTCAAGTGTGCTTCGGCATCCAGAGGGATAAAGCCCAAACACTTTCTCAGAGTTACCTTATTCTATCAGTTGGGAGTTTTGTTTGGTAGGTAATACCTGGACAGAGACATCTGGGTTAAAACACGGCTCAAAGGTAAACATTCTAGGGCAGAAGGCTAATATTCTTTCCTGGTAAGCCTGGTAACTCTTGCTCTCAAAGTCTCCTAGGAGGTGGTCGTGGTCACCTTGTCCAGGCTTTCCGTTACAATACAGAATTCCGTGGCTTCACAGAAGCACCACTGAATAAGCTCCAGACACAGTCAGAAATGCATCTCTGGAAGGGCTCGTTGGGTCACCTCCATTTACAGATGAGGCAGCCCTCTAAGCAAGCAAAAATCTAAGTTAGGGCTTCCCTGGTGGCGCAGTGGTTGGGAGTCCGCCTGCCGATGCAGGGGACACGGGTTCGTGCCCCGGTCCGGGAAGATCCCACATGTCGCGGAGCGGCTGGGCCCGTGAGCCATGGCCGCTGGGCCTGCGCATCCGGAGCCTGTGCTCTGCAGCGGGCGAGGCCACAACAGTGAGAGGCCCGCGGACCGGAAAAAAAAAAAAAAAAAAAAAAAAAAAAAAAATCTAAGTTAGCTTTAATGATGGATTTATGTTAGCTAAAACATATTTTCTTTCTGTCAACAACCTACAATAATTACCATTCAGATAACACTAATGATATGCCTAGAGGTCACAGAGTTGACCAAGATTTTCTTTTCTGAAACCTTCATCACCTCATTATTGTAGACACTGTCTATCTAGCATTTTATCTACTACTGATTATCAGTTTAAGAGAGTTTAGAAAAGCACTGAGGCCAACACTGACCACTTCAACACTACGTTAAAAATAAAAATGATGCGCTTCAGTCTATGGTTCTCAATAGGTCACTGAACACTGATACAGAAGTTTCTTTAGCTCATACACCTCCCGCTAGAAGTAATAATAAAGGGAACAAAGACAACTATTTCTTCAAAACGCTCCCCACCATCATCTGGGAATTATAAGGACTGTTAAAAAGTGACCATCAGAATTATACCTACCTATGGGTTTTCATGTGCTTTTTGCAATTTAGTGAGGTCTTAAATGTTTTCTGGCAATAGGGACACATATAGGGACGAAGGTCGTTATGGATGCCCATATGTCGCCGTAAGCTACCACCAGTAGTGAAAGCTCCATTACATATCAGACACTTGAAAGATTTAAGTCCCGTATGCGTTCGGACGTGTGCTTTGAGCACTCCTGCAGAAACAAAGCCTCTTCCACACTGAGAACATTTAAAAGGCTTTTCACCTGTATGTGATCTAAAAAGAATAAAAATGGTAATGAATAAGCGTCTTACGCTTTCACACTGCTTTCTAATTTAGAACGCACTCTAGTAATTATCTCACTTGGCCACCCCTTTTCTGAGCTCAGCAGCAGAGAGACTCAGCTCTCACGTCCCCACAATGGGACCTGAGACTCAGCGCTCAGGTGACTCATCTGAAGTCCCGGGGCTCGCATACAACCGACACAAAACCAGACCCCACATCCTCTTCTACGTTCTGTCCTCTTCTCATGACCCCTCACTGTCTCTTGTGATCAGGTTTCTATCAATACTTCCTCTTCACTGTTGCTAGCACCAAGAATTAACCTGATGAATACACCCGAGAAACTGGAAGAGCATAATCCTCATGAAGCAAACCAAACACTTCTCTGACATGTCCCAGAGATTGCAAATACTGAAATATAACAGGAGTGTAAATAAAGTTCAGTGGCTGTTTGTGGGTAAAACATTTTGGTCAAGACACTGGAGAATGAAAATATCAATTATCAGTAAATATTCTGGGGTCAAAAGTGACATTTTAAATAACAAAAGCTAACACTACCATTCTTAGTATTTCCACAAGTCACCAGATCACTAAATCACTGTAGCTATAAATTTCCATCTCTGAATCTACATTACCTTACCTGATGTGTTGTTTAAGATGGCAAGATTTTTTATAGGCACGATGACAGTAAAAACACTTGTACGGTCTATCTGCTTCATTTACAAAATTATTATTAAAATAACTTTGAAAAAGCTGGTTTCTTGGAATGGGCTGGATAAGACCTACAAACCAAAAGAAAATCAGGAATAATTCACTGTCAGTGCTACTAAGAAATGTCAAAAGGCATCTGCTTTACCCAGAAGATAAATATCCTGAGGAGCCAGATTCCAATGTTGCGACTAATTGCTATGTTAATTGTGTTAGGGACTCGCTATTTAAAGAACACCTACCAGGAAACACTTAGAGAGTTAATATAAGAGAGATATTATTTTCGACATAAGAAACACTTATATTGTCACAGTTACTTCTCCTTGTTCTAGAGCCAATTTTTCACGGATTTCTACATTTAACTTTCTATATGAGCATCTGTTGGCATGCAATTTATATAACTACATCAACATTTAGGTTAATCAGAGTTTTTAAGTCCCTTATTTGTTCAGTATGAAGACTGTACCCTAGGTACTATAACAAGCTCAGACAGAAATGATTCCAACATGATCTTTTGTTCTAAGAAAGTCAGGGTTTTCACAGAAATTTTATTAAAAGAAAAGCTGTAACCAGCAAAATTACAACCTTAAATATTTCACGTTTTACATACTTTCAGTGAATAAAGAATATGCCCTTAGGTTGACCGTGTAATAAGTATGTCTTGATCAAGCAACTGAATTATTTATGAAATTCAGGACAAACATACATCTGAACCCTCTGAATTACTTAATGTTTACCTGGAACAACAAGAGGAAGACGTACACTGTCGGTTCTACCTGGGCTGTTTGCTCCTCCTCTCTCCCAGACAGTGCAGCTATCAGCCAAGACTCTGGACTGGCCACACTCCCTGCTCCCTCAGCTGTGCCACTCACTTCCATGCGATGATTACCAACAGGCACCTCCTAACACACTGTTGTCCAGACTGTCCCTAACAGTGCGGGTTACAGCTCAATCCTGTCCCCTAAAACCTGCTTGTTCCCCCAGCTCTCCTAGTTGTATGTAGGGAACCCCACCTGCCTAGTCATGCGGGGGCCACAGGGATTTCAGACTTGTGGAGCTGCTCGTCAAGTTTGCCGTTTGCCAGTCCTGGAGATCCCACTTTTCCAGTGTTCTTAAACTTGTTTCCTCGTTTCTATTTCCACTGCCATTTCCACTGCTATTTCTATTTCGCTTTGCTCGCATGTGAGACTTAACTGAATGGACCCCCACTTCCCGATGCTGCATGAGAGCTCATTTACTTTTCAAAGGGAATTCAGAACCTCCCTTGTGGGACTTCCCTGGTGGTCCAGTGGTTAAGACTCTGCCCTCCCAAGGCAGGGGGCACAGGTTTGATCCCGGTTAGGGAGCTAAGATCCCACATGCTGTATGACACGGCCAAAAAATTAAAAATTTTTTTAAAATAACAGAACCTCCCTTGTGATTGATGTGTGTACAATCCACAGGGCACACACTCGAAGAGCCATTTCACAAGGATTCAGGACTGGCGAGATGCATGGGGACCACGCAAAGCCCTGCCCTCCGGGCAGGTCCAGCATCACTCTACCCTTCACAGCATCGCCCTGCTTTTTCCCAACAACTCCTCTCTCGCGCTCAAGAAGAGAAAACTTCAGTCCTTCAGTCCACCCCACCACCTTCCCCAGGACACACGCGCTAAGTCTGCTGCAGACAGGCTGACACGCCTGGCGCTCAGAGGCAAGATGGCCGTACAAGGGCCGATTCCCAAACCCAGACGCACGTTCACTCTTCTGCATGGCTCTGTGCCAGACACGCACCTAGACCAGCCTCCTGAATGTTCTGCTCTGCCTTCTCATGTCACCAGCAGAAGAATGTCCCTGGCACAGTGCGCCGGGACCCGAACGGCAATTTGCTCAACCACCTCCCGTGGTCTGCCACCAAGAACGGGGCCACCGCGACCACCCGGCTCGGCCTCCTGGCACCGGTCCCCACCTCTCTCCACACCCACTGCCAGCTCCTACCCAGGCAGCTTTGTGCTGTGATTCTTAACGAGCCTCACTTTCCCACCTCCACACGCTGACTCATTTCTGTCCCAGCACTTGTCACTGCTGGTTCTGTTTTCTCTTTCCCCACTCCCTGGGCTATAGCTTCTGGAGCCTGGGGCCTGCCCCATGGTCATAGATGTAGCCCTGAGCCAAAGAGCACTGGCCAAGTAGGACACGTAGATACGATCGAATATACTAATGATCCTGTTCTCAGTGTTTACAAAATCAGAGAAAGAAAGGAAGGGAAGAGGCACGCACAAATTCCAACCAAGATCGTTGATTCACGGTCTGACGGTCAACCTTTATTGGACATCTACTTTCAGGGAATCATGTTAGATTCTATGAAGAGAACAGAAAACTCAAGTGAGTATTTTCCAAACTGGCAGCCAAAAAGGGTATCTCCTCTGGTCACTGTGAAGCTTGTGAAACTGTGAACCTCAAATGCTCTGCAAGGAAGGTCCACAGGCAACACATAATAGCAACTGTTAGGCACAGTTCCCCGGTATCTTGTGCAAACAGGTTCAGTAACTATTAGCATAAAGTACCACTTAATTGAAGCTGTAAAAGCTCCAAGTAACATCTGATAAGCCACTTTCTTGTGCATTTGCTGAACTTAACGGGATGAGTGATTTCTAAGAAAAACACCAAGAAACAAATTTAAAATTCTCCTCCCACGTTAAAATGGGCTGTGCACAAACACACAAGCTGAGCCATTGATTTCATAGACTCCGTCAGACAAGATATGCACTAAAAAGCAACACAGGAAAGTGAAATAATTTTAAGCAATTAGTTATATAAATTGTATAAGTTCGTGAAAGTAGATAAAGTAAATGAAATTCAGAAAGTAATTTTTAAAAAGTAAAAAGCCCTCCTATAGCTGTCTTCTACCTGTTTCATAGGGAAAAAAAATAAGATATTCACAAATAAGGAAACAAAGTATTGCCTTTGCCATTTCCCACATCAAAAAAAAAAAAAAAAGCCATACTGGGTGCTGGGGGCAGGGCTGTGCAGGGGTTCACTGCCTCCCAGTCAGACCTGAGGTCAGTTAGCAAAGCGGGGTTCCGGATGAGCGCCTCCCTAGCCTGCAGTGTAGACACAAAGCTCATCAGACGGCAGAGCCGGGCTGCACCCCTAAGGCTCCAGGCTGCACCCGATTCAGCACCTTCAGAGAGCTCGCCACCCGTCTGCCGCGGCAGGCAGGCCCTGACTTCCAGCCTGCACTGAAGCAGCCTGACGCCAGAATCTACCGGGAGACTTCAGACTGGCTGTCTGTGCCAGGCCTTGAAGCTGTGAGCCCTGTAAGGCCCACAGACGATCCTCCTCTCCAAGTCACCCCCATTCTGGTGCAGGGTCCCCCCTCCAGCCCCACTGTTCTCCCAGCTCTTTCTCCTGTGGCTTCTGGAACCTACGTTCCACAGCAAACAAGTTCTCCATCATAAACAGGTCCCATAAACAGAATGTTCAGTTACTCCTTTCTTTTCCGAAACAGCACGTCTGTGGTTCTAGCGGCTGGCCTGGAAGCTCCGGCCCCTAAGGCCCCCTCCGAGCCTAAGGAGCTCGAGCCTCCTGTCCCGGCCCAGCTCCGCCTCCCAGCCTGTCTTCACTTCCTCCCCAGTCCCACCTGCCCTCCACGAACCAAATCCCTTTACCCAGTCCCTTGCCAATACACTCTTGTGCAAGTCCTCTGGCCCTTTCTCAAATAATTCACAAGATCATAAAAAGAAAAACAAAAGAATGTGCCCAGTAACACCCCTCAGAGACAACCACAATGAACGGTTTAGTATCCACTCTTAACAGAAGTTTGTAATGCGAAAACATAAGTGGGATCAACCACACACACTGTTCTGGTACTACCTGTTCATACTTCATACATATACTTAACTCTCCAAGGCATTACATATGACATCATCCCCATCACCCTTTGGATGCTGGCAAGGAATTCCACTGTACCAGTGTACCCAGTTCCTTTAATGCACTTCTGGCGGACATTCTGCCTATTTCTAACTGTACACTACTGCAGGGCTGCAATAAACAATCCAGTATATACAACTGTTACCTTAGTGTCTCCTGGCTAGACACAGAATTACAGTCTCTGGGCAGCATCCAGGCATATTTATTTTTAAACAGAACCACAGATGATCCTGAGATCTTTCAGGGGGAGGGGAGGGGTCCCACCTTGAGCTCTTCAGAAAGTGAAGTAACAGGCTTCATTTTTCCGATGCTTTATTTTTCACGTCTAATAATTTTACAAAGTTCTGTTAAAAAGCTAGGCTAGGGCTTCCCTGGTGGCACAGTGGTTGAGAGTCCGCCTGCCGATGCAGGGGACATGGGTTCGTGCCCAGGTCTGGGAAGATCCCACATGCCATGGAGCGGCTAGGCCCATGAGCCATGGCCACTGAGCCTGCGCTCCGCAACAGGAGAGGCCACAACAGTGAGAGGACCGCGTACCGCAAAAAAAACCCAAAAAAAGCTGGCCTAAGGAGCTTCCCTGGTGGTGCAATGGCTGAGGGTCCACCTGCCAATGCAGGGGACACGGGTTCGTGCCCCGGTCTGGGAGGATCCCACATGCCGCGGAGCGGCTGGGCCCATGAGCCATGGCCACTGAGCCTGCGCGTCCGGAGCCTGCACTCCGCAACGGGAGAGGCCACAACAGTGAGAGGCCCGCGTACCGGAAAAAAAAAAAAGCAAGATAAATGCACTAATATCAATATGATTAAAACATGAATATAAACTTGGAAGATCAATCATGACAGTGCTGAGGTTTAAAATAATAGATAACCAGGGACTTCCCTGGTGGTGCAGTGGTCAAGGCTGTGCGCTCCCAACGCAGTGGGCCCGGGCTTCGATCTCTGGTCAGGGAACTAGATCCTGCATGCCGCAACTGAGAGTTTGCATGCCGCAACTAAGGAGCTGGCGAGCTGCAACTAAGGAGCCCATGAGCCACAGCTAAGGAGCCCGCCTGCTGCAACTAAGACCCGGTGCAACCAAATAAGTAAATAATTAACTAATTAATTAATTAATTAAAAACAAAACAAAAGCCCACTTTTAATTTAAAATAAATAAATTAAAAAAATAATAGATAATCAAAACCTGGCTCACTTCGAAGAAAATATTTTTCAAACATCTATGCTCCACAAAAATGATGGGAGCATACACCATTACATAAACTCACACATACGCACAGTCATATATAGAAAACACAGTGATTTCTTTAAAAAAAAAAAACAACAAGATATGTCATATACACATATGATTTGAAAATCCAGAAGCAGCTACAGATCAAAATATTACGATCACCCTGACTCCAATACTTCCCCAGTCTGCACGCTGTTTTATTTAAACTTAGTTCTTGAACTTAGAAGAGAAAGCATTCAGAGTACAGTACACCGCATGTCTAGTGAAAACAGCCCCAAGTGCAATGAACTACACGGTATCTGTGTTCAGTGAAGACTAGTGGTGCTCGATGCCAAGATCCAGTGGCCACCTGGGCCCCTGGCTGCTCCTCCACACTCCTGCGCCAGGGGCGCAAGGCTGACGGGTGTGGGAGGAAGTGAGCTTTACTGACCACGCCCTGATCCAGAAGTCTGAAGACCCAGGTTCTAGTTCTACCATGAGCTCTAGCTGTAGAACCTAAAAGCAATGTTAGAACCCTCTCTAGGGCCCACTTTTTACGTCTGTGAAAATGACGAGTGAGGAATGTAGGCAAGTTTGGGAAAGACTACTTTTAAGTTCCCACGCAGCTCTGGGAGTTTTCAGAATTACACAACTATATGGGACTATTCTATCCAATAATGCTCCCTTAATATGCAGAGAGTAAGTTACTTGCTGTAGTATTTTTTTATGCATTCTAATACTTTCCTAAGTGACAGTAATTAGTGTAAAAGGTATTGAGCTTCAAGTAACTAGACTGGACTGGAACATCTCATCTCCCAGTTAAGTCAAATAATTGTAACTAATCTATGCTAAACCCTCTCTGGCGTGTTTTTATCAAGATCTGTCCCCCAAACATAATTAGAGTCACACTTTTTCTACATAGGCCCCAAGGAGCTCAGATTCAGAGAGAAGAGACAGACACAAATGCAAATAACGACGAAGTGTAAAATAAATATTTAAATATTTTACATTTTACAATGTGAAGCCAGCTCTATGAATCACTTCCCCCATGTGTCCCACTCAGCCTAGAACAAAGGAGAATTCTGCTTCCACTAATTTAGTCTAAGATACAGGTGTCTGTGAAGCTAAAAGCACAATGTTCTCCATTTTAACCTCGGAAAAAGTCTGGAGAATCAGGGCTCCAGTTCAACTCAACTAAGGATTTGTAAACTTAACGGCAAGAAACCCACAGGTGTGTAACCTGAGTCATGGCAACCTGAAAACACTGGTAATTTGACTGTTAACCCTCAAGCATGAAGGATAATTCTAGGGCTGCTAAGTAAGTTTTTAGTCTGTCCTAAGTTTTAGAGATTTTTTTGCATTTCAAGAATAACACAAATCACTGAGAACCTAGAGACTACAGTGAAGATTAAATACACATTAAGTGAAATTGGTCTGTTGTTTTGTTTTGTGAGCTGCCACAACTGCACAAGGACATCAGAGTGTTCTAACCCACCATGGGAGTTCCGATCAGTGTCTACACCCTAAACAATTAAACATCCTAAGAATTACAGTTCCTAGGAAGCTTAGTAGAAATCATACGTAAAATCATTGCAGGCTGGTATCTGGGGAGTATGCTCTTAAACTTGTTGTCTCTTGGGGGTTTTCCATTTATTTTAGAGTCAGTTCTGATAAGCATGTTACTCTAGAAAAAGTCCACTTCATCTAAATTTTCAAGTGTATTAGCAAAATGTTGTAGAGTATCTGCAAACAATTTTTATCTCATCTGTATCTGTGCTTACAGCTTGACTCTCATTCCTAATATTACAGATATTTTCTTGGTCTTTAGTTTACTAGAGACGTGTCAAGCTATCTATTCTACTGTTAACTTTTTAAAAATTGTAAAATTATGTTCACTAGAATTTTGTCTTCTATCTTAAATTATTATACTTATTAATTACTTTTTGCTACTTGCTTTTTTATTTTTCTACCTTTTTGAGTTATATATTTTATTTATTTTTGTTCTTATTTTTTAGTAAGAAATACTTCTTAAAAGCTGTTATCGTCTTTTCTGATAATAGCTTTGGTCCATCCCACTGTTTATAAAAACGTTCCCATTTCTAGGATGTAATTGCAGTTTTGAGTCTTACTTTTCCATAGAATGAAACTTTAGACAGCTACTTTCTATTAATTTATGTTTTCATTGAACTGTAATCAAAGACTGTATCCTTCACAGTACCTATTTCTGAAAACCTGAAATTTCTCTATACCCTAGAATGTGATCAACTTCTGTTTCACTCACATTTAAAAGAGTGTGTACTTTGGAGTAGAAGGCTTTAAAGCCATTCAATCACCCTTTTGATATGTGTGCTTCAAATCCTCCTCAGTCTCACTGTGTTTACACCAGTCTAACTGAGGGTCTCTCACTCTGGTTCAGAATTTGAATGTTTCTCCTTTCTTCTGTTTTTGGTTTATATATTTTGATGCTATGCTCCTAGATACATAAAAGCTCATGACTACTGATCACCTTATTAGTGGACTATAGCTGACATTAGTCTACAGTATCTCTCTTTTTTTTTTACCATTTAAGCTTCATTTATATTAAATTATGTTTTGTTTGATATTAATTTTGTTCACAGACTAGATTATCTCGCCTAAGATGATGAAATACAGGAGAACTGCATAAAAATGTAAATTCTTGCACAGAACTTAATGAGTTTCCTTTAATCCTGTTTTAGGACCTACAAAAATCATTTTTATGAAGATTCTCATAAAGTGTTTTTAGTTAGCTAACAAAATCATAATTTACCTTGATCATAACAACACCAAGCCTAAAAAGAACTTAGAAGCTGGCAGATTTACCTTTTAATCCAAAGGTTAAAGCAGCCCAGATAATGATCTGTTACACAGCATGTGGGGCTTCTAAGATGTAAATGACACAGCATACTGTGTGCCCCACTCAGGACACCCACCCACCCCACAGGTCCACTGAGGTACAGTCTTCCTTGGTGAGGACTCACATAGGAACATCTTCACTTACACAGCACTTCCCTCTTACCGAGAACATAATCTGAGCAGCAGTTGAGCCAGAACTAGGATCTTAATTTAATTGTGAAACTTGCTGGCCCATAAAGCAAAACAATCCTTAACAACAACTCCACTGGCACGACACATACAACTATCTAACTACACCGACCATAATGTTCATACAGCCTTTGCAAAGTACCAAGGGAGGACAATCTTACCTACGTCTGTTATGAGGATCGGCTCCTGCAGAGGAATATCGGGGACTGGAACGTTCGCCTTGCCAACACGAACTTTTGCAGGTTTACGCTGGTGCCTCATCTTTCTTAACTCCGTGTGTTTAAAGTGAGAAGCAATGTGAGTCTTCCTGTGGCCTGAGGTTCGAAATTTCTTGTCACAGTGAGGACAAGCAAAAGGTCTGACTCCTGATAAAAAATAAAATAGACTGTAGAATTATTCCAAAGAAATACATCTCAGTTAACGCCAACATAAAATTCTAGTATTTTAATACTGATTTGAATTCTCAATTTGTTGTTTCATGCTATATGTTTATAATTTCATGGACATTATAAATTAACAGTTATTCTCCCTTGTTTGCATACAGTGCACGTTACAGATGTTGAGGCATGTAATAAGAGCATTTTAAGTAAAAGAAAAAAAACCAGGGCATTTACCATTTTCAGGAGAAAGCCTAAAATTGTAAAATGGATGTTCAAACACCTAGTAGGTCCTTAAGACACTAACGTGAGTAAGGCTGCTCTCCTCTCTCAAATCATCGTCTCTGTAACTGGAATAACGACGGGGCCCCAGGCTTGCTGCTGGGATTCTACACACTTGTGTTTGAAGAGCACTTAGCAGCACCCAGCATTTGGTAAGCGAGCAGTAAATGGTGGTTGTTTGATTGTAAGTAATAATGTCACTGCTGCTGCTGATGACAGTAATAACATCCTTTTAACAATCCTCTGCTACGACTTCCCTTTTCTGAAGGAAACTTCCTTTTCTTACAATTTTACTGGCAAATGAAAATGCAGATTCCAAAGAAAGGCATAAATATATCACAACAGTCTCATTTCAGCTTCTTCAAATACTCATCTACACGCTCAGCTCAGCCCAGGAACCGCAAAGGGTTCGGAGAACTTACTGCTAATGGGTACGGGGCTTCTTTTGGGGGTGATAAAAATGTTCGAAAATTAGATAGTGGCATGGGTTGCACAATTCTGAAATGCACACTTTAAAAGAGTGAATTTTATGATTTGTGAATTATACCTCAATAAAACTGCTATGAACAGAACTGGAGCCTGAAGTTCTCGGATGACAAAATATCCGAAAGGTAGAGTGGGTATTGATATTGAGGTCTCAGCACAGACACTCCCAGCCTGAAGGGTGCCAGCTAAAACCCAGAGGCCCCACGGGGGCGATGCCGGCCTCCTCCTCGGGAAGGCCCTCCTGGGCTGCATCTGAATCCCGTCCTCCACAGCGGTCTCCTCTCCTCACTCCCTGCACTCCTGCCCTCACTCCTAAGCGGTACAGTTTAATGCTCCCTCTTCGGGCCATCGGCTCCATGAGGACCAAGGTCACGTGGACTTTGCTCAACAGCGTGTGCTGTGTGCCCAGCCCGCAGAAGGTCACTGTCACACTCACTGAAATAAAGAGCAACGAGTGCTCCACACGCCCAGCCAGCAGCGCAGACCCCGCCGTGAACCACCTGCGGCGGCAGGCCCGTACCTGTGTGCAGGCGAACGTGCACCTTGAGGCTCCCCGAGGTGGAGAAGCTCTTCATGCAGCACTGGCACTTGAACGCCTTGACGCCCGAGTGTGTTTTGACGTGGGCCGTCAGCGTGCTCTTCACGGCGAAGGCCCGGAAGCACTGCGGGCACTTGAAGGGCTTCTCGTGGGTGTGGATGCGGATGTGGCGCACCAGGTCGCTGGGCTTGCGGAACTCCTTGGTGCAGTAGGGACACACGTGCCATCGCACACCGTTCTCCTCACGGATCGACCCTGGAGGAAGATTACAACGAGAACAGTCCAGCTTGGCCTCGAAACCGCATTTCACCAATTATTAATGTCCTTCTAGGCTTAGATTTAGACAGCACATCATACTTATAAAAAGCTATAGACCTTTTGCCACTGCAGAGGATATATGATCAACTGTGGAAAAAGCTGAAATTTCCATAATAACTGAAATGACTGATGACTATGATTGGATCTTGCAGAAAATCCTAACAGTCCCATATGAACACAAATCATAGCCTAAGAGAGATAAGAACGCTAACTGGACGGGTACTATGATATAAATCAAGAATCAGCAGGGCAGACTCAGTCTGCTCTAAGTGTAAGTAACAGTAGGTGTGATCAAATGACCCCAAAACTAACTCAAAGAACATGAAAAGAAGGAATGAACTTACAATAAGTATTTTCTGAGCTGATCTGTTATCACTAATAAAAAAAATGCAAATAAAAATGAGGAAATGGTAAATTCCTATCCTATAGAAAGGAACTGATAAATAGTTAAAACAAAGAAATAGCATATTTGATCATGAATGAGTTCATGATTTATGATCAAATATAGAAGAGTCCTTTGCAACGCTAAATATTGCGTTTGGCCAAAAAGTGCCTTTGGTTTTTAAGTAAAAATAAAAGATGTATTTTTCATTTTCACCAAGAACTTTACTGAACAATGTATTCACCCTTTTGTTCCACTACCTTCTGCCATTTTTCAGGCAACTTCATAATTCCATCTTCCCAAAACTTCTTATCTTTTTGAGCAAAGAACTGTTGCAGGTGCCTTTTACAATCTTCCAGGGAATTAAAATGTTTTCCATTAAAAGAATTTTGTAAAGACCAAAATAAATGGAAACCTGAAGGTGCAATGTCTGGTGAATATGGAGGATGAATCAGAACCTCCGAGCCAAGCTGCGACAGTTTTTGCCTGGTCATCAAATGAACATGCGGTCTTACGGTATCCTGACGGAAGACTATGCATTCTCTGTTGACTATTTCTGGACGCTTTTCGTCGAGTGCTGCTTTCAGTTGGTCTAAATGGGAGCAGTACTTGTTGGGGCTGTTTGGTCTTCCGGAAGGAGCTCATAATAGAGGCCTCCCTTCCAATCCCACTATATACACAAAATCACCTTCCTTGGATGAAGACCAGCCTTTGGTGTGGTTGGTGGTGGTTCATTTCGCTTGCCCCGCAGTCTCTTCCTTTCCACATTATTGTACAGTATCCACTTGTCATCGCCCGTCACAATTTGTTTTAAAAACGGAACGTTTTCTCTTCATTACGTTTAAGTAGAGAATCGCACGTGGAAATACGGTCAAGGATTTTTTCGCTTAACTCGTGTAGAACCCAAACAACAAAGTGATTAACATAGCCAAGCTGGTGCAAATGATTTTCAGCGCCTGATTTGGATATCTGGAGTATGTCGGCTATCTCCCGCGTGGTATAACGTTGACCGCTCTCAATTAATGTCTCGATTGGATCACTATCAACTTCAAGTAGTCTACCCGACCGTGGCGCATCGTCCAGCGAGAAATCTCCAGCACGAACCTTCACAGACCACTTTTGACACGTTCGATCAGCCACAGCACCTTCTCCACACACTGCACAAATCTTTTTTTGTGTTTCGGTTGCGTGTTTACCTTTCTTGAAATAATAAAGCGTCATATGCTGAAAATGTTGCTTCTTTTCTTCTCTTCAATATTAAAATGGCTACACAAAAATTCACCAGTTTTAGTTAAGTCTTTTTTTAAATGCACGCTGATAGGACAGCCGTCACATACAATCTAACAAAATTGTTTCGAATGAAGTTAAAGACAACTAGGTGCTACTAGAGCCATCATACGGAAAAAAACCAAATGAACCTTTTGGCCAACCCCATACTGTTATTCAACCTTGATCCAGGATTGAAGCTATTCCTCTCAGAAGAAAAATCGCAAGTGGAATTTATGGAAATATAATTAGTAAAATAATACCTAAATTGGCAAATTTCTAATTTGGCAGAATCAGCTTTTTAAACTTCAATTAGATGTATTCACCAGAAATTAAACAGACACCTACAATAAGGTAAGGAATCCACTTGAAATCAAGTAGATTTGGGCCCTGCTGGTGAAATTCATCAGAAAATTTTCACTCTTTATTTAACTGTGCCTTTACAGACATAGTTTTATTAGGGAAAAGAAAAGCTCTCTGTTCCCTTCTCTTTGTTATCAGTCAATACAAGGAACTTTCCTTATGTGCTAGTGAATCTGTAAGGAGAGAAAATGTATTTTCCTGAATATAACACTCCTTATGGGACTAATTAACATAGAGAAAGAGGTTAGGTAAAAGAACGAAAAGTAATATTTTTCTAAAAACAAGAACAAAGAGAGGAACATACACACACCACTGGCGGGTGGGGGGTAAAGAGCAGAAAACAAAGGCAATGGTTTTTAAAGTGAGAGAAGGGGATACTGCTTATACTAAGGAAGTCTAAAACTTAAGATTGCTTAAAACTAATAGGTATTAGAAGAAGTGCATAATTACCTAAAGGTCTTATCATGACAAATCAGAAAAACAACATACAAAGAGATAAGACAGAACCATAATATCTGTCAGCTAAAATCTGGAAATCATCTCCCCAAATCAGATTTTGTTTCCAAACAAAAATGAAAATATGTCTTTAATTATATAAGATGACATAAAACTGTCACCAGGTTCTAATTATTTCTGGGAATGAACTGGAAGAGAGATACAAACTGGCAGCTGAAGCTTCAAAGCTGAAGCTGTCTCCAAATCTGGCCTGTATATATTTTGTTTGGCCCAGGCAGTGTTAGAAAAAGAAAACTGAATCCAGATTTCTGACCCTTTGACAAACTGAATGACCTGGAAAACCAGTTCTGCATTCCCACATGGCAAATCTTTCTTGGTGCTGGGCAATAGCTTTTCTCTTCAAACACATTAATAAATTTTGAAAGAAAAAACATGCACAATCATCTTCAAGATGAAAAGGTATTTACTAAAATTCAACATCTAGTTTTAAGTTTTAAAAAACTGCTTAAAAACAGGAAGAGGTGAGTAAAACATATCAATACAACATTTGCCTTGACAGGAAAATACTAAAAGCAATCCTATTAAGGTGAGGAAAGAGTCCACTATCACACTGCCATTAATTTATCATGTTTGAGAGATACTAGCCAACGTAACTAGATAAGATAAAGAAATGCAGAGTAATAACTATAAAGATAAAATCATTGTTTACAAATGATAGGATTATACACCTAAAAAACTAAAACTCAGAAAGAGGCCCACATTTTAGTAGGTGAAAATCAACATCCTTCATACCTACCAACAAAATCCAGAAGAAGATTTTAAAATACTACTAAAATATGGAAAAGAAAAAAGAGATCTGAGTAAATGGAAATGCATACATACCCTATTCTTTTTTCTTAAGTTATTCTTTTTATTGAATGAAAGATCTTTTAAGTTCTATAGTGCTTTACAATTTTCAAAAGTTTCACCCACACGATTTCATATAATCCCCTATTAACCCTATTCTTTGGTATAAAGACAAAAATTTATAAAGGCATCAATTCTCTCTGACTGAATCACTTATATACAAATACCAATAGGGATTCTTTTAGAACTAGTTTTGGAAGTTTAGCAGTCGCTTTTAAAGTACATATGAAAATATAAATATGTGAAAACAGTAAAAAATACACTTTAAAGAAAAGTGTAGTGAGAGAGGATTAGGTATCCTAGTTATAAAACACACAATAAAGCTAAAAGCATTTGGTATCACAACACACGAATAAAAAGACCGATTACTGGAATAAAGTCCAGAAAAGACCCATACAGGTTTGAGAGTGTAATATATGATAAAGGCAGCATTGCTTTCCAGCGGGGAAAATGTGACTTATTCAATAAATGGTGTCTAGGCAGCTGGGTGCCCATCTGGAAACAAAAAATAAAACTGAGTCAAAGATTTGGTTTAAAATATGAGAGTAAACAGATAGTAACTGGACATATCATGGTGATCATTTTGTAATGATGTATAAAAAAACGAAAGTATAAGTGTTAGATAAAAGGGGCACTTTTTCCATAATGTCAGTGTTGAATTCTAAGTATTACACGAGTCCAAAAGACATAAAACACTGACAAATTTGGCTACATAAAAACATTTCTCCCCCTTCTGCTATATAAAAAGAAAATACCTCTCCCTTTTAACTCAAAAGCCAAACAAATTAGAAAAGAATACGTGCCATAGATACAGCTCACGAAATACTACTAGGTAAAGAGAAAACGAATGCAGCAGAACATTTAGCACTTGGAGGATCTAGATGAAGGCAAAAGGCAATTCTCCGTATTTACTGTTCCTGCGATATTTCTGGTAAGCCTGCAATTATTTCAAAATCAGTACTTTAAAACTATCTTTACAGAACTTACCCTCTGAAAGCTCTGACACTTCCAGAAATGTACCCTACAGATATACACATATCCATGACAGCATTATTGGTACTGGCAAACACCTAAATATTATTTACCCATAAAAGGGAATACTATTCAGGCATCTTGTAAAACAAGCTATCAGGTGGGAAAAAGTGAACCACAAAATAATACATACAGTATGCCATACATCCTGCTAAAAAACAATAATATATAATAACATGCCTAAGCTTGTTTAAAAGACACAGAAGACCCCAGTGACGGCAGCTGCCTGAGGGAGGGGCGCATGGAGGACCAAGATGAGCAGGGAGGGGACTCCCGCTTTCCACTGTATCCCATCGTGTACCTTTTGAATTGTGGGGCATGAGCAAGTTTCACCTGCTTTTAAAATAACTTAAAAACGTACGTATTCATTACGCACTTGGTATGTGTCAGGCGCTATTCAGTTCTCTTCCATTTATTCTATCCCTTTTATCTACCCCTGTTACAGATGAGGAAGCTGACATTTTAAAGGTTAACTGACTTTATTAAAGCTTCATAATAATTTATACGTCACAAGTTTTATGATAAATATAAAAGCATTTGTTAAACGTTTAACCGATACACAAAATACCTCTTAAAATAACAAAGCAAATTCTACTAAAAATATTCACTCTCACAAAACTGAATAAATCAAATAGTGATAGTTATAGATGGCAGAGTTCAATTTGGAAATGTAATTAAGGCTAATTTTAAGCTGTTAAGAAAGTGTTACGACTTACGAGACAAGAATAGTTTGCTCAGGGTCTTCTTAGGGTATCAGATGGTGTCAACTACCCCTGAAGAGGTATTTTCAGAAACAATCATTACATTAAACGTATACTGGTCCCTATAAAGTTTTAATCAAGAGGAATATCTTTATATAGAAACATGTCCCCATGATAATTTTCTCATCACAGTATCAGAGAGATGGTTAAAACAAAAAAAGCTGGCTCCAACCTGCAGTAAGGATCACAGTTAATCTAAAATTTACTACAACTACATAAGCTTGCTAAGTGCTCTAAGGACTTCATTTATTCAAGTATTTCAAAAATTAATCTGGGGCTTCCCTGGTGGCGCAGTGCTTGAGAGTCCGCCTGCCGATGCAGGAGACGCGGGTTCGTGCCCCGTTTCGGGAAGATCCCACATGCCGCGGAGCGGCTGGGCCCGTGAGCCATGGCCGCTGAGCCTGCGCGTCCGGAGCCTGTGCTTCGCAAATGGGAGAGGCCACAACAGTGAGAGGCCCACATACCACACACACACACAAAAATGGTATTTGCATATAACCTAGGTACATCCTCCCCTATACTTTAAATCATCTCTAGATTATTTCTAATACCTAATGCAATGTAAATGCTATGTAAATAGTTGCCAGCATGTGGCAAATTCAAGTTTTGTTTTTTGGAACTCCCTGGAATTTTTTTTCAAAAAAAAAAAAAAAAAAAAAAAAAAATTAATCTGCATAATCTTTACAAACTCGATGGACACAACACTCCACATTAAAACAATGTACAATACGGTTAACTGCAGTTCCATTTTGAAATCTCCATCTAATAATGCTCAGTGCAAAAGAGAAAGCTGTTTCTAACACCTAAAGATATGGGACAGCCCAGGATGAAGCCTCCCTTCCCGTTACTTTCAGGAAGCCAGGTCTGGCCTTTCACTTGAAGACGTGTATGTTGCCTGCAGCCACATCAGAGCATGTTCATAGGCTCAGCATGACGACTAGCAGTTAACTCGTACAAAACGTTTCACAAGGCCTATGGGTTTCCATCAGTTTACTGGGGCACATAGAGGAGACGTTCAAGAACGCACAGCTAAACGTGTAACCTACAAGGCTATCATAGAGCTATTATGAAAAATATGTGGCAATGGCCCTTTATTTCCTTCTTGCCTCTCTAGATCCCAGGAAAACCCAGACAGTAAACTGCTTAGATTCCATCGTCCTATTTTTCACTTGGGGAGACGAGGCCAGACCCAAAGAAAAAGGAGAGTAGGGCCACAATGTTTTGTGGGTTGAGAAACGAGGATCTCACAATCGCACGTTAACAATGAGAAAATACATTCTCAGAAAGAAGTGTTAACAGAAATGGCAGGGTTACTCCATGCTCTCCAGAAAGAAAGCACTTGCTCCCAAGACACCTGGGAGGGGCAGAGTAGTTATATTCACTGAGAAAATATTCTCAAAGGAACGCTTTTCCCAAAAGGCAGGAATCTATTTTCTTCAAGAAAGATGCATTAATGCGTGCTCCCATGCAATGAGCCATACTGAGCACCGTGGGGTGTTCGGAAATGAAGGGAATGTATTCTAGCTGTCCACAAGTGACGTGAGGGGCCACGGGGGTCCTAAACATTCTAGTCTGCAGGACTGAGAGGGGGGAGACCTGTGCTCCTACGACGAGGCGCCCTGATCTGGCCTCAAATGACCACCCGAGTCTGCAGAGAGAACAGGAGAGGAGGGGGAGGAAGAAGACATTCACGATGCAGAAAAGCCTGGGGAAACCCGCGCCATTCAGAAGACGTGAGAATGCTGAGAACAGCAGG
>NW_006775077.1:851770-853019 GCF_000442215.2 Lipotes vexillifer
GGAATCCAAGTTTACCATAACAGAAGCTTGCATCCAGGTGACCAGGAGGGAAGACAGAAATGCACGCTGGGGCAGAGGCTGCAGAGGGCTTGTGGGCGGAGAGGTGGAGCAGGTGCCAGAGCAGACGCGGCAGGAAAGGGCCGAGGGTTTTGAGCAGAGGGGCTTTAGAAGCATCAGGCCGCGGCACTGGGGGATAAAGGGGCAGAGACTGGCGGGAAGGGCTGGGGGAAGGAGGGGCCTGACAGCTGCGGCAGGACAAGTCAGGAGGGGCCCTCATCACAGGGACGTCGTTGGTAAGTTTAACGAAGTTTACAATAAACAGATGCTATAAGGTAGACGCTATCAAAGCCTTCAACAAACATACCACCTTCAGAAGGAAAAAGGAGGGCGCGTTTCTTAAAAAGCAGCAATAGGCCACCCGAAGTGTCTAAACCTTAAAGCATACTAAAATTACCAGGTAGAAACGGCGATTTCTTCTTTATAATCTTTTTTTCTTTTTTATCCAACTTCTCTGGGCTCTCCTGTTCTTCTGCCCGCTCTGCGGCCGTAGGGTCAGCTGGCTCCCCTGAAACGCTGGGAGCGTCTGGAGTCTGGCCCTGAGCGGCCGCGGCCTTGGCGTGGCTGGGGTCGCTGGGATGCGCTGCAACTGGAATTGAAGACAGCCCACTGTTTTCTAAGGCTTGCTGAGACAGAACAGAACTAGGAGGTTAGGAGGCACGATGCCCACACCTGCCCGCCAAAGTCAATTACAAAGACGCGACCAAGCTTGACCTACGCAACTCTGACTCCACCCCACGGGGCGCTAAGAGCTACATCGCCAAGCAGTCACCTCTGAGCGAAACGCCCAGCCCTTGGAGGCTGAAACATCCCTCCTGATATCTGACATCTCATCTCCACCCGAAGTCTGGTGTGGCAAGCATTTACAGTTCTAAATTCAAGGGCACTGAAATTAATTCACTTGCCTTCTAGAAATTTTCTCTCAGACAACCCTAGCTGTCTGTAACACATTTAGGAATCACTGGTTGAAACTACAGCGGGGTCACCCTCACGACATCAGCCGTCATGACAACCTGAGATTCTTCACACCCCGGCCAACTTGTCACCACAAAGGTAGAGGGGAGAGGTTAGTGCTCACGTCAGTAAGTAAACAGAGGGACAGGAGAGAGAAGGCTGTCTCTGCTTGGGAATGAAGGCGGTGACTATGGAGCTGGGCGGGGAGGAAGACTCGGAAGAGGCCTCTGCCCTCCGT
>NW_006775077.1:853029-857850 GCF_000442215.2 Lipotes vexillifer
CCGTGTGCTCCAGCGCCACAGGAGCAGGGACGCTCACACACTGTCAAGACAGGCAGTGCTATCTCCAAGGAGCGCGGCGGGAAAGGAGGAAAATATTCCTTACCCTCTGTCGACAAGGATAGATAACAAGGAAGTTCTGAAACGCCTATACTTTTCAAGAAAATTCACTTACAGAGAAAAAATTATAGAGTTTTAAACTTTTTATTTATCGAGTGATAAATCATTTCAAATACTGCACTGTCCATAAATAATCAAACAAGCATATTTTGTTTCAATATAGTTTTTCAATTACGACACATTTTGAATGAAGACCCCTTTCCTTTGACAAGACCTGAATATTTTGTTTTCAGTGATGATACCCAGTCCCTGACAAACACAGACAGGAGCAGGTAAGTGTGGCTCACCTGCAGGATGTCCTGGCTGACCCCCACCGTGATGCTCAGCTGCTGGCCAGCCTGAGGGGGCTGGCTGGACCCCGCAGGCCCCGGCTCTGACAGCTCCAGCAGCTGCTGGATGACATCAGCCACCGCCTGGGAACTCTGCTGACTCGGAGCAGATGTGACCTGGGCTTCCGCCTGCTGAAGAGGTAAAGTCTGAAACAGCGTGGCCTGAAACACAGCAACATTTTGTTAAAAATATAAACAATTACGTTAATTTGTGTACCAATTTTTTTTAAAAAGGAAATAAACAGGCATATCTCCCTTATGAGCATTAAAATCCCAAAATTAGTATCCCAAACATGAATTTTTTTTAACATCTTTATTGGAGTATAATTGCTTTACAATGGTGTGTTAGTTTCTGCTTTATAACAAAGTGAGTCAGCAATACCTATCCAAACGTAAATTTTAAATAAAATGCCTCACTGATTTTTAAGTTAGACACAAAATTGGCCCTTAAAAAAATATATTCAATGAATTTTCTCTACTACGATTCAAGTCTTGTAAGTAGTGGTAGAGACTATTGCTTCAAGATGGGTATGAAGCACACAAGCCTCATCTCCCTCTCAGTCTGTTAAAACGAAGGAGTAACAGAGTTACAAAATATAGGAAATAAGCAAGAGATCACTGTGGGTTAAATTTTTCTTTTTAATTCCCGAAAAATAGGGGCATTGGAGGAATAAATGCTCTGTAAAGCTACAGCCAAGAACATGTGAAGAGAGAGCTGATCTGATTCCTCAGAAACCCAGGAATGTGAAACGCATACACAGAAGAGGGTAGGGGCAGAGAACTACCCTGCGCGACGCTGTAATGGTGGATAACAGGGCATTATACACTGGCCCAAACCGACGGAACATGCTCCACCGAGAGTGAACCCTAACATAAACCGTGGGCTTTAGTTAATAATAATACACCAGTACTCACCCATCAATTGTAACGAATGCACCACACCAATGCATGGTGGGTGTAATGATGGGGGTAATAACTTATGTGAGCTGCTGGAGAGGAGTCTACAGGAGTTTTCTGTACTTTGCGCTCACTTTTACTATTAACCTAAAACTGCTCCAAAAAATAAAGTCTATTAATTAAAATACTTATCACTGACAATGAATCCCCTGTCTTCCACCATAGAACAAATGGCAATTAGGCACTTACCTTCCGGCAAAAAAATGGGGGATTGCCTCTAAAAGAGATAAAAATGAAAAAACTATTTGGGGAGAGCTAGGGCACCTTTTGTGGCCCTTAGTTCCCTAGATTAAACAAAAAAATCATTTACATTCTGCCACCAGGGACCCCAATTTTAAGAGCTGGTTCCCTGGCCAATTATAAGGAACCCTGGAGTTCAACCAGCTCTGTTCACGCATAAAAAGTTCAGAGGCAGGTTTCCTGATGCTCCCCTTCTTAAGTGCAGGCAACCAAGAACTATAAGACATCTGAAAGAAGGAGGAGTGGGGAGATGCACAAGAGAGACAATTCAATGACTAGAAGAGAACTTTTAAGAGAAAATGCTAATTAGATTTCAAAGGAAAGTACATCAAACCAGAAAAGAGTATCTTGAAAAAGAAACAATCAGATCACAAGGAAAGATCTCAGAAATTAAAAACCTTACTAGCTTAAAAAAAATTCAAGGAAAGAATTATAAGATAAAGTTGAAAAAACCCCTCCAAAGTAAAGCAAAAAGGTCAAGATTTAGAAAATGGGAGAGGCAAAATAAGAGACAGTGTGCAGGAGGCTGAACACTGATCCCTAGACAGTCCTGAAAAACAGTACATATAACCTGACACGGAGCGCTCTTACACATGCAGATGAGGGTAAAAGGTGGCGTGGATCACAGGTTTCCAAACCCCTATACTACATTTTCAGTTTTTTACTGAGACTATAAATTTTAAAAGTGATTTGCATTATCATTCCAGGTAATTCACTACATCTACATATCTGATTTGCATACTGCCAAAGGAAATGAATATTTGCTTGATTTATACATTGAAAACTTTACTTAAAAAATACTGAGTCCAAAATAGAATTTAAGACATAATTATTAGACTCTAATTATTCTCCAGGTTTAGAACTTCTTTACAACATCCTCCCTGATCAAGAGTAAGTTGAGGAATCATCCTAAGCTGCAGATATTGTGAGAAAAGAAAAGAAAAAGTAAACACTAAACGTGAACCTCATGCTTGGGAACTAAATACAAACTAGGCCTCTTTTCTAGGTTGGTAGGAGGCAGCTGCTGACGTAACACAGACTATCGGCTGACGGCGCTCATGAGCTACTGCAGCACTCCCGAGACTTGTACGTCCAAAGTCTCTGCTGTTGGTTAGGACACCAAACTCTACGCTTCGATGCTGCCATTTATGATCAATTGGGAGGGTAGTAGAAGGAGCAGATCAAGGCTGAGCTACGAAAGCCTCTACAAAAATGGAGTAGAAGGGGGCTTCCCTGGTGGCGCAGTGGTTGAGAATCTGCCTGCCAATGCAGACAACACAGGTTCGAGCCCTGGTCTGGGAAAATCCCACATGCCATGGAGCAACTGGGCCCGTGAGCCACAATTACTGAGCCTGCGCGTCTGGAGCCTGTGCTCCGCAACAACAGAGGCCGCGATAGTGAGAGGCCTGCGCACCGCGATGAAGAGTGACCCCCACTTGCCACAACTAGAGAAAGCCCATGCACAGAAATGAAGACCCAACACAGCCATAAATAAATAAATAAATACATTGTGTATTATTTATAAAAAAAAAAAAAAAAAAAAAAAATGGAGTAGAAGGGGGTGTGTTTGGGGGGGGTCATACAATTTTAAATACATGTACTGAAAAATACAATTGAGTTTCCCAAAAGTCCAAGGTCTCAGGAAAAAGTATCACTGTCACATTAGACCTGGAGAAATATTACTTTAAAGAGAGAAGTGATTCTTAAAATATAACATAAGGATAAAGAATATTCAATAATAATCATCAATAACACTGACCATAGGAATTACAATTTCATAAATTAATGATTACATTTTGTCTTATTTCTAACCGGTTCAGATGACAGTCCATAAATCAGAATCACGTAATATTATTCTAAAGTTTTTAAAAATTTGATTTCCTTTCACTCATTAAACAAATAAAAGTAGCACCATACTTCCATATAGGAAACTTTCATAGCATCTTTACAGTACTAAATACCATTCTAAATAATATTCAATTTTCAAGGTCATAATTAAGATGACAGATTTTGGTAAAAGAACACCTTCTATCAACCAGCTTACTAAGCTTACCGTTAAAACGTGAGCAGTCTCTGCAGCACTTGTTGAATTCTGTGGCCCACCCATATGCATCTTGCTGATATGAGTGTTCAGGCTACCTAAACTTTTAAATACACAACTACATTCTGTACAATTATAGGTAGGGCCATTCTTGACCTTAAAAAAGAAAAAAGAAGTTTTTACAATTGTTAGATTAAAATATTTAAATTATGGCAAACCATAATTTATCATTCAATTAAAATGACAGAAATAATCTAACCCTTTATCATACCTCTTCTTATAAGTTAGGTAGGTCTAGAATCAATGACCCAACTCTTTAATCAATATTGCCAGTATGAGATTAATTGAAATTTCAGTCTTTTCTATAAATCAGAACTGGCAGAACTGGTTAAGTGAAAAATCATAGTTTTCAGTTATTGTGCTCTAGTAAAAAAATGTCTGACATGTTCTCAACTTCTTAAATGGTTAAGCACAGTGTTCAATAACGAAGGCCAGACAGTTAGATATAATTTTACTCTGAGCCTTGAACATACAAGTAAGGATGGATGGCCATGCAATGTATACATTTTCCATCACCAAGTCCAATCGTCCACGGCAGTGACTACTTTTTTTTTTTTTTTTTTTAATAGTGACTACTTTTTAACACTATGACAGAGCCAAGAGTGGACTACAGGGCAGTAGCACGGACAGGGCCACCCAGGCACAGAGGAAGCACCTACAATATCCTCTCTGCACTACTCAACAAGCCCAGCCAGCTCTGAACTTGGCTAAGACCTCCATTCTACCTAGCACCTTGCTAAGAATGAACTTTACGGCTTTAGACTCATCACAGGATTAGATAATGTTACAAACAATCTTTAGAGGTTGCTCCTGTCCCACCGCAGGTCCCAGGGTGTTCCCAGGCTGGGGGCAGGCGAGTCCCTGGCCTTCGCTGAAAAGGTTTCCTAAAGCCGGAAGCACCAACGAGCACGTCCTGGGACTGTTCTCAGGTGCCATTTTCTCGTTGCTGTGCATTTAAACACAGTTATTCCTCAGCAATCACCTTTACACAGAGGGAGCTCCACAAGAGTCACTTACACAGCCCACATTTGTTCTTCTCAGATCGGAAGGTAACCTCATGAATACGTACACGCTCTT
>NW_006775077.1:857860-860714 GCF_000442215.2 Lipotes vexillifer
GTGTCTCTGGGTCTTAGATAATAAAACTTGGTCTTTAAAAGCAACTTCACTGCATATGAAATTCTCAGTCTCGAGCAAAGGTGGGGACTTCCCTGGTGGTCCAGTGGCTAAGAATCTGCCTTCCAATGCACGGGAGACGGGTTCGATCCCTGGTCAGGGAACTAAGATCCCACATGCCGCACGGCTACTGAGCCCGCACGCCGCACCTAGAGAGAGGCCGACAGGCCACCAGAGAGAAGCCTGCGTGCCGCAACAAAGAGCCCGATGCAGCCAAAAATAAATAAATATTTAAAAAAAGAATATTAAGAGCAAAGCTGAACCAGTTTAAGACAAATACTTCCAGAGTTTGCAAGTCAGTATCACCTGGAGACAACAAAAAAATTAGGAACATCAGTTTGGCTGGAACAGTTAGCAAACACGCAGCGTGGAGGGAAATACAGCGACCAGGGCTCTGTGTGATAGAAACTGTGAATATGGGCCCATATGCAAGGCCAGCAATACCAGCACCAGAAAAACACTTTCTCCTCAATTTCATTTCTTGTCTTTCTATTTCTTACACTTTGAAGTGTCTGTTTCAGGTTCACTACAGGGATGACATAGGTTAGCATTCAGATTGACGGACCACAACTAATAATGGTATTATGATTATTTCCAAACATTTATTCATCAAAGGTATAATACTGTTGGTAAAAAGACAAAAAATAGTATTTTATATTTCTCCCATGTATAATAAGCCAGAAAGGTTCAAATGTGTGTATATATATGTGTGCCTGCATATATGTGTATGTATGTGTGTATATCTGTGTGTGTATATGTATGTCTTGTGTGTGTGTATGTCTGCATGTATGTGTGTATGTCTGTGTGCGTTATGTGTACATATACATATACGATTTTTTTTTTTTTTTTTTTTTTTTTTTTTTTTTTTGGCTTTGGAATCCATGCTTTTTTTTTTGCGGTACGCAAGCCTCTCACTGTTGCGACCTCTCCCGTTGTGGAGCACAGGCTCCGGACACGCAGGCTCAGTGGCCATGGCTCACGGGCCCAGCCGCTCTGTGGCATGTGGGATCCTCCCAGACTGGGGCACGAACCCACGTCCCCTGCATCGGCAGGAGGACTCTCAACCACTGCGCCACCAGGGAAGCCCACATATATGTATTTTTTTAAACAGGGTCTGCTCGGCACAAATTCTTCGTCTACATTTAAAATGGAGAATTTCTCAGGTTCACTCCTAACTCGAGAGCCATCGGTGCAGCCTGTGACGTACTGCACACCTGTGAGGACCACCTCCAAGTGTGACGCTTACCTCTGAGTGGACTCTCTGCACGTGTGACTGGAGATTCCCCTTCTGAGAAAAAGCGGCAGGACAAAAGGCACAGGCGTGGGGTTTTTCACCTGTATGCTTAATCATGTGAGTTTGCAGCGCCCCCTTCTGGTTAAAAGCTTTTCCACATTCGCTACATTTAAATGGTCTTTCACCTAGAGAGGGAGAAAAACGATCAAACATCATTCCATACTGTGCGAGCATCTGATGGATTAAAAGAAGATACTTAAGTTACCCACACTCAAGACCCCGAACCTACCCCTCCATGCAGAACATTCCCCTGTGGCCGCAGACTCACACATCTCACTACCTACTCAAAATCTCACAAGGAACACCAAGGTTATCAGCAAACTATGGAAAAGGCAAGATTAACTTTCAGGTCTAGCTGGCTCTAAAGCACCTTTTCTTCCCTTAAGGTCCCGCGGGAAATCACCCAAAAGTAAATGTATCTCGTACCTGTGTGTATCCTAATATGCCGAGTTAACTGACTTGGCTTTTGGAACGTCTTTCCACAGTGTGGGCATGAATACGTGAATCCACTCCTGTCAATGTTCCGATTATAAGACCTTGTACTTGACACCCTAGTATAAATAGAGGGAAAATACTCAACAAGTCGAATCCCTGTGCCACCACTGCTAAATCAAAATCCTGTGGGAAAGGTTAGGCCGACTGGCCGTCAGAATGTGCTTTAATGAGAAATCAATCGCATATAAGTGTGTAGGACACACACACATCCGTGTATTAGTTTTGTGCATCAATAGCATAAAACTCAGTCTTTGGCTGGGGAGAAGGAAAGTCGAATGCCTCTTCTAGATAAAGCTGTACCTGTGATGGTCAAACACAAAGACCTGTGCAGGTGTGGTTTCTACGTCGACACCAGTGTGTGCTGCCTGCTCCAGGCTCCTCCTAGATGCTGATGATCTCCAACAACTCGGACCCCTCCTCTGCGCAGCAGCCCTGGGCACCTAACTCTCTAGCTGACACCCCCTGAAGGCTCCCGGGCGCCTCAAACCTAGCCAGCCCCAAATGAAGCCCTGTTAATTCTCAGCCTGCTCCTTTCCACAACAGGAGACGGCAGCTCCCAACTGTGAAGTTTAAACCTTAGAAGTTACACTGGATTCTTTCTTCTCCCTCACCCCTGACTTCAAGTCCATCTCCAGAAGCTGCTGGTCTCATCCCAAAACACCTCCAAAGAAGCTCCCGTCTCTCCACCCTGCAGCCACCAGTGTGGCCTGAGAGCAGAGCCACCATTCTGTGGTCCCGATCCATGGGTCTCCCTGCTTCAACCTCACCCACACAGCAGCTAGGCTGCGGCCTGAAGGCTGGGCAGCCAGATCCGTGGGCCAAACCCTCCCAGGTTTTCCCGCGGCCCTTGGGGTAACACCCGCGTTCCTGGATGGGCTCAGCGCCCTCCAGCTCCGAGACCCGGCCGCCTGGCACTCAGCCCCGTGAGCTCCACTCCACCCCACAGCCGGCTCCCATCCCACCGGCCTCCCCCTGAGGCTCAGACTGTGGCAACTGCGCACCCTCCCC
>NW_006775077.1:860777-865436 GCF_000442215.2 Lipotes vexillifer
CCCCGCCCACCAGGCCCGGAACCACCCCCAGACCTGCAGGGCCGCCTCCCCCTGCTCCCCACCTGGGTCCCACTTCAAACGGCCATTCTAAGAAAGGCCTACATCAGACAGGTGCCTCAGCAACTGTGCATCCCTGGAGCGTCACCCCAGGTGAATCCAATCCTACTTCCTTCTCAACACGCCCACTGCCTGAAGCCTGCACCGGCTAATCCGATTGCTTGGCCTCTGTCTGTCCCCCCCTGCTAAACGGCAGCTCCGCGAGAGGGAGGCAGCCTGCCCGGCCCCCGGAAGGCCCAGGGGCCGGTGCGCTCTAGTGCGCGGTGACCACGTACGCACCTTCAGTTGCCTCTCCAAGACCTTCGGGGACGATCAAAAGAGCCTGTGCTAGAACGTCATCACAATAAAAATCTAGTGTTTGATAGGACACATGCGTTACGTTTTGGGAGTTTAAAAATCGCCGAAATAACAAAGCATCAGGTGGGAACCACATTAGTCAACAACCAGCAATAGGAAGGGAGTGGGAAAGACAGGAGAACTTTGATCATATGGAGATGTTCAGTCCACACTTCCAAAACACGATGCCGAAGAGAATACATAAATACTACAAAGCATTCAGGCACTTTACAAACTTTATTAACTGGTGTGGGACCTTTTTTTTTTTTTTTTTTTTTTTTTTTTCCTTGCGTTATGCGGGCCTCTCACTGTTGTGGCCTCTCCCATTTGCGGAGCACAGGCTCCAGACGCGCAGGCTCAGTGGCCATGGCTCACGGGCCCAGCCGCTCCGCGGCATGTGGGATCTTCCCGAAACGGGGCACGAACCCGCGTCTCCTGCATCGGCAGGCGGACTCTCAAGCACTGCGCCACCAGGGAAGCCCGGTGTGGGACCTTTTGCTGTGGTAGTGCTGGTTATTAAACAGTACAGATAGCTCCTAAATACTGGAGCTTGGAAGGGTGGCAAGTTAAACTGATGATACTGTCATTAAAAAGTTAATCAATACGGGCTTTTATAGTTTGTTGTAGAGATCAGCTCAACGAGTGTGACCACTGATCACCACCATTGGCTAACTTAGCACAAAGGGCCAGGAACAACTCTGCATTTCATATCATTAAGAGAAGGAAATAGCAGTAAAAAATATATAATCAGGAATAGGTCAAATACAAAGCTTCGAAGCCATGTTAAGTTTTACTAGGAATAAATGTATATATGTATGTAAATATAGGTGTGGTTGCTAATATTATGAGCACTAAAGCCAGACTATTAGGGTTTAAATCCCTAACCCTTGACTTATGGCTGTAAAACCTTGGGAAAGTTACTTGGTCTCTCTAGCCTACCTTTTCTCATCTGCAAAATGGGGACATAAAAGTATCAGGCCTGAAGGGTTGTTTGTAATGATTAAATGAAGTTTTACTTTTATATTTATATACACACTAAGCACAGTAACTATTTAAACATGTAAGTTCTAAATAGGTAGTATAAATAAACCAATTCAGTAAAAAGGGTGCCAATGTGGCCTTTGTGAATCCACTCTACACACCGTTACCCGCCCATAAGAATGTATCGCCAGTAACGCTCTGCTCCACACCTGTTAACATCGTAATACAGCTAAACACGTCTACCCGTACAGTCTGACATTTAAAGTTTCGACCTTTCCTGTCCTACTGTAGACACGGCACATAACACATGCTATGAAAGACATCCCGACACCACATGAGATGAGTTGCCCTGTTCTTGCTTCTAAAGCAGCCAAGATGTGTAAACAGTCATAGCAAAGCATGCCCATTTGTAAGGTACCGTATAATTTTTTTAGCCCAAGAAAAGGCTCACACCTAATTTTATAATGCGTCTTCATGTGCTCCCTCAGCTGTGATGACGTCTCGAACTCCTTCCTGCAGGCCTTGCAGGCGTGAGTCCGGTTCGCAGCCAGCTCCTGGCGGTGCTCCTCCATGTGGATGGCCAGCTGGCTCTGCAGGGTGAACTCATCCCCACACTCAGAGCAGATGAGGTTCTGCAAAGGCAAAGACCGCCCGTGAGCAGAGCAAACACTTCAGAGCCATCACCTCTTGAAAGAACTCATACTGTAAATGGCTGATACACAAAGGATGCTTTCCTCTGGAACAAACACTATTTCACCTCTCAACAAATATATAATCATGTCCAAATATGAACATATAAACATGATTTCTTTCCTGATAGAAACATAGGGAAAAGGATGAGAGAACGATACAATTTCTAAGCAAAGCGAATTGTTTCAAATTGGCTGCTGGGTAAACGGCATTTTGTCCATCTATGCTGTGAAAACTTTAAAGAGAAGCAGAATGACTTCAATACCACAAAAGGGTCAGGAAAGAATTTAAATTAAGATGACAGTTTAATAGACTACCTTAAAACAAAATGACAGCTGGTAAATTTTTAAATGGAAACACCTATCATTCTTTCAATCTGGTTTATGGGTAGTCGATTACGAGAAGTCCACGACTCTGTCCAGAAGTGCCTGGCTGAGCACCCGAACAGAGCTATGGGATAAGTATAAAATACACACAGGATTTCAAAGACTTACTGAAAAAAAAAAAAAAAAGGAAGAATGTAAAATAGCTCAACTTTTAACATCTGAATTAGAATATTTTGGATATATTTTCATAAATATATTAAAATAAAATATATTTCATCTGTTTTAACTTTTGGAAATATAGCCACTATAAATTTTAAATGACTCAAATTTCAATTAGGATAGCACTGGTCCAGATGTTCTGGAGTTGGGCCTTGGTTCACGTGAAGGCTGCCGGTCACCAGCGGTGTGTATCTGGGGGTGTTGACCACTCAAAGTCTGTGAAACAGTGGTGACAGCAATGCCTGCCCTCAGAGGGTTGTTATAAAGTTAAGTACAATGGTGCATGTAAGATGCTGAACGGTGCCTGGCACAGAGGAAGTACTCAGTAATGAACTGCTGACTCAGTACACAGTTCAACGAGTTTACTCATGTGACCGTCTATAATACCATTATTTATTTAAATGATCCAAACATGGAAAAGAACGAGTGTAACCTGTCAATGAGAATAAACTATTATTTCCAAACAACGAAATATAGAGCTATTTCTTCCCATCAGAATTTCTTCTAATTACTCCACCTGACAGTCTCGTAAATGCATAGAAACAGCATTAACGTGAGGTTGTTCGTTGATACTCTACTCAGAGCATCCTTTGCAGAAAAGACAAGGATGAATGGAATACTTTGAGCAATCCAATAATGACGTCAACTTAAGTAACTTTAAATTAGTGTTACTATATAATAATTTAAGGAAATAATGAACTATCTTGTTAGTATCTTGCTGATAATAAAGAAATTTCTTTCTTGGGAACTGTCAAAAATTTAAAAACCACCTAACAAAATTTGCTGCCTATCTTGAGTGTGGCACTGGGGGCATCCACACCCTGAATCTGTACAGCAAAGTATTCTCCTTTCACTAATGACTTACAATCACGAGATAAACCCTGACTTGTTACCCTCCCACCCGCACCGTGATTCTTTCATTGCGTTGGCTCAGACCCATCCTCTTTTCAGGTACTTTTTCACCAAATGAGCAGAGTAGTATATTTCAGGAGACATCTACATGGATATTACTCAGAAACTGATCAGAATTTTCTGAGTGGAAACTCTGGTTTATGTACAATTTGCTCATACGGCGAAAGCAGGATCAAGTACATGCTGGGCCACAACCGAAACAGGCCTCGTGATGGAAGGTTTTGTGCTGCCGCTGTGTTACACCCAGCCAGACCCAGGAGCCAGGATGGGCCTCCCTTCCTGCCCAGGACCTGGCACCTCGAGCAAGTCTTAGTGGGGAGTGTGAGGCCTGTGGGCAGCTGGCGGACATTCACTTTACTGCATTCCCCGCAGTCGGAGCTCCCGGCAGGCCCTCTAGGCAGAGGCAGTGGCTAGTGCCTGCCCCAGAAGCAGGTGGTCCTGGGGGAATTCCAACGATCGCTAAGTGGCCAGCAGATCATCCAGGGAAACATGGCATTCTTATCAGCCCCCATCTGGCTGAAGATATAATAATTTTTTAAAGTCAAACAGAGTATAAAATACGATAAATACTAACGGCCTTTAGGCTACTCACCCCATAACACTTGCCCTTCCCGCCTCCCCTCCCCCAGGGGCCACCCACGACCTTCCTCTGCACCCCCATTCCCTCTCTCAGAGCCCCCAGGCTCCAATGCCCAAGTGCTGTCCTTGCTCCTGCCCGGGCTTTCTCAGCAGCCATTCTTCCTTTCCTCCAGGAGTCTGCCTCAAAATGGCGCTCAGTGCAGGAGAGAAACCTTAGCCCACCCCATAGGGCACCGCCCTCCTCTGAGCCCCGGCAGCCCTGGTTTCCATCACCGTCCACTGGGCTCATCTCTTGGCCGGTGTCACCCTGTTCAGAGGCAGGACCAGCTGGGGAGTGGAGGGCCACCTCACAGGGCCCCTCTGCCCTGTGAGGGGGGCGGGAAGCACCGTGCAGACCGGTCCATCCCACATCACCTGGCTGAGTCTCGGCGCTGCCAGTGGAGACACTACACAGACGGGGAATCAGAACACGCCCTGCTTCTGCCCGGTGGAGGATGGAAGGCCGGCTTCTAGCCGGGCTCTCTAACACCATCGGTGGGGCGGGGGGGGGGGGGGGGGG
>NW_006775077.1:865465-886851 GCF_000442215.2 Lipotes vexillifer
GGGGGGCGCGATCTGGGTGCCACCTCCTTCCGCCAGGAGACAGACGCAAGATTAGCTCCCTACTGAATTCCGGGGGTCAGGGGAGCAGAGGGCCATCTGCTTGCAGGGGAGCAGGCTGGCGTAGACGATCGCTCTCCTTCCAGCCCCGCTGAGCTCTTCAGTGGGTATTTGGCTGGGATAGGGTTGGCAGTGCCAACAAGGTTTTCTCTTGTGAGACCACCCTCTTCCCAGTTTGGGCTGTTGGCAACCAATCTTCTGGCGTGTTTTCATCTACGCCTGCTGGCAGAAGGCTACAGGCTCTTCCAGCACCCTGTCCAGGTGTACAGCAGGCAAAAAAGCAGCTCAGGGGACTCACTGCCACACGTTCCTCAAGTCCTGAAAGCCCTCAGCGGCCTGCCTCCTTGTTCCCACCCTCAGGAGCCTCCAGATCTCTCGGCTGTGTGATGACCTCTATGTATTTTCAGTTGTAAGAGGGGCACAAAGGGTCTCCTTCATCTTAGCTGTTATTCTTATCGGTTAATTTTTATCGGTTCTTATCGGTTAATTTTAAGTGCAACTAAAGGTAAGGAATTGTTCCTGTAGTCGATACTAATATACCACATTCAAATCAATTAACTAAAAAATGAAAACATACAAAATAGGCAAAGGTGGCTAAAATGCATTATTTAACATACGTGGAAAAGACTGAAAATCATGTTCCAGTATCTATTCTTCTTCTATACAACAATGGGTTTCTTAGCCGAGCACATGGCTGTGTGCCGACCTTCCTAACACTAACCACCCTGTGTGGCAACCGTGCCCCTTCCGCTCGACGGGATGGCAGCAGGCTGATGCTCCGCCTGCCTCTGGATCTGGCCTTCCCACAGCAGACGCGACACCTCCCTCCCTCCCTCCGCTGTAAGCCACGTGGTACAAGAAACACTCACAGAGAGCAGAGCACGTGGGGTCCCGGACTACCTCGGCCACACCACCAGCTCTGTACTGTACGACACCAGACTGTTAGGTGAGAGAGGAAAACTCCGAACCTGCACCCGAACGCAACCCTTTTTTTTTAAAAGAGCACCCGAGTTTTTACATATTGCCAACACATTTTCCCATCAGAAATAAGCACTGCAAACCTTTTTTGTTGTCGTTGTTCTGCTCATGTGAAACCGCTAGTCCTGAATTCCTGTTCAGCATGGGGTTACTAAGGTCAAGTTACTGAATATCACTTCTCAACTTCCAGAGCCTTCTCCCTGGCAGCACAGTGGCGCAAGGGCAAGAAGATAAAGCATTTTCACAGTCTCCATTCCCAGCTTCAAACCACAGTTACACAAAAGCCTCTCTTCTGACTATTCCAACCCTTTTCCTCTCCTGTGATTATTTACTGATCTAAGAGAGAATCTGTTATATTCCAAGAGAGAAAACAGAAGACAGGTTAGTAGTAACAGAAATGAAAGTCAACTGGTTTCAGAAAATACACGCTTCTCAAAGGCCTTTTGGGGAAAAATAATTGGGCGTCAGAAACTATGAACCGTTTACGTTCCTCAAAGGCCTTTTGGAAAAAAAAAAAAATCTGGAGTCAGAAACTATGAACTGTTTACGCTCCTACAACAGTGAAAGACAAAGACAGCTGGAGCTTCACCAACGCAGCAGGGATTCAGATGAGACCAGGCTGCACAAGCTGCCATCACAGCTGCTGCACATGACGGGGCTGCCACCTCAGGAGACGACGTCACAGCAACGAGAAACCGACACAAGGAAACGGGGTAAAAGCAGACATCAGAGACTGTGAGCTCCACTTGGGGGACAGTCTGGAAAAGAATCTGGACAAAGGGTGTGGAAGAGAAAATAGAATGAAGGGAAGGTTTTGAAAATAATGTATAAAAACCTAAGAGTGTCTGGAAATGATGAATCACCGTTATTTCTCTTTCCAGTCATGGAGGAGATAGAGAAAAATTTTAAAGGTGTATCTGAAGAAGCATTAGGATGGAGCACAACAGTTTCGCTGGCCTCCATCGGTGGTGGTGTGCGGCTGGCAGAGGTGCGGGGCCCCGGCTCAGGGGCACACCCGCCCTATGCCATCACCCCCAGGGCTGGGTCCACCCAGGGCACCGGGACAGGTGGAACCGCTTCAATCATCTCCCCCCACCCCACCCGCCGCCATGAGCCCCCTAGAGGATTGACGCGCGCGCGCGCGCACACACACACACACACACACACACACACACACACACACACACACACACACACACACACACCAAGGCTTCACCCCCTTGCTGATGCGGCCTAGACCGCATGTTACATCGTTTCAACCCTCTGCCAACACCTGACTCATTCGCTATCCCGTCACACACGCTTCGTAAACCGGAACCTTGATGCAAACAACCATCTGACCCCCTGCCGGGCTGAAGGGCACCGTGAAGAAGCCACATGCTCCCCTCCCACCCAACACACACAGATCCGTTTGCAGCCACAACCCCTGTATTACGTGTAACACAACCCACGTATCTGTCCCTGGTCAGGCTCTGCTCCCACTTCCCAAAAGCAGGCTTCCCGCACCCATGCCTCTCTCCACCACCTCATTCTTCTGTGAAGACAAGGCAACATCTCCATTTCACAGAGAAAAATGAGGCTCTGTAGCCCCAATCCAGCCCGAGAGGGAGGTGGCAGTGACCATGACAGACTCGCAGGGGCCAAGGGACAGCAGACGCCCTCAAGGGAAGACACATGACCCTCGACAACCGTCCCACATCCCACGGACGACTGGCTCAATACCGTTCAGTTTCAATGACATCGTAACACTGTGAAGCTGGCTTTCAGTAGTTGCTGTGGTTAAAAAGCAGGGAATGAGTGAAAATCCATGTGAAACAGGAAATTGCAGGGTTTAAAAAGCTACAAAGTACCCAATTTACATACGGTAGTTTTTCAAATGGCTACTAAGTTACTTAAGACGTAGATACTTATTGGACCTCTTAGATTTAACGACTTCAGAAAAAGAACTCGTAGTGTTTGGCTCAGTGGAAAACTTGCTGAGACACAGAGACTAAGGAAGCTGCAGACCGAGAAAGGGAAAGCTGCCCTAAGCCAGCAGGAAGGGCCTGGACTCCCACTGTCACACCTGCGTCCCCTGTCCACCTGAACCTGTCCTCGCGCTTTTCTTCTAGGGTCAAAGGCACAAGTATCTCTTCTGCTCACAACTCCCTTCTCCACCTACTCTCATAGGAAGTCAGTCCTTGCCCCTCCCGATGGAGACGTCTGAAGATGGATTATTAGAGCAATAAATTCTTGAGTGTGGTAACTGTTCTGTGATAATGAGGAAAAGTGTCTTTGTTTTTAGGGGATACAACTGAAGTATTTAGAGGTGCAGTAGTAACATGATGCCTGCAACTATTTCAAAATTGTTCGAAAATTCGAGGGGTGAGATCTGGTTTACTTTAAAACCCCCCATGTACTAGGTGAAAACAAAACAAAACCAAAAATCTCATCACCTAATTATTACTTGTAGATGAGGTTGTACACCTGAAAACTCAGAGAATCTGGTAGAACAGCAGGCTACAAAACTAATATACAAAAATGCACTGCTTTCCTATAGACAGATAACAAATAATACATATTTGAAAGAGCCGTTAAATGATATTTTAAAAGAATATTACAACATTTAAGAACAAATTTAAATAATGTGCTGAACCCATCTGAACAAAACATTACTGAATGTTTTGACAATAAAGATTCAATATTTTAAACATGTTCAATTCTCTCCTTTAACAATCTAAAAATTTAATGCAATCAAAATTAAAATACCAATTAATTTTTAATTAGGCAAATTTCTAAAGTCCACATTAATAATAAACCAGAAAAGTAAAATAATTGTGTTATCATTACAAAGAGAAACACAGCAAAGTCAAACTGAAAACCAAGAACGTGGTCCCAGGAATGGGGCGGGTTTACAGAAAGGAGCCAGTCTCCTGAGTGCCCCTTGTTTGTATCTTTCTGACGGCTACTACTTACTACCCTAATGTTCAAAGAGTACCTCCCCAGCCCTCAATCCCTACTCTGCCTGCATGGGGCTATCTCTGGTCTTACGAGCCCGACCCTAATTGAGGGCAGTGAACTGAGGGCCGCAGATCAGACTGTAAGAATGGGAAGGGGGCCTAAAAGAGAAAGCAAACGAATGCAACAACCCTGTACTGACCTCAAATCCGAAACGCACTTCATGTACAGTGGTTTGGGCCAAGCAACTGTGAAACGACTTCCAGTGTTAACACAGGACCGCCGAGCACACGAGGGGAGGGGCGTGTGCACTGCTGGGAGCCCCGCCCCGCCGTGGAGGAAGGGACACACAACCAGGAACTGGGGGGCAGGTGGGCGCCCTGTGCAGAGGGGCTGGGGTTGGAGGAATGAGTGTGAACTCAGGATTTCTGAAATACAGGTGCGCCCTACACCTTGTGGACCTGCATTAGAAGACACGGTGGGATTTTACACAATAGTGACTGTACACTTGGGAAGCATTTCTAAGCAAATCATAAGGGCCAGAACCTGTCAATGAATAGACTGCTCACTGCAGCTACACACAAAGGGCAGAAACAACCTACACTGTTGATTATGACACAGGTGTACACAATGCATACAATGTAACACCATGCGACTGCTGCAACAATACCTAAGATAGAGTCAAATGAAGAAAAAGCACAGAATACTGCTACTGGGTGGTATTACCGGGAATGCAGAGATGTGTACGCGTACTGAAAGCCCCTGGGAGGATGCAGAAGAGACTGCTGTGCAGGCAGCTCCTGGAAGGAGAACTGAAAGTCGGGCCTGATGGAGACTTAAGTCTCATTCTCTAACCCTTTCTCTGCTGAGTCTCACTGTGTGAACTTATTCCAAAATTAAACACTTTCTGCCTTTTAAAACGAAAACAATGGCCATTTCTGGACAGCGCTACAGCTGAGTGAGACAGGCAGGCCTACAGTCTGCAGGAGAAGGTATAAAGCAGCATGCGCTCTCGAAAACATAACGTGGCATTCTATAAAGAACTTGAAAAAAGCCTTGTTAATTCAGTAAATCCAACTCTAGGAATCTATCCTAATGAAACAATTAAAGATACATGCAAAGATGTATTATTTATAATACTGAAAAAGTATAAACAACTTAAAGGTTAAATAATAAAGGAAATGGTAAAAATATCATGATGCTATATCCAGAAGCAATTTAACATAGTGACATGGGGAAAACACTCATGACTCAGTAGGTGAAAGAGGAAAAGATGTATTCACAACGTATTAAAGGAAAAGGGTGGGTTACAGAACAGTATGTTTTTGCACTAAAAAAACTATCCTTAAGTATATAAACTATTATGGAAAGTATATTTCTAGCCAAAAAAAAAAAAAAAAAGCCTGAAAGACTACACAGCTGACCCTTGAACAACACAAGGGTCTGGAGCGCCGACCCCCGTGCAGTTGAAAATCCGAGCATAACTTCAGGGTGGCCCTCCACGTCCACGGCTCCCCACCCTTGGAGTCAGCCAACTCCGCACCATGTAGTACTGTCATACATACTGACTGAAAAACTCCACGTTTAAGTGGACCCGCACAGTTCAGACCCGCGTTGTTCAAAGGTCAGCTGCATATGCGTTCTCTCCCACTGGTGTGATTACTGGTACTTTTATGTTACTTTTGTTAATCTTTAGTTTCTAACTTTTTCCAAAATAAACATGTATTACTTATACAATAAGATTTTAAAAGATAAAAATAAATTATTTTATATAAAAACTTAAAGACATAAAAAGAGGGCACAAACCGATATACAAAGTATAATAAACTCAATTTTCAGGATGCAAATTTTATATATGCAATTTAAACGCTGTACGTTTTTCTGTCTCTGGAGGAAAAACTATACCAAATAGTTATCTGTAATTATCCCTGGGTGACTGCTTTTTACATTTGCATTTCCCTAGCTTTCTATGGTAACAATGCGGGGTAATACTTTAAGCAACAGCCGTGTATAGATCACAGTGAGCCCGCCCATCCCAGGAGCAGGCAGGCCTCTCTGGTGCACACCAGCGGCACGTCCCTGTCATCCTTCACTCTGTCCCAAGACTGGGCCTGTGGCCCTTTCAGGACTATTCACTGTGGTACATAAACTGCTTTGGGTCATCATGAATTTCCTCTCTTCTCCCAAATTCCCACGTGTCAGGGGATCCAGGAGCCAAGCAAGGAGATTCTACCATCTTCAGAGGCAGAAAATTTACTTTTGTCCACCCAGAATCCTAAAAAAGTTAATTTTTATTAAGAAAAAAAGAGTGGGGGGCACCTCTGCCAGCCACTGTGGACATACTTTGATCCCCCCAATATACTACACACTAAAATGTCTCTGTCCCAAGGTGCTGACATGACCCCGAAATAAACACTTTACCAGTGACCTGGAGACTAGCCAAGGCAAATTTAATGATAACTGACTCCTTGAAACCTATACGAAAGGCTTTTTAAAACTAGTTTAACCCTAACATCCTCCTGACTAAGGATCAGATGCATTTTAAAAATCAGTGAACAAAGTATAGGCTGAAATAATTACCTCTTCCTTTTCATGCAGCATAACATGTGCTTTGAGACTAGCCACTCTGGAGAATTTCTTGTTACACACAGGACAGGTAGGATCCTCCCCATTGTGGGTACATTTGTGAAGTGTCAAGTTGAACTCAACATTAAAGGTTTGGGGGCACTGGTCACATCGATGTGGCTAGGTGGAGAAAAAAGTCGAGAAGCCACTGAAACACAATCCTTCCACAATAAATGTCATTCAAATATTAACAAGCACCATAATCCACAGATAAGCTTTCTAAGGAACTTCTGAAGTCTTTCTGGACCTGAAGTCAATAAATCCAAAACGGACACAGTAAAGCTCCTTACAGAATTTCTCAAAGGAGTATAAGGAGACACCACATCTATATAGAAAATATTTCTAATAAGAAATGCTGCATATAAATGTATCAGAATGTAGCCGCTATGAAAATAAAAGTGAGACACTTCAACTCACTGGGTGGGATTTTTTCCCTTCTTTTATGACAACTCCACTGCTGTAAACAAAATCACTTCAAGTAAACTCAGTAATTGTGAAAACTTTCACTAGATTTTAACAGAGTTGCTTATCCCCATCTAAAATATCCCCGAAATGGAAGGTATTCTGCCACTTACTAGTAGAAAGATAAAGTAATCACTGGTATTTCTCTTGTAAATATCAAGACCCTAATGGGTCAGTATTTTCAGATTTTTCAGCTTGGGAGAGTAACGCCAGCGGGTACTGGTGTCAGTACCACATTATCATAGTTACAGCAGCATCATTCATGCCGAAAGTAAGGCTGGAGTTGGTCAGATCCCGTCCTCCAGAAAAGAGATCCCTGGTGTTTTTCTGGTCTCAGATGGCTCACTAGCTTACATCCTCCTAACCTAGAGAAAAGTCGGCAATCACTCTTTTCACTGTAGTTTTAACTGCCACTTTCCAACTCTCAGGCAGCTCGTTCCATTAGCACACTAACACGCCTGACATACCCCACAAGGGGCACACTTGCAAGAGAGTTCAAATCCCTATTCAAGAGAGCGCTGCTCCCTGCGGAAATAAGATCTAAAACATCTCAAGTAACTTCTTAAAAGGCAAGACCACTTAAAGGTAACACTCCCTGCTGGAGAAAAACACATCAAGATAAGGGAAATTGGGGCTTCCCTGGTGGCGCAGTGGTTGAGAGTCCGCCTGCCGATGCAGGGGACACGGGTTCGTGCCCCGGTCCAGGAAGATCCCACATGCCGCGGAGCGGCTGGGCCCATGAGCCATGGCCGCTGAGCCTGCGTGTCCGGAGCCTGTGCTCCGCAGCGGGAGAGGCCACAGCAGTAAGAGGCCCGCGTACCGCAAAACAAAAAAAAAAAAAAAAAAAAAGATAAGGGAAATTGAAACTACTGAAGAAAGTCATATTTTAAGATTATTTCTTTGTCCACTCATAAATAACTTCATTAGATTCACCAGACTAGCTCTCACTTTCTCTCATTATCTAATGATGGGTAGAAATACAACTACAACTAAAAACAATACATCAAAATATTTATCTACATAATATGGAATGTTCCACAATTTAGGAATAAGAAAAATGTTTGCATGTTGATTTTCACAGTTCCTCCAGTTTCAACGCTCACATTTCTGACATCCCTTTTTAATATACATACCTTGTCATTTCGCTCGTGATCCCTCATGTGGCGTTGAAACTGGGACTCTTTTGGAAAAGATAGCAGACAGATTTCACATTTATGGAAGCTCGGAACTTGACAGGCATAATTAGTGTTCTCCGCATTCAATGTCAAAACTCCATCTATAAAATTGCATAAGTATAAACAATAAATACCAGTTGTTATTCTCAGCATATAAATGAAACTAAATTATTTGGTTATTGTTTCGAAACCAAATTATGTCAGATTTATGAGAGATTTCAGATGAAATGAATGGTACCTTAAATTTTTTTAATGGACATGTTTTTAAGTTAGAAATGAGAAATGTTGAGATGACTGAGACATGGGACTACAGGATTCTAACACCTGTGAACAGGATTGTCAGAAACCTGAAACTAAACTCCTGAGGCTTAATACCCACTCAGCGACACACAAAAGCCACCGTGTTTCTTAACCTTGCCTGCCTGCTCAATACTATTTCTAAGTCACAACAAATCACAGAGGCACTTCTCCTCTAAGTCACTTTGAGCGGTCATCAATAACCCAGTTTCTTTAATCACTCAGTAAACAAAACTCTAGTAGAAATATAAAAGCTGATTCACTAATTCAATCTACCTCTGAAAACTGCTGCAAAGCAAGATAAAGTCAAAAAAGCAAAAACTTTTGTTCTCTCACATAGTTATGGTTTTAGGAAGGTAAAGAATTGCAGTGCTTTGAACAATCCTCAGGTTTTACAGTGTGCTTTGTAGTGTACAGTGTGCTTACATTTAGGTAAATGGCTATAAACTTAAAAGTATTTTCAAACAAGAACAAATATGCAATAATACCAAGAACGTCATAAAATAAAGATGTCCTAAATGTCTTCAATTCTTGAAAATAATACTCTAAGTCTTATAATTTCGGCACAAATATACAATCCATATTAACTAGACAAAGACAGAAATATGTCACGTACAAGTCTTTGTATCCAACTTGACCCCAAAATATTAGATATTTGGAAGTAGGGTGAGGGGCTAATTTTAAGACTCAGTAAAGCTCAGGAATGTCTTCTATTTCTCAAAACGTCCATGTGGTGAACACAACATTCCAGCATTTTCTCTAGACCTTTACATGCCTGTTCTGAGCAAATGGCCTGCAGTCCCCTGTTTGGCCAACAGTCCTCCTGGTCTACATCAGAATCTGCTTAAAAGCAAGAGCTGTGAAATTCCAATGATGGGAGGTGGGGTGAAACCATGCTGGAGACAGAGCAGAAGGGGATGGAGAAAGCCGAGAAGAGCTCCAAAAAATCCTCCTGGCAGATCCTCCAGTAAAGCGATTCCAGTTTTGAGAAATACTGATGTAATTCAAAAGACTGTAACTTCATTCAGAAACAAAGTGGATCTACTAAGGGAAAGATATACATAATTTTTACTCTATTTATTCTTAACTCTATCCATATTCAAAGCCCATACATTCAAAATCTCTACACCAAACTAATAACAAAATGTTGTATGACTCCCCAGGCCCAAATAAAATGATTGCTGGGACCACATTAATTGATATATTATTCCCTTTTGAAAAGTCTGTACTATGGGAAGAAACACTAAAGGCACAAGTAAAATATCTGTTGACAACTGTGTGTTAAGAACTCAGTAGTGTTTTAACCTAAAGCCTGAATACAATAAGAGCCCCTCAACTTAATTTCTAAAACGCAAAATTAAAATGCTATTTCAGGATGCAGAATGAAACAATTTTCATAGTCTCTATGTTGAAACTACTTAATATGTTATCTAAAAATGAGAATTAATTTAATTAACTGAAATTGATAGATAAACCCGAGATAAAAAATTGTACATTTAAAACTGAAAAATGATGTCATTTTGCTTATGAATTAAGACTTTTCTAGAAAATAGTTTTATCCTAAGCAGCAAGACTTCGCTCTTTAACAAAGCTCCAAATGTAATTAAATGACTTTTTCAGTAGGTCCCTTCCCGCTGTTGATAACATAATATTAATTTGGTCCAAAGACAAACTTAAAACAACAATTCAAATTACAGTGTAACTGGGGAGGAAAAAAACAAAACATGTTTTAGTTTCCACGTTGAGTCTAATTTTAAAGTCCACAGCATCTCTAGACTTTCACTTTGCTTCGCGGCTGTTTCTCTCGGCACTGAGAGAGCAAAGCCTTTCTCCAGGGCTGGGGGGTGCTAACCCCACACTCGGCTTGCTTTCTTCTCAGAGTTGGCCCTTTCTGAGAGAGTCCTAGGCCTCAAAACAACCCCAATTAGGCACCAGCTCTTCAAGTTCATTCACATGTCTGGTCCCCAGGGTACTTGTTCAGAAAGAGGTCTATGAAATTCACGTATCCTTAGGATGGGCTTCAGGAGATTCACCAACTCCAAGAAAACTACACGCCAACATACACACGTGTGCACGTGTCCACTGTTGGGGGTGAGCGGTCTCTGCAGCCACAGGGCCCCCGGATTTCTAAGGGGTTAGGGATCTAGGTTAAGGTGTGATCAATTCACATCAGTCCTCTTGAGTACGGCTGCATTTTTAAGAGGCAGCTAGAACTTCACATGAGACGTTGGGCCGCACATATTCCTACTGGTTCCCCAGACAGAATGGGAATAAGCACAGAGCCACCTGCATCTGGCAGTGCTCAAATCTAAGAGCTCATCCAGAACAGTACTTTTCACCTACGTGCTTCTGCCCTCTGAGAGGACCGGGGAGGAGTCGTCATGAGATCTCACTGGTGCAAGGAAACCTCCGGAGGCAGGACCCCAGGCAGGATCCAGACTGTCCCCATACACACGTCCCCTCACACACACGTCGCCTCACACACAGACCGGGCCACCGCTCTCCTCAACTGCTCACCCTTCCTGCCACCAAGAACTCCACTTCACTATCAGAATTAAACAAAAACCGGTTCACGAAGATCAGAAATTGAGCACCTTTGCTTCCCTGAGAAAAACTTGAAGACCAGTTTCAAAATCAGTTTAACTCCTTATGTGGAGATTCTAAACAGTATATAATAATAGTTGTGTCTCTACCACCCCAAAATGATAAAGCCTATCACAGAGTTGTGCAGATTAAACAAGATGACGCTTCCTGGTGTTATGGGGACAAAAGCCTATCAACCGTCTCGGAGCATGGCCACCTCTTTAATGCTCGTCCTTGCTACTCAATACCCTACCCATCACTCCAGACCACGCTCTCCTATGGTAACTACCCACAGGCAGGCCTGGCATGTAACGCCAGGGACAAGATGAGCTGGCTTTCAAACTGCTCTCCCCAGAATGGGCCCAGCACATCAGACCAGCCAGCTTACCTGCATGGCAAAGGTCGTCCACGTCCCCAACTGGAAGAACCTAGGTGGATCTCTTCCACGCAAAATACCTACGATGTGACACCAAGTTCCAGCAAAACCTACTGCATTTATAGCATTCAGGGATTTAACTCAAATTCGCATCTCTCGACTGAAACTCTTAAGCACTGTGCATTTAAGATCTCAGCTACCCATAAATCCTGATGAGGCACTTTCAATTTCTAAAGTAACTAAACCCCAAACTTTTAACCTGTTTTTATTTTGTTTTGAATAAAAATCTTTCCAAAATAGAGTTGCTCTCCCCATCCTCTGCCCTCAACAGGCACTAGCCTCACTTCCCTCTTTCCATCATTCCCTACATTCCTCCAAGAACCCAGATCTTTAACCATCAACCACCTGCTCTCACTCTGTCACCCTGACACCACAGTGCTCTCTGAAGTCACCAAGCAGGCGTCTGGGAAGTCTGACAGTTACCCGCCTACTTCAAATCGGTACCACCTTGCCTAATCTCCACCATTCTTTCCCCTCATTTCTACTTTTTTAAAAATTCCTTTCTACTTTCTTTTCTCCCATTTTCTACTGCTCCTCCCACATTTGTCAGCATTCAGGTTTTAGCACAGCTGAGTTTTAGGTAAAACTGAAGTGAAATGGGCAAAACTAATCTAGGCTGTGAGATATCAGGACAGGGGTTAGTCTTACGAGGGTACTGATTGGACGGAGCATCATGGGGGTTTCTAGGGTGCTGGTAACGCCCCATTTCTTAACCTAAGAAATTATATAAATAATTATATGAATTATTAATATAACGCATATAATCTGGGTGCTGATTATATGAGAAAGTTCTTGCTCTGAAAATTCACTGAACTGAACATAATTTCTATTCTTCTCTGTATGTTATATATCAATAGAAGGTTCACCCCAAAGTAAAGTGCTATAATATGCAACTTTACTTTTCATTCCTGTTTTTTCTTCCAGATTGGGGTCAACTAACTAGGGCCTAGCCTTTCTGGTAAGCAGAGTTTCATGGAACTCAGCCACGCTCACTGGTTTATGTATTACTGTGGCAGTTTTGGGGCTGCGACATCAATTCAGAGTTACAGTAGAGACCTTAAGACCCACAAAGTCTAAAACATTTACCATCTGGCGCTACAGACAAAGCCTGCTACCCCTGCCCCAGAAGGTAAACCGGGGTTCCATACCGGCCAGCCAGCATTACTGCAATCCCTGCATTGTCTGTTACCCTCCAAGCTCCGTGGCACCCCAGGGACGTCCCCGAGTGATAAAGGCATAAAGGGCTGACATATACCATGCTAAGGTCTACAATAAATAACTTTAACATTTACTAAGGCATAATCTCCTTAAAACTAAGACCTTTGTCTTCGTCATGGGACAGAAAGACTGGACATTCCCCTAAATAATAATTTTCAGAAAATTAATACAATAAAGGCAGCTATCTCTGTATTTCACCATTCTGCCCGATACCTATGTACTTCCCTCCACGTCTTCTTACCCCACCCGCTAAAGGCTTTCTGCCAAGCATTTTCAATAAATGCAACAATGAGCATCAGGGCCTTGGTTTGCTACACAATGATTAGCAACTACATATTTCCTAAAAATGTGCAGAGATAGTGTTTTCTAAGTGTGACAAGTGTACCACCAGCAGTCTGTGAGGTGATTTGAGGCGGCACAAGAACTCACAATTTTACTGGCTATGTGTTTATTTTAAAATGTCTTAGTATAACGTATACTTGAAATTTAGCATGAGGTACTACCACACGGATGGACAGACAGACCAGTGGAATAGAACTGAGGGTCCAGAAACAAACCCATACTGCCATCGCGAACTGACTTTTCAAAAAGGGGGCCAAGACCACTCACTGAAAGAACAGTCTCTTCAACGAATGGTTCTTGGACAAACGGATATCCACATGCAAAAGAAGGAAGGTGGATCAAAGACATCCACCTCACTCCATACCACACACACAAAATAGCTCAAAATGGATCAAAGACATCAATTTAAGAACTAAAGATATAAAACTCTCAGAAGAAGACAAAAGGAAAAAGCTTAATGATTGTGGAGGTGTGATGGTTTCTTAAATAAGACACGAAAGAAAAAGTAGATAAATTGGACTTCATCAAAATTTAAAACCTTTGTGCATCAAAGGATGCTATCAAGAAAGTAAAAAGACAAGCTACAGAATGGGATAAAATATTTCTAAGTCATATATCTGATAAGGGCCTAGTAACCAGAATATATAAAGAATTCTTACAAAAGCCACAAAAAACAAACAACCCAATTAAAAAATGAACAAAGGATTTGAATAGACATTTCTCCAAAGATACACAAATGGCCAACAAGTACATGAAAAGATGCTCAGTGTCATTAATCATTACGGAACTGACAAGCTGATTCTAAAATCTAGATGAGGGACTTCCCAGGTGGTCCAGTGGGTAAGACTCCACACTCCCAACGCAGGGGGCCCTTGTTCGATTGCTGCTTGGGGAACTAGATCCCACATGCATGCTGCAACTAAGAGTTCACATGCCACAGCTAAGAAGCCCACATGCTGCAATTAAAAGATCTTACATGCCACAGCTAAGACCCAGCACAGCCTAAATGAATAAACATTTTTTTAAACCTCTCATATTAAAAAAATTAAAAAAAAAAATCTAGATGAAACTGAGAAGTACCAAAAATTATCAGGATAACCATGAAAATGAAAACCAAAGTAGAGGACTTACATTTACACTACTCGATACCAAAACTTGGACTGAAAGTAATTAAGACAATAAGAAATTGAATAGGCAGAACCCAAAAAACAATGGAAGAGAACTGAATGCAAAAACAACTCTACACCTCCACAGTCACCTGATTTACAACAAAGGATGATCTTTCCAATAAATAGTGCAGATTCATTAGACATCCACATGTAAAAAGTCCTGACCTTTCCACCATAAACAAAAATCAATTTCGGTTGGTGGATCAATCTAAAGGTGAGAAGTAAAACAATAAAGCTTCTAGATGAAAACATAGGAAAATGCCTTCATGATTATCATTGTCAAAAATTACTTAAACAGGTCCCAAAAGTACTACACATAAAGGAAAGGACTGATAAATTGGACAACATTAAGGTTAAAAACTTCTTTCATGAAAAGATTATCCTTGAAAGAGTGAACATGAAAGTACAAAGAACTCATGTGCAGTATACATAAAGAACTCCTATGGATCAATAATAAAAATACATGTTAACGCTTCACCAAAAATATATAGATGACAAGCATATGAAAAGATGCTCAAGATCATAAGTCATAAGGGAAATGCAAACTAAAACAATGAGATACCCAATAACACATACTGATTAGAAGGGCTAAAAGTCTAGAATAATCAATAATACCAAATGCTGACAAGGATGTAGAACAACAGAAACTCCCATTCATTGCTTGTGAGAACACAAAAGGGTGCAGCCACTGTGGAGAAGTCTGGCAATTTCTCACAAAGCTGTTTATAGTCTCACCGTTTCATCTAGCATTCATGCTCCTTGGCATTTACTCAAATGAGCTAAAATCTCATGCCCTCACAAAAACCTGCACATGAATATATACACCAGTTTTATTCATAATTACCAAAACCTGGAAGCAACCAAGATGTCCTTCAAAATGTAAACAAATATACTGTGGTACATCCATATAATGAATATTATTCAGCAATAAAAAGAAATGAGTTATATCAAGCCATCAGGAGACATGGAGACATGTAAAATGCACACTGCTTAGTAAAACCCAGTCTGAAAAGGCTACATACTATATGATTCCAACTATATGCCGTTCTGGAGCAGGCAAAACTATGAAGACAGTGAATCCTAATGTAAACTATAGACTTTGTTTATAATAATGAATCAAAATTGGTTCATTTGCTAAAACAAGACATTAATAATGGGAGGCTGTGAGGAGAAAAATAAGGAGTACAGTATACAGGAACTCCAAACTATCGGCTGAACTCTGAGCAAGCCTAAAAACTTCTCTAAAAAGTCTACTAACTAAAGACAAACAAACATCCAACTCAGTAGAAAAATGGGAAAAGACTTAAACAAGAGCTTCACGAAAGAGAACAAATGCTTAATAAACATAAAACCCTTATGAGCAAAGAACTGCAAATTAAAAATCAAAATGAGATAACACTACACATACCAGGAGGGCTAAAATATTAGGACAGACAATGCCAAGTGCAAAGAGAGTGATAAGGCAAAGACTAAAGAGCAAATGGAAGGTTAATCCCCTACTGGTGGGAGAGTAAACTGGTACAATCACTCACCACTGCCCACCATGACCCAGAAATGCATAAAGGTTCCTAGCAGCACTTATTTGTAATAACCCAAAACTGGAAACAACCCAAATATCTATAGTACAAAGGATAAATGATAGTATGTTCATACAACAGAATACTATATACCTATGAAAAACGAACAAATTTCTGCTATATAATAAGGAGGATAATCTCATAAAAACAAATATTGAATGAATGAAGCCAGAAAGAAAAGGGTACATACTATGAACTCAATTTAGTTCAAAAACAGCTAAACCTAATCTACGGTATCAAAAGAGGACAGTGGGTGTCAGCAGGTAATAGAGAGAACAAGGGGAACTTTTAAGGTACTGCTAATGTTTTGGTTACATGTGAAAATTCATGAAGCTTTTCACTTAAAATCTACACACTTTTCTACATAGATGTTCTAATCAATTAAATTAGTCACCTAAATACAATAATAAAGGGATTTCAAAAAACATATTTCTGGCTTCTCCTGAAAAAAAATCATTAGCTGTGGCAATAATTAAATGGAGCAAAGTAGGAGCCGGCCCCTGTGGAAAAAACAGGAACTCCAATTCTCCGAAACCCCAGAGCCAGATATTAACTGCTATCACCTACTACCTTTAACTGCCTCGCTAGTTTGCATTAGTGTCTGACCTACAGACAACTGAGGTTTTGAATTCAGTTAAAGAATTGAGGTATTAAGAGAGCACAGTCTGTTCCTGCAGTTTATTAGATTACATACATTTTTCATTTTAACCCAGAAAAGCAACAGGTTTCACGTTCGCTGAGAGAAATGCTAGAGGAAGGCACCTCGGAGCCCCAGCTCCCTCCCTCCCTCCTTCCCAGCAGAGTGGCCTCAGCCTGGACCACACAGTGGAATCTCCTGTGAGCTTTAAAAGCCGTGATGCCCGGGTCCCACCATAGGCTCAGATGTCACTGGATGAGGCCCAGTCATCGAGAGAGCTTTAAAAGCCCCCCACATGACTCCATAATGCGCTCCAAGGGTGACCACCACCACCGGAGGTCTTGCTGCGATATTTCACGTGAGAGAGTTCTACCACAAAAAAGAAGTTTGAAAAATATTGCTAATTCCTTGAGCACTGTCTTTGCGTATGGAGACGATGTAAAAACGCTGATATACATTAAGCATTTTAGAACTGCTGAATTGACTCTATCTAATGAAGAATTAGGTCTACTATGGTTTTCCAAGGCTAGGTTTGTGTCAAAGACCAAGATTTTGAACCCATGTTAACTCACTACTTGATTCCAGGATCATAAAATCTTTCGATTTTGTGTCTTATCTAATCACACTTTCTTCAAAATACTAAATACTCCAAGTTTCTGTCTACCTAAAAAGTTCGATTACGGAGAGTACAGGTTGCTCCTTTCTGAAGAAATCTTTTCATCCTTCAATACCTGATATTGATAGAAAGTAATTATTTTAAGCAGAATCTCTCTCCCCTTAACTGTTACCCACCAATGACACCTAGTTTGGCCAGGGAAGCAGAGTCCTCTTAAAGCCTCAGAGCACGTCCCCTACTGCCCTATAAGAAGTTCAAGCTCTACTTCTGTTAGCTATGCTAGCAACCTCCACCCCTTGAAGGAAGAGTACAGAGTTACTGAACTCATCGGAGAAAATCTAAAATGGCCGGAATTGGTAATCTGAGCAAGAACGGAATTGTTTATTCGTTTGGCTCAAGGTCTGCCTGCCTCAGCTCTCTGGAAATGAAGTATTAACAAATATCCCTTCAACAGAAAACAGAAACTTAGCAGGAGGCCAACTAAAGGTTCAAGCTAGGCAGAAAAGGGTTGCACCATTCTATTGGAAAAACAGAAGCCATACAAGATCCCAAAATGTAGTTTCCATCCAGATCACATTACGGCTTACTAAGAGTAAACTAAAATAACAATGATAAAAAAAATCCTATCTCACTCATCTTTATATTCCCAGGACAGTGCCAGGCACAAAGGCAAGTGCTCAACAAACACTCCCCCATCAATTTATGTAACAGATGAGACTTACTTCTTTACTTATGTCCTAAAGCTAATTATTACTTTAAGACACGTTTTTATGCTACTGACAGGGGATTAATCTCCAAAATATACAAACAGCTCATACAGCTTAATATCAAAAAAACACACAACGCAATCAAAAAATGGTCAGAAGACCTAAATAGACATTTCTCCAAAGAAGACATAGAGATAGCCAACAGGCACATGAAAAGATGCTCAATATCGCTAATGATTAGAGAAATGCAAATCGAAACTACAATGAGGTATCACCTCACACCAGTCAGAACGTCCATCATCAAAAAGTCTACAAATAACAAATGCTGGAGAGGGTGTGGAGAAAAGGGAACCCTCCTACACTGTTGGTGGGAATGTAAATTGATATAGCCACTGTGAAGAACAGTACAGACATTCCTTAGAAAATTAAAAACAGAGTTGCTATATGATCCTGCAATCCCACATCCGGGCATGTATCCGGAGAAACTCTAATTCGAAAAGATACATTCACCCCAATTTTCAGAGCAGTTCTATTCACAATAGCCAGGATATGGAAGCAACCTAAATGTCCATCAAAAGAGGAATGGCTAAAGAAGATGTGGTACATATATACAATGGAATATTACTCAGCCACAAAAAAAAAATGAAAGAATGCCATCTGCAGCAACGTGGATGGACCAAGACATTATCATACTAAGTGAAGTAAGTTAGAGAAAGACAAATATCACATGATATCATTTATATGTAGAATCTAAAAAAAAAAAAATGATACAAATGAACTCATTTACAAAACAGAAATAGACTCACATAGAAAACAAACTTATGGTTACCGAAGGGGACTGGGGGTGGGGGGGAGGGAGAAACTAGAGGTTTGAGATTAACATATTCACACCTACTATACATAAAACAGATAAACAACAAGGACCTACTGTATAGCAGTAGGGAATAGGGAACTCCACTCGATACCTTATAATAACCTATAATGGAAAAGAATCTGGAAAAGAATACATGTATATGTATAACAATCACTTTGCTAAGTTGCACTAAAAAAAAAAAAATGTTTTTGAGCAGACCTCCTCCTCCTCATTTCTGGAGGTTTCAGTTTTGACATCATTTTCCTTGGGAAGCCTAGACCACCAGTGACTGTTATCTGCTGCCATGAACAGTGTTCCTGCCGTCAGAGGACACACACTGTCCTGAGACCCAAGGCAGAGACCTCGTCTCTCTTCTTAAACTCTGCACCCTCAGCCCCTAGCACGGTGCCCACCTACGACAAGAAGTGCTTCAAAATGCTTGCTGAGTAAATGAATTAACCCACATGTAGGGCTTTACAGTTATGAGGGCAGAGCAATGCAATGGACCCTTTGGACTCAAAGGCAGATTCAAATCCAACTCTGACACTTACTAGCTGGGTAGACCTTCCATATCACTTAACCTCTCTGAGCCTCATTTCCCCTATAAAAATATAGGGGAAATATAGGTGTTGTGTAAAAATCCCCACCTCCTACCTTCCATGTTTTTCTTAGAATAAAATTCATAATGAGTGACACAGAAAAACAAGCAAAATAATTTCAGATTATGAGAAACATTAAAATCGTAATTAAAACCGTAAACTGTTAGAGCAACAGTCCCCAAACCTTTTGGTTTCAGAACCCCAAACATCACTGAGGACCCCAAAGACCTTAACTTTCTATAGGTTATACCTATTGACAACTGCCCTATTAGAAATTAAAACTGAGCAACTTTCAAAACGCTTATTCACTGAAAAATAAATCTATTACATGTTAACATAAATACACATTTTTGTGTAAAACATACTCTCCAAAAAAACAGTAAGAGGAGTTTTCACTTTTGTACATCTTTTCAAGGTCTCCTTTAACAGAAGACAGGTGGATGCTCATATCTGCTTCTGCTTTCTCTCTGTTGCAATACGTTGTTTCGAGTGAAATACATGAATATAGCGCTGCCTCACAGGGTTGGGTGTCGCCACCAAGGCTCCTGCTAAAGAGTCAGCAGTTTCACCCCTAATGGCCTGTGTATGATTAGTGCAATTGTTAACCAAGTGAAAAAGCCCAACGGACTTAGCATCACTACAAGAATATTGACCTTGCAGATGCCTGAAACTGTCTCCAGAACTCCCAGGGGTCCATGAACCAACTCTGAGAACCACTGTGGTAGAGAATGACTGATGTAAGGCAGGGAAAGCAACTTTCAGAAAGGTCTGAGGAAGGAGGCCTCTCTCAGGAAGCTGAAGCCCAGAATGAGCAAGGGGTGGCTTCTCAGAATAGGGAGCAGCAAAGGCCCTGGGGCAGAAACAAACGTGGCCTCGTCCAGGAACAAAGGACTGAGGGCAAGGAAAGAGAAAGGAGAGTCAGACGAAGGCCAGATCAGTCAGGGTCCTGCAAGGAGTGGGACTGTAAGTTAAAGGGATGAAGGATCCTCTGGATAGTTTAATCAGGGTGTGGCCACCTTATTTACATTTGAAAGACATGCCTCAGGCTGACAGGTGATGGAGACCAGCAGAGACCGGTCAGAAGGCTCCCACAGAGGCCCGCCTCGCAGTCACACTGGAGAGGGAGGGCGTAGGGCCGACTGAAAACACGCCTCTGAGGGCGAAGCTACAAAATTATGAAGCGCCTTGGGGAGTAAGGGAAAGAATTATTTTTCAGTTTGGGGCCTGAAAAAGCAGGTGAACGGTGATGCCATTTGGTCAGACGGGAAAGACTGGGGCCAGAAGAGGTCGCAGCCGTATTCCAATGTAAAGTTCACATTCTTTGTCTACCCTAAGCCTTTTCCAAGTGACTAAGAACTGCGGGACACTGCACTTTACGTTATTTTTTGCATAAATCATATTAACGAGAAAAAAATGAACACTGACCAAAATAAGGCCCGATCAGGGAGCGAGGCCTTTAAGACCTCCTTCCAGACACCATCAGCCACTAACGAGAACTCTAGCAGCCACTAGCCAACTACAAACGTGCACACCTGGACTGTTCTCCAGGGACACCTCTCCCGCGGAAACTCGCGGGCGCTGCAGCCCGGCTCCCATGCCCGTGAACTTCAGCAACTGCAGTAAGAGCACTGACAACGCCGCTAAGCTTACACCTAGTCTCTCCTCTCTTCCCAAACGCCGCAGCGGCAAAATGGAACGGACGCAACGGCCTTCCTTTCCAGACACGACCTCTTTCTCTTCCGAAATCCGGAGCGCCCGCCCGCCTGGGTCCCGAGCCTCAGTGGAGGGTGACGCTGGGCCACCGAGCCCGGGCCCGGAAGACGGTGCACCTGGACACGAGCCCCGCACGGTCTCGGCCCACGTGTCACCGCGGGGGGACCCGCTCCCGAGCCCCCCGCGGGCGCCCCCCCGGGGCCGCGGCAGCTCGCGGTCGGGCCGGGCCCGCCACCCCCGGGGACGCACACCGGGCCGGCGCCTTCTCGTCAGAAAGGCCTCCCACGACCTGCGGCAGCCGGGCCGGGAGGGCGGCGGGCGGGGGAGCGGGAGGAAGGTGGCGGGCGGGGGAGCGGGAGGAAGGTGGCGGGCGGGGGAGCCGGAGGAAGACGCCGAGGACGGGGG
>NW_006775077.1:887055-905424 GCF_000442215.2 Lipotes vexillifer
CGGTGGCGGCGGCGGAGCACCCACCCCGGCCCGGGCCCGGCCCCCGGCCCCCAACCCCAGCCAGCTCCGCCGCCCCCGGCCGGGCCCGCTCCTGGCGCCCACCGCGCCGCTTCGGGGGACTATATTCGCGCGGAGCGGCACAGCGCGGCCGGGCCGGGGCCGCTTACCGGTGTCGCCGCGCGCCTTGCTCTCCTTGGGCTTCGGGGGGCGGCCCCGCGGCATCGTCGGCGGCGGCGGCCCACCCCTCGGCCGCACACACACTCACACACATACACTCGGCGGAGCGCGCACGCGCGGGGACCGGACGCGGGGGCGCGGCGCGCACCCGGCCGAGCGGCGGAGGCGGGCGGAGCGGCTCGAGGGGACGCCGGGTCCCGGCCGAGCGCCCGCGGGCCTCACGGGGGGAAGGCAACCAAGCGAGCGAACGGGAGAGCTCGAACCGCGCCAACTTCGGCGGGTTCCATGGCCCGGCGGGCAGTGTTCGGGGCGTTGGGCGCGGGCGCGCGGTGGGGGCTGGGAGCGGCGCCGTGCGCATGCGCGGTCGGCCGTTCGGGCCTGGGCGGACGGAGGGCGAGCGGCCGCGGTCACCTAGCGGCGGCGCCTCCCGAGGTGTTGGGCAGCCGAAGTCAACGCAGCCGGTAAGGCCGTCGGGAAAGTAAGTAGGAAAGGTGTCCTTGTAACGCGGGCAGAGGTGGTGAGAAGCTTTCCAGGTGGAGTCAGGTAAAAGAAAACCCAGCTACGGGTCCTTCCTGTGCCGCGTGCGTAGTCTGCGTCCTGTGTGTATATATGCTCGTGTAATTCCAGGAAAACTGAGCACTCCATCTCCCCAGGTTGCTTCCGGAAGGCCTCTGAGAGCACCCCTGTGAAAACCACAGGGGCAAAAAGACTGGGAGCCTAAATTTACCCAAAACATCGACCTTGGACTGAGGAGGACCCACCCAGAAGTCACTTCTGTTCCTATCAACTGATGTAATGCATTAAAATTTACAATTTCAAATGTGTCCATCTGTTATTTTTGTTGTTGTTGCCCATACTGACTTAACCCAAAACCCGAACAGGAACATGACGGCAGAGTGTTAGGTGAGGTCAAGCAAAGCCAGAAGAAAGTCTAACATCGTCTTAGTCTCCTCCGAAGAATTAATGCAAAGCCATAAATAATGACCACCAACTACACGCAGGGTATTGTGAGGGAATACAAAGGTTAACAAGACAATCTGTCCCCCCGAAAAACTTGGAACCATGGGGCAAGAAACACAAGACTAGTCAAAAATCCACAGAGAACCTTGAGAAGGACAAGATTAATTGTAGTTAGAAAAGTAAATACAAAAGACCCCTCTCTTAACTGAAACTTAGTAAGTGGCTGGGTGCTAACAGGTGGTAAAGGGTTTTATACGTGGAGGCAACAGGGTAAAGAAGGAAAAACTAAAACGAAGCGTCTTATCTGTCAGGGGTTTTATATACACACATCCAATTCCTGAAAAAACTAAACACGCTCAGGTTATCCAACCTCCTGACATCAGGCAGCCAGTGAATGGCAGATGAGGTTTAGCAATGAGCACTTCCTGTTCTTTAACTTCTTAGTATGTTTTAGTGCCTCACATAAAATACTTCTAATCCGTACAACATTCCTTCAAGGTACTCCTTTAGGAATGAGATTCAGAGAGGTTAAGTAATTTGCTTAAGGCTACATAGCCTGTAAGCAAATCCAAGACGCAAACCAAATCTGTTTACCTGTTAATCCCATGCTCCTAGTTGCATCAAAGCAGTAGTCTACATTAAGTTTAGACAAAATATGACAAGGGCTTCCCTGGTGGCGCAGTGGTTGAGAGTCCGCCTGCCGATGCAGGGGACGCGGGTTCGTGCCCCGGTCCGGGAAGATCCCACATGCCGCGGAGCGGCTGGGCCCGTGAGCCATGGCCACTGAGCCTGCGCGTCTGGAGCCTGTGCTCCGCAACGGGAGAGGCCACAGAGGTGAGAGGCCCGCATAACGCAAAAAAAAAAAAATAGTAAAAAAAATAAAAATGACAGTACTACCATATGCATGTTAGGGCTGGAGTACCTTGTAAGGCTGAGAAAATAGATTGGAGGCAGATAATGATCCTTTGTCATTTATAAATCAATTTGGATGATGGTGATGTGTTTGTGAATGTATACCCTATTTTGTTCTGAAAAGGATTTGAAGCAATTTATATCGGGAAAAACAGGAAATCAGGACAATGGAAAAAACAGAAAAAGTGAGTAAGCACCCAAACTAATAAAATGCTTATAAAAGGCAAATAGAAAATCAAACTCCAGGTTTCTTAGCCCAAACAGAAAAGTAGACATGATTAGTTACAAGATTCTCACTTTATCCATGAAAGAGAGCTGCACCTCTATCACTGTACCCGCTATGTAGTTTTATAGGTTTCTTTTTTCATCATACATGTAATACCTACACATACCTGCAGAGACATTTTTACTTCTTCCCTTCTGATCTGGATGACTTTTCTTTCTTTTTCTTGCCTATTGTTCTGGCTAGGACTTTCCAGTGCAATGCTGAATAGAAGTGAGAGTGGGCACCCTTGTCTTGTACCTAGTCATAGTGGGAAAGCTTTGAACATTTCACCATGAGTAAGATGTTGGCTGTGGTTTTGTCATATATGGCCTTTATTATGTTGAGGTACATTCATTCTCTACACAATTTGTTGAGAGTTTCTATCACGAAAGGATGTTGAATCTTGTGAAGTGCATTTTGAGCATCTATTGAAATGAACATATGATTTCTATCTATTAATGTGGTATATCACATTTATTGTTTTCCATTGCTTCCCAGGAATAATTCTACTTGATCATGGTGTATGAGCCTCTTAATGTGCTGTTGAAATCAGTTTGCTGATATTTTGTTGAAAATGTTTGCATCCATGTTTATGAGAGGTATTGGCCTATAGTTTTCTTTTTATTGCTGTGTCTTTATCTGGCTTTGGTATCAGGATAATTCTGGCCTTGTAAAATGAGTTTGGGAGTGTTCTCTCTTCAGTTTTTGAAAGGGTTTGAGAAGGATTGGTGTTAATTCTGCTTTAAATGTTTGGTAGAATTTACTGGTGAAACCATCTAGTCTTGGGCTTTTCTTTGGTGGGAGCTTCTTGATTACTGTTTCAATCTCCTTACTCACTATCTGTTTATCCAAATTTTCTGTTTCTTCATGATTCAACCTTGGTAGGTTGTATATAGGTTGGTTTTATATACTCACCCTCCTGGGTGTGTCAGAGGGTTCCATGGAGGACTGCTCTTTTCCTCCTTTCATTCGAAGTTGTTAACTATATCAGACATTTAAAAAGGGGGCATAAAACATATCCTCCCCAGAATCACTACACAGGGCACAGCTAGAAAACAGGACCAACACCGCGGAATCTCCATATGTGACCCTGACTGAGAATGTCCTCCCCCTAGAGATACCTGCTCTCCTGATACTATAATAATCATCCCCTTGCCTTTACAGTTATACAGTCTATTTAGATGTCTTTAAATAAATGAAGTATTCGTCAGTTGGCCCAGCTTTGGAACTTTTTCTTAAAGTTCTTCCAAATTCTGCTTCTTGCTTCTTTGCTCAATATTGTGTTTGTGAGATTCAATGATGCTGATGCATATAGCTGCAGTTCATTAATTTTCACTGTTGTATTTCATTGTAAGACTATGCCATAAAGTATTCATTCAGTCCATGATGGACTTTTGGGTTATGTCAAGTTCTGTTTTGTTTTGGCTTTAATTTTTACTGGAGTAGAGTTTGCAGTGTTGTGTTAGTTTCAGGTATACAGCAAAGTGAATCAGTTATATATACATCCACTCTTTTTTAGATTCTTTTCCCATATAGGCCATTACAGAGTATTGAGTAGAGTTCCCTGTGCTATACAGCAGGTTCTTATTAGTTATCTATTTTATATATAGTAGTGTGTATATGTCAGTCCCAATCTCCCAATTTATCCCTCCCCCCCATCCCCTGGTAACCATAAGTTTGTTTCCTACATCTGTGACTCTATTTCTGTTTTGTAAATAAGTTCATCTGTACCATTTCTTTAGATGCCACATATAAGCGATATCATGTATTTGTCTTTCTCTGTCTGGCTGACTCACTCAGTAGGACAATCTCTAGGTCCATCCATGTTGCTGCAAATGGCATTATTTTGCTCTTTTTTATGGCTGAGTAATATTCCATTGTGCATATATGTATGTATGTATATATATATATATATATATATATATATATACACACACCACATCTTCTTTATCCATTCCTCAGTTGATGGACATTTAGGTTGCTTCCATGTCCTGGCTATTGTAAATAGTGCTGCAGTGAACATTGGGGTGCATGTGTCTTTTGGAATTATGGTTTTCTCCAGGTATCTGCCCAGGAGTGGCATTGCTGGGTCACATGGTTTTGTTTTTAAATGAACATATGCTGCTATGAGCAGTCTTGTTCTTGCCTTCTGGTGTTGATTTTTTAAATACAGTATGAAAAATATTTGTGCCTGTTATTTTATTTTTTGCTTTCAATTTGTTCCATCATCTAAGTTTACTTTTCTCTACTGTCTTGCCTTCTTTTGGATTGACATTTTTTTTCTCGTTCTACTTTTTCTCCTTTCTAATTTGAAAGTTATATGCTGTATTCTGTAAGGGAACCCTAGAAACTTCAAGGTAATACTTATAAAAGTTGAATGTTAATAAATATCTTTACCCTTCTCCTAAGTTATATACCATGTAGTTCTGTGTTTTAATTCTACTTTTAAGCTTCAAAAGATATTATTATATTATTTTATTTAGTCTGATTTGTCTAAATATACCTCCATGTTCCAATTTTTTGTCCTCCACATTCCTTGTATCTCTGACCTTCATCTGCTATCTCTTTCCCAACCACTAGTTTGTTCTCTATACCTGTGTCTTCTTTTTTAAAGAAGAATAATACATTTGTCTAATAAATCTGTGTAAAGTGTTTTTCTTTTGTTGTTGTTGTTGTTGTTTTTGCTGTACGCGGGCCTCTCACTGTTGTGGTTTCTCGCATTGTGGAACACAAGCTCCGGACGCGCAGGCTCAGCGTCCATGGCTCACGGGCCCAGCCGCTCCGCGGCATGTGGGATCCTCCCGGATCGGGGCACGAACCTGCGTCCCCTGCATCGGCAGGCGGACTCTCAACCACTGCGCCACCAGGGAAGCCCTGCCCTCATTCTTAAAAGTACTTTTTATGGTTAAATTATTCTCGGTTGACAGTCATTTTCTTTCAGTCCACTGACAGTGTTCCATTTTTTAGCTTGGCTTCTGTCATGGGTGATGAAGAGTCTTATCAGTCTTTGTTCTTTGGAGGTTATCATCTTCACTGGAAGTTTTTAAGGCCTCTCTCAGCCATTCGTGTCATGCAGATTCATCATGGTATGCCTAAGTATGGATTCTTTTTATATACGCTTTCAAGAATTCATTGAAAAGTATAAGTGAGATTTCTCTTTCTCCTGGAATCCCAACCAGATTTATGATAGGCCTTCTCATTTTATTTGCCATGTTTCTTAACTTTTCTTTCATATTTCCTGCCTCTCTCTCTCTCTGTAGTGCATTATGGATACTTTTTTAAGATTTATTTTGCAGTTCACTGATTTTATCTTCCGCCAGGTCTTCAGTTAAACCTATTCATTGAGTTTGATAATTCAGTTGTTTTCTGTTGTATCTCTTGTAATTTGGTTCTTTTTCAAATCCATTTGGTAAATTTTTCCAGCTTTTTAATGAGAAAATTATCAAACCAGCCTTTCAAAAAGTTGAAAGAATAGTCAAATGAACACCTGTATACTGACACCTAGATTCAAGCGTCTTACTTTTTTGCCATATTTGCTTTATCTATTTATTTTTTTCTTTCTTTTTTTCCAAACTATTTTAAGTAAGTTGTAGACATCCCATTTTACCCCTAAATAGTTCAGCATGTATCTCCTGAGAACACTGGAATTTTCTTACATATCCACAATACCATTATTATACCTACAGAAATTACCAATAATCTCCTAAAATGGTTAATACCTAGTCCATATTCAGATGCTCCCAATTGGCCCTGAAGTTTGTTTTCCCAGTCAGGATCCAATAAGGATTAATGTCTTTAAGTTTTTATTGTGCCTCATTTTATTTTTACAGCTTTATTGAGATGTAATTTACATAGAATAAACTTCACATACTGAAGGGGAAAGTTTAGTAAGTTTGACACGTACAGCTGTGAAACCATCAGCACAATCAAGGTGTGAATATGTCCTATCACCCCTGAGACTTCCTTATTCCCCTTTGTATTCCTTCCTTCCCCCTACTTCCTACTTATTTCCCTGGCACCCACTGATCTTCTTTTTGTCACTACAGATTAATTGCATTTTCTAAAATTTTGTATAAATGGAATTCACACAATATGTATTCTTTTTGTCTAACTTCTTTCACTCAGAAAAATTGTTTTGAAATTTATCCATGTTGTTGCATGAATCAATAATTGATTACTTTTTATTGCTGGATATTATTTCTTTTTGTTTTGAGATATGATTGACATAAAACATTGTATTAGTTTCAGGTGTGTGACATAATGATTTGATAATTGTAAATATTGTGAAATGATCACAGTAAGTCTAGTTAACATCCATCACCACACACAGTTACAGTTTTTTCCTCATGCCGAGAACTTTTAAGATCTATTAGCAACTTTCAGATATACAATACAGTATTACTAACTATAGTTACCATTAGTAACTATGGTTACATTATATTCCTAGGACTTATTTATTTTATAAAAATACGGAATGCTTCACAAAATTGCAGTCGTCCCCGTGTGGGGACTATGCCCATCTTCTCTGTATTGTCCCATTTTTCGCACTGTTGAAATAAGCACGGAATAGCGTTTCGGTGTGTGGAGGGACCACGGCTTCTCTAACCACCCACCTTAGATGGCGGTTTAGATTGTTTGCACGTTTTGACTGTTATAAACAGGATCCGGACTAGGGTGAGAGAAGCAGGGCACCTTGTGTGCAAACTTAAGGAGGTGCTCGCTGTCAGGTTTGTGCAAATGTCCCACTTGCCTTGCCCTTATACGTGCCCTGACTGCAGATAAAACTGCTGTGAATATTTGTGTCAAGTCTCGGCATGGACATATACTTTTCATTTCTCTTGGGGTAGATACCTAGGAGTGGCATGGCAGGGTGATATGGTAGTCATATCTTTTTCTAGAAGCTACTGAACTGTTTTCCAAAGTGGTTGTACTGTCTTACATTTCTACCCACAATGCATGACCTTCCAGTTGGTTCACTTCCTCACCAGCACTTGGAATGGTCAGCCTTTTGAATTTTACTCTTTCTAGTGGGTGTGTAATGGTATCTCATTGTGGTTTTAATTTGCCTTTCTTTAATAACTAATTATGTTGAGCATCTTTCCATCTGCTTCTTTGCTGTCCGTGTATTGTCCTTGATGTATTGTCTGTTCAAATCTTTTGCCCATTTTTAATTGGATTGTCATCTTATTATTAAATTGTAGAGTTTTTTTAATATTCTGAATATAATTTATTTGTCAGATATATGTTTTGCAATATTTTCTCCTAGTATGAGCCTTGCCTTTTTATTTCCATAAGTGTTTTTTGAATAGCATAAGTTTTTATTTTTTTGAAGTCTAAACTACCAGTTGTTCCATGACTTTTATCATTTTTAAGAAACTTTGCCAAAGTCACTAAGATTTTCTATGTTTTCTTCTGGAAGTTTTAGCTCTTATTTTTATCTTGAATTAATTTTTATATATGGTATGAGGTAAGGGTTGAGTTTTATTTTTTTCAGTATACTATCCAGTTGTTCCAGCACCTTTTATTTAAAAGATTATCATTTCTCCATTGAAATGCCATGCCAACACTGTTTAAAATTAAATGATACATATATGTATTGGTCTATTTTAAATTCTGTTCTGTTCTATTACTTTTTTGCTTATAGCCTTTTTTTATTTTTCTTGCTTTGTTGCACTGGCTAGAACCTCTAATAATAGTTCTAGTACTAATGGATAGACACGATAACAGCAAATTTTTTTTTCCTCTTTCATATTAGAAAGAATTCAGTCTTTCCCCATTAATTATATTTTTGCTATAGGTTTTTTATAGTTGAGGACATTCCCTTCTTTCCCTCGATGGTGAGGGTTTCTATCATGAATGAATGTTTGATTTGCTAAAATTTTGTTAAGAACTTTCACATCTATGTTCATGAGAGTTATTAGTCTGTAGTTTTCCTTGTAATGTGTTTTTCTGGTCTTACTATCAGAGTAACACTGGTCTCATAGATTGAATTGTGAGGTATTCCTTCCTCTTGAATTTTACGGAAGAGTTTAGCATTAGCACAGTTTTCAAGTCATAGAAATAATGTTTAGGTTTTTTGATTTGTTGTTGTTTGTTTCTCATCTGTCAAGAATTAAATACCAGCAGCCAGTTTTCAAGTTAAAATGAAGATGCGAGCAAAACCATTGGGTATTAATTTGCCACCAGGCACATTTACACGTTTAATCTCTTTCAGTTGTCCCAGGAATAGAAGTGTAGACTCCCATTTTACAAGACTCTCTCAAAAGAGGTTAAATAACTTGCCTAAGGTCACACAGTAGGTCTTGGAGTTCAGATTGGAAAGCAGGTCTCTAGGTATCTAGAGTCCTGTGCTCTTTCCCGTACCAGACAAGCAAATTAAAGTACATACCTCGCCGTTCGAGAAGCTGAGATCTGGGCGTGGGAATCTGAGTTCACTCCAGAGTTGCTTGAATCCACAGATTCCAAACTGAACTAGACTCTGAAATCTGCCTGAAGCTGAAACTGCCTGGAGTACTTTCAGAAGTAAACCGACTTAGCTTGGCACCTAAGAAAATTGAAATAATATGATAATAGAAATAATAACTTATGATAACTAAATAAAATGGTTACTAGGTGTATAGTTTGGCACCTAAGAAATTTGAAATAACATGCTAATAGAAATAATAACTTATGATAAGTAGATAAATAAAATGGTTACTAGGTATAAGCTAGAACTGTAGTAACACCAATCAGCCTGTCTCACGACTTTCTCAAGAAGCACTCAGTAGCCCAAGAAAACAGGCACAGGCCCACACAGACGGGATGGCGTGAGCACAAGCAAGAAAGCGACCGGGGGCAGGGGTTAGGGGTAAACTCAGGAGCCACCAAGAACATGATTTCAAAAAGCACAATCAGCTGATGTGCAGTAAGGGATGACGTCATTCAAACATCACTCAAGTAAGGAAGCAAACGATGTGTGCAGGGAGAGAGTGTCTTGGATAATAAGGAAAGCGGATGTGGGTCCTGATCAGCAGTGATGGGGTGGAACAGCGGGAAAAATCAAGTTTGCCATCAGTGAGGAGACTGACTTTAAGACACCAGAAGAAAGAACAACTGCTTTAAAACTTCCAACACGTTTTCTCCCATAGATTCCTCAGAGTTGCTGACAGAAAACAGAGGTGTCAGGCTGTGTGAGCCCAGGAAAATCGCCTTACCTTTCCAGGTCTCAGGCTGTAAAATGAGAAAGCTGAACTAGTGTCTCTCTGAGGTCCCGAGCAGTTTTAACTCTGTGACTGCTCTGTGCTTCAACCAAAAACCATCAAACACTATTTTTTTCCCCCCCCAGGGAGAGTCTGTTGCATAACAGTTTAAAGTCAGTGGCCCTTGAGCAGGACACTTCCAGGGATCAGGGGTCGGGGTGTCCTGCTTGCCCACTGATCACAGGTGTGAGCGTTATTACTCTGGGCTGTTAAGAAAAACGAAAATGTACTCATGATTCACTAGCAAACTCAGAGCTCAGCTTCACCATGTGGCTCAGTGGCAGCCCCTCTCTGGGAGGCCAGGCCCACAGAACCAGCCACGTGTAAAGGGAGGGCACGTCCCACCCCATTTGCCCTGAGTCCTAAACACAGCCAGCCCCAGTGCCTGTGAATGTATGTATCTTTATGCATCTATTTTCTCTTTCTATATTGTGATATGTATCTTGTTCATTTTCACTGCTGTAAACAGTTCTGTTATATAACTATATTAAATTTTCTTATCTATTCTGTTGGTGAAATTTAGGCTATTTCTCTTTTTCTTATTACAAATAAAATTGCTCTGAACATTCTTATACATGTGGACATAAGTATGCTGGGTTGTAGGAGCGGAGTTACTGAGATTTAAAATGATTTTCCAGTGTGATTGTAATAATCTACATTCTTACCAGCAGTGTCTGAAAACACCCTCATCACCGTCTGGTATGACCAGCCGTCTTAATTTTTGTCAACCTGTGGGGTCTCATTTGAGTTTTCCTAATTTCTAGTGAGGTTGAACTTTTCTTCCCTTGTTTTTCCTCTTCACTGATTTGCCTTTTTATTTTTGCCTATTTTAAGCATTAGGTTTATGTTTTTTACTATAAGATCTATAGTAATTCTTTATATATTCTGAATACTAATATTTTATCAGATAAATGTGTTATAAACGTCTTTCTATTCTGTGGCCCATTTTGGTTTGTCATTTGAGAAATGCAAGTTTTAATTCTAACATAATTTCGTGGACCAGCCTTTTTCCCTAACGCAAGAAGAATCCAAGTTGTTCATCGTGATCCTTTCTAATTCCCCCGGGAGACCCCTCCCCAGCTCCGAGCCTGTGTCCCCCGCGCTGCGGTGACCTGACCCGGGCGTCCCCTCTCTGGGCCCGGTGGTTGCCCTCCCTCTGTCGCATCCAGCGCGTCGTCCCCACCCCGCCCCCAGCCACACAGTCACACAATCACTTTGATGCTGTCCGGTCTCTCCCGCTAGGTTTTGGATTGTCGAACCCGCTTCCCCAGGCGGAGAGATCTGAGGGGAGGCAAGGCGAGTGAGGCTGGGGATCTGAGGCTGGGGTGGTCCAGGTGTGAACGCCCCACCCCGGGCTGGGGAGCCGGGGGCGAGGCCGGGTCTCAGCGGGTGAGCTGCAGGGTCTGGAGATTCATCACACAGGCAGAGGCGGCGTGGGAGGGGCAGGGAAAGGGACCCGGGCCCGGGACTGATGCAGGTGGAGCAGGCTCGCGCGCTCACCCAGCGCCCTGGCCGGTCACCATCACTTTCCACCCGCGCCGGGACCCAGAGGCTGCGACGTGCCGCCCGGGGCACCGGAGCTCCCCGCGCCCCCCGCCAAGGTGGAGGCCGCCGTCGTGGAAACGGCGGGGCTGGGTTCCATCCCCAGGTGACTAGATCCAGGGATGACAGTGTACACACGGGAAGGGAAAGAAGGAAAAGACAGGAGCAGAACAGAGAAAATGAAGAAATGAGACAGAGTCGGGGAGGAGGAGCGCCACCTGGTGGCAGATAGCGCCGCCTGCACCCTCCCCGCCGCAGCGCAGACCCGGGCCATTTACATACGATACAGGCCAGACCTCCAGCGCTGAAGCGGTGATTGGCACATACTGGACGCTTATAATAACGATATTCATTGAGCAACAACTCTGAGTTTTTTTTTTTTTAATATGGAACGCTTCAGGAATTTGCGTGTCATCCTTACTCAGGGGCCATGCTAATCTTCTCTGTATTGTTCCAGTTTTAGTCTATGTGCTGCCGAGGTGAGCACCTGAGGGTTTTTTAAATGAATAGTTGATTTTTGAACAGTTTTACATTTTCAGAAAAATTGAGCATCTGGTACAGGGAGTTCCCACGTACCCTGCCCCCCATATACACACTTTCTCCTATTAATAAGACCTTGCATTAGTATGTTACATTGGGTGCAGTTAATGAACCAATATTGACACATTAGTATTAACCAAATTTCATAATTTAATGTTCATTTCTGTACAGTTCTATGGGTTTTAACAAATGTGTGTTATGTATCCACCATTACAGTATCACAGAGAATAGTTTCACTGCCCTCAAATTTCTCCGTGTTCTACCTAATCACCCTCTCCCCACCCGCCTTGAACCCCTGGCCAACACTGCTCTTTTTACTGTCTCTATATTGCCTTTTCCAGAATGTCATATAGTCAGAATCATGCAGTATGTATCCTGTTCAGACTGGCTTCTTTCTGTTAGCCATGTGCATTTAAGATTCCTCCATGTCTTTTCTGTGGCTTGGTAGCTCATTTCTTTTTAGTGCTGAGTAACATTCCATTGTCTGGATGAACCACAGTTTACGTATCCATTCACCTACTGAAGGACATCTTGTTTGTTTCCAAGTTTTCACGACTATGAATAAAGCTGCTATAAACATCCATGCAGATTTTTGTGTGAACATAAGTCTTCACCTCCTTTGGGTAAATACCAAGGAGTGTGCTTTCTGGATCACATGATGAGACTATATTTAGTTTGATAAGGAACTGCCAAACCATCTTCCAAAGTGGCGGCACCATTGTGCGTCCCCACCAGCAATGAATGGAGTTCCTGTTGCTCCACAGCCTCGCCAGCATTTCGTGCTGTCAGTGTTCCGGATTGGTGTGTCCTGGTATCTCACTGCTGTTTTGATTTGCGATTCTCTAATGACATATGATTCAGAGCATCTTTTCATATGCTTACTTGCCATCTGCATATCTTCCTTCATGAGGTAACTATTCAGATCTTTGCCCATTTTAAAAATTGGGCTGTTTGTTTTCTTGGTGTTGAGTTTTAACTTTATTTTGGGTACGAGTTTTTTAATCAATATGTGTTGTGCAATATATTTTAATACATATGAAATACAGAGATATTTAAATAAAACATTTGTTGGGGTGTTGCCTAAAGTTATTTCCTATACCACCTGTTGTATGCATACAACATTTTGGGGTATATTATTTAAATCTCCCATTTAAAGTGAAATAGCAGCAGTAACATAGAATCATTTCTGTGGACACACGATTAAAGCTAAACAACCCTCATAGTATCCACGGATGCTCACATCTCATAGGCTGCAGCCTCCGTTAGATGTCTCTACTTTCAAACAGATGGACTATTATGACCCATGGTGCAGGAGGCTTAACACACACCAACATTCATTCAGCACTATCTGCCTGGGGAACTCAACATGCAAACTTAAATTATATTTATTTCCTAGTTTTTTTCATACCTCAGTCCATTCAGGCTGCTATAACAAAGTACCATAGGCTGCATGTCTCATAAACAGCAGACATTTATTTCTCATGGCTCCGGAGGCTGAAAGCCTGAGATCAGGTGAGAGCGTGGTCGGGCTCTGGGGAAGCTCTCCTCTGAGTTGCAGACAGCCATCCTCTTGCTGTGTCCTCACGTGACAGAAGGGCGAGGGAGCTCTCTGGGGCCTCATTTACAAGGGCACTAATCCCACCACGAGGGCTCCACCTTCATGACCTAATCTCCAACAGGCCTCACCTCCTAACACCATCACACGGGGGGTTGGGTTTCAACATATGAATTTTGGGGGGACACACATGTTCAGTCCATAACAATATCTTAACATACATAACATACATAATGTAAACAAAGAAGAACAGAGAGCTTTGTGCAATTCTGCAAGGGTTAACCCACTACAGCTGCTGACCAACAGTATCCTCTGGCTCAGACGGAGGGAATGATGGTAACAGGATGCTCTGTGCTTGGACAAACAGGCCCCTTAGACAGGCAGAAGTGTATGTGAGCAAGAATTTTAATGAACTCAGATTCTTGCATCTTTCTGTATATAGAAAAGCACTAAAATCATTAACTTGAGATGTCTGTTCTTTGTGACTAGCAATAAGTAGTGTTTTACCAAGATGTATATTTGATGCTTGAGCCCAAGTACTGGACTCTCCCCCAGCATCTTCGGAGCAGTTTACTCAGAGCTCCTGAGAGGCTGTCTCCCAGGCTATAGTCCTCAGTAAGACCCTGAATAAAACTTGAAACTCACAGCTCTTATGCTGTGAGTTTCTTCTTTCAGTTGACAGTAACAATACCTACTGCTCCCAGAGGTAGGTCTTGTTAATAGCATAACTTTAGACATGCTGACCATACCAAAGGTGAGTTTTAATTTCCAATGATGTGTAGCAAAGACGATGCAACTTTCTATTGCATATCAGATCTTTCCAAGAGATATTCTGTATAGTGACACCAATGAATGGGAGACAGGAGGCCAGAGTTCTTATGGTGACTTATATTTACTCATGGTATAAGGCACCTAACTTCTTTGAGACTCAGTTTATTAACATAAAGCAAGTGGTTGCTAAATGTTCTCACTAGTTCTAACACTTTTATGATTCAAAGATTTTTGAAACTTACCTTTTTTAAATAAATTTATTTATTTTATTTATTATTTTTAAATTTTGGGCTGTGTTGGGTCTTCGTTGCTGCATGCCGGCTTTCTCTAGTTGTGGCGAGCAGGGGCTACTCTTCTTTGTGGTGTGTGGGCTTCTCGTGGTGGCTTCTCTTGTTGTGGAGCATGGGCTCTACGCACGCGGGCTTCAGTAGTTGTGGCACGTGGGCTCAGTAGTTGTGGCTTGCGGGCTCTAGAGCGCAGGCTCAGTAGTTGTGGCTCGCAGGCTTAGCTGCTCCACAGCATGTAGGATCTTCCCGGACCAGAGCTCAAACCCATGTCCCCTGCATTGGCAGGCGGATTCTTAACCACCATGCCACCAGGGAAGCCCTGAAACTTACCTTTAAGACACAGGAAATGGCTACATTAAGAAGTCCACAAAAGTTGAGTAATATTTCTGACATTTCACCACACGAGGAAGGAAATTGAAGCTTTCGCTTTATCCTCAGCTAAGGTCTGAAACAGACAACAAAGTTGTAGGTAGAAAATCACAAGCCTATCCCAGGCGATTGTGACAACCTTGCACTTTGTGTGTTGGTGTTGGGCTGAACACGTTTAGGAACAGAAGTGAATACGAATAAAACACGATGAAAAAGCTTCAGTGAAAAGTCAAGTCTAGAATGAGACAATCACCATCCCTTTAGACAGTTAATGTCAACAGCCCAAGGTTGACCTGAGAGCCCAGCCCCCAGAGCTGGACCGCTGAGCTCTGCGTGTTGGAAAAGCCAACGGGTTGAAGGATCGTCCTTGCCTTGCTTCCCGTCTGCCTCCCTCAGAGGTTGTTGTGAAGTGTAAATGGTGTGTGTAAGAGTCTTACACAGCACTGGGCACGTGGACGGCCTTAAGCGAAGGTCAGCCCTTGTTGCGCCCGACAGGCCCCTTTCTAAGCCTCTGGGCTCTGGGCACCATATTGGTTGCTGAGCCAAGTTTCCGGCCTGGCTCCGGCTTGCCCCTCCCCGCTTCCTGGTCGTGCCCCTGGCCTGCCTGGAAGCCTTCCTTCCTTCTCATTTCTCTCCCTTCTTCAGAGGCTTATGCTCTTCAACTCTCCAGAGAACCTCATCCCTTTCAGGGACTGGCAATTTCCCTGGCGGTAAAAGGAGAGTGTCAAAAAAGTAGGTGAGGCGCATGACGCTGTATAGCCTTTGAAATTTCAGATAAGACCGGGAAAGGCTAATGGGAGAATTTGTTTTCCTCAATCAATGATGCACAAGAGGACTCCTCCTATCACGTCCTCATTTTCATATAATGAGCATTTGGGGAGTAGAGGGGTCCTGGCCCACTTCTACCAAAAGCAGAGCCCTGTGTGCTGGGGGCGTATTTGGGAATGGGGCCCCAGGGAGCAGAACAGGGAAGGGAGGCCAACGCGGGGATGCAGTCTCCAGCTGGGGCCACCGTGGACCCCCCTGGGGACCTTCTGAGGAGCCTCATAAAGCGCTTCCCAGAAACACCTGCCTGGCTGAGGGTAGGAAAGCTCGTGGGGACATCACCGCACCTGCCCTTCTGGGTGGGGGAGCATGCCTCAGAATGCGGCACCGTCCAGAACTGGAGTCCATTCCTGTCCCTTGGGGTCCAGGAAGGTGTCCCTTCCCGCTGTCCCTGCCAGGCGGGAAGGAGTCTGGTCTGCCCAAGCTGCCACCCGGAGGCCACGGGATCCCCTGTGGCTGGTCCCTCAGTGGGGTCTCAGAGTGGACCCTGTGAGCGGCCAGGTGGGTGCCCTGCAGTGTCAGGAACAGCCCTGCAGAGGGAGCCAGGCCGTCCTCCTTCGCCGCCGCTGTGGCTACTCCGGGTCTGGCCCACTGCGCGGGCGCCGGCGGCTGACAGGAGAGGCGGCGTCACAGTCCCCGAGACTCTGAGCTTCACCACGGTCATCCGCAATCCCTCACCACAATACACCTGGTGATTTGCTTTGTTTCGTTTCCTTGTTTTTGCAGGACAAACTATTTGAACAGAGATATGAGGGGACACATCACCTGCATCACGTCTTCGGCGGGGACCCTGACCTTGGGCAGCCCTTCCAGGCACGCAGCTTTGCTCCCGAGTCACTGAGTTGGTGACTGAAGGGAAACTGGGTCCGTTTGGGGGACGTCTACTTGGCCCCTCCTACCAGAAATGTGTCTTGTTCCTTAGGACAAGCAGCAAATACGAGGCTCTGCCAGTCACTTAGAGCATGGACACCACTCGTACCGGATGGACTCGATCAAGAAGCCCGGTGTCTGGCCTCTGACACCCGCACTGCTGGGTTGTGAACGTGGGAGGGTGTGTGGTTTGCCCCCGAGGCAGGGTGCCATCCGACTGCAGCTGGGCAGAGCACGACGGAGCCCACGTGGGGCCCAGCAGCTGGAGTGAAGTGGGGCAGGGAGGATGCTGAGGAAGACGGCAGAGGAGCCTGCATGAGAGGGGCTCAAGCTTCAGGGGCCTCGGCGCCACAGAGAGACACCAGATGTGCCCATCAGCACCGGGTACGGGTGACACCCAACAACAGACTGGAGATGAGAAGCAGAAGAGAGCATGTGTAGGTGGTACCGCTGGCCTGGAGTAGGGCTCTGGGGGACGGGCCCGCTCCAGCGCTGGGGGACCAGGCTGCAGTCGGAGGCCATAAGTTAGAGAGAGGGCACACGGAGGACACAAGCTGGACTCAGACCCTGGGGGATGGGACACCAGGGGACAGTCAGGGTAAGTGGTGGCAAACGTACTGGAACCAGGAAGGCATAGCTCCAAACGGGCAAAGCAGAGAAGTCAAGAGGGAACCCAGGCTTCACTGTTGGCGTAGCGGTTAAGAATCCGCCTACCAATGCAGGGGACACAGGTTCAAGCCCTGGTACGGGAGGATCCCACATGCCGCGGAGCAGCTAAGCCCATACGCCACAACTACTGAGCCTGCGTTCTAGAGCCCATGAGCCACAACTACTAAGCCCGTGTGCCACAACTACTGAGCCCGTACACCACAACTACTGAGCCTGCGCTCTAGAGCCTGCAAGCCACAACTACGGAGCCCATGCACCACAACTACTGAACCCGTGAGCCACAACTACGGAGCCCATGAGCCACAACTACTGAGCCCACATGCCACAACTACTGAGCCTGCATGCCACAACTACTGTCTGCCCCATGAGCCACAACTACTGAGCCCTCAAGCCACAACTACTGAGTCCATGTGCCACAACTACTGAGCCCACAAGCCACAACTACTGAGCCCGTGTGTCACAACTACTGAACCCACATGCCACAACTACTGAGTCCATGTGCCACAACTACTGAAGCCTGCACACCGAGAGCCCATGCTCCGCAACAAGAGAAGCCACCGCAGTGAGAAGCCCCCACGTCACAATGAAGAGTAGCCCCCGCTCACTGAAACTAGAGAAAGCCCGCGCACAGCAACAAAGACCCAACACAGCCAAAAATAAATAAATAAATTTACTTTTTTTAAAAAAAGAAGGGGAATCAAAAAGATGACGGAAGAGTAAGACGCAGAGATCACCTTCCTCCCCACAAATACATCAGAAATACATCTACACGTGGAACAGCTCCTACAGAATACCCACTGAACACTGGCAGAAGACCTCAGACCTTCCAAAAGGCAAGAAACTCCCCACGTACCTGGGTAGGGCAAAAGAAAAAAGAATAAACAGAATAGAGACGGGACCTGCACCAGTGGGAGGGAGCCGTGAAGGAGGAAAAGTTTCCACACACTAGAAGCCCCTTCACTGGCAGAGACGGGGGTGGGTAGGGGGGAAGCCTAGGAGCCACGGAGGAAAGCACAGGCACAGGGGTGCGGAGGGCAAGGCGGAGAGACTCCCGCACAGAGGATCGGCGCCGACCGGCGCTCACCAGCCCGAGAGGCTTTTCTGCTCACCTGCCGGGGCGGGCGGGGCTGGGAGCTGCGGCTCGGGTTTCGGAGGTCGGATCCCAGGGAGAGGACTGGGGTTGGCGGCGTGAACACAGCCTAAAGGGGGCTAGTGCGCCACGGATAGCCGGGAGGGAGTCCGGGAAAAAGTCTGGAACCGCCTAAGAGGCAAGAGACCATTGTCTGGGGGTGCACGAGGAAAGGGGATTAAGAGCGCTGCTTAAAGGAGCTCCAGAGACGGGCGCGAGCCGCGGCTAAAAGCGCGGACCCCAGAGACGGGCATGAGACG
>NW_006775077.1:905554-947634 GCF_000442215.2 Lipotes vexillifer
GGGAGACGCTCAGGATGCTGCTGCCGCCACCAAAAAGCCTGTGTGCGAGCACAGGTCACTATCCACAACCCCCTTCCGGGGAGCCTGTGCAGCCGCCACCGCCAGGTTCCCGGGATCCAGGGACAACTTCCCCGGGAGAACACACGGCGCGCCTCAGGCTGGTGCAGGCGACCTACACGCAGAGGCGCGGCCAAATCCAAAGCTGAGCCCCGGGAGCTGTGCGAACAAAGAAGAGAAAGGGAAATCTCTCCCAGCAGCCTCAGGAGCAGCGGATTAAAGCTCCACAATCAACTTGACGTACCCTGCATCTGTGGAATACATGAATAGACAACAAATCATCCAAAATTGAGGAGGTGGACTTTGAGAGCAAGATTTATGATTTTTTCCCCTTTTCCTCTTTTTGTGAGTGTGTATGTGTATACTTCTGTGTGAGATTTTGTCTGTATAACTTTGCTTCCACCATTTGTCCTAGGGTTCTATCCGTCCATTTTGGTTTTTTTGTTTTCTTTTTAAAAACATTTTTTCTTAATTATTTTTTATTTTAATAACTTTATTTTATCTTACTTTATTTTAGCCTCTTTCCTCCCTTCCCTCCCTCCCTCCCGCCCTTCTTTCTTCCTTCCTTCTTCCCTCCCTTCCTTCCTTCCTTTCTCTCTTTCTTTCTTTTCTCCCTTTTATTCTGAACCGTGTGGATGAAAGGCTCTTGGTGCTGCAGCCAGGAGTCAGTGCTGCGCCTCTGAGGTGGGAGAGCCAACTTCATGACACTGGTCCACAAAAGACTTCCCAGCTCCACATAATGTCAAACGGTGAAAATCTCCTAGAGATCTCCATCTCAACACCAGCACCCAGCTTCACTCAACGACCAGCAAGCTACAGTGCTGAACACCCTATGCCAAACAACTAGCAAGACAGGAACACAACCCCACCCATTAGCAGAGAGGCTGCCTAAAATCATAATAAGTCCACAGACACTCCAAAACACACCACCAGACGTGGACGTGCCCACCAGAAAGACAAGATCCAGCCTCATCCACCAGAACACGGGCACTAGTCCCCTCCACCAGGAAGCCTACGCAACCCACTGAACCAACTTTAGCCACTGGGGACAGACACCAAAAACAATGGGAACTACGAACCTGCAGCCTGCAAAAAAGGAGACCCCAAACACAGTAAGATAAGCAAAATGAGAAGACAGAAAAACACAAAGCAGATGAAGGAGCAAGAAAAAAGACCACCAGACCTAACAAATGAAGAGGAAATAGGCAGTCTACCTGAAAAAGTATTCAGAATAATGATAGTAAAGATGATCCAAAATCTTGGAAATAGAATAGAGAAAATACAAGAAACATTTAACAAGGACCTAGAAGAACTAAAGATGAAACAAGCAATGATGAACAACACAATAAATGAAATTAAAAATACTCTAGATGGGATCAATAGCTGAATAACTGAGGCAGAAGAACGGATAAGTGACCTGGAAGATAAAATAGTGGAAATAACTACTGCAGAGCAGAATAAAGAAAAAAGAATGAAAAGAACTGAGGACAGTCTCAGAGACCTCTGGGACAACATTAAACGCACCAACATTCGAATTATAGGGGTTCCAGAAGAAGAAGAGAAAAAGAAAGGGACTGAGAAAATATTTGAAGAGATTATAGTTGAAAACTTCCCTAATATGGGAAAGGAAATAGTTAATCAAGTCCAGGAAGAACAGGGAGTCCCATACAGGATAAATCCAAGGAGAAACACGCCAAGACACATAGTAATCAAACTGTCAAAAATTAAATACAAAGAAACCATATTAAAATCAGCAAGGGAAAAACAACAAATAACACACAAGGGAATCCCCATAAGCTTAACAGCTGATCTCTCAGCAGAAACTCTGCAAGCCAGAAGGGACTGGCAGGACATATCTAAAGTGATGAAGGAGAAAAATCTTCTACAACCAAGATTACTCTACCCAGCAAGGATCTCATTCAGATTTGATGGAGAAATTAAAACCTTTACAGACAAGCAAAAGCTAAGAGAGTTCAGCACCACAAAACCAGTTTTACAACAAATGCTAAAGGAAATTCTCTAGGCAAGAAACACAAGAGAAGGAAAAGACCTACAATAACAAACCCAAAACAATTAAGAAAATGGGAATAGGAACATACATATCAATAATTACCTTAAATGTAAATGGATTAAATGCTCCCACCAAAAGACATAGACTGGCTGAATGGATACAAAAACAAGACCCATATATATGCTGTCTACAAGAGACCCACTTCAGACCTAGAGACACATACAGACTGAAAGTGAGAGGATGGAAAAAGATATTCCATGCAAATGGAAACCAAAAGAAAGCTGGAGTAGCAACTCTCACATCAGACAAAATAGACTTTAAGATAAAGACTATTAGAAGAGACAAAGAAGGACACTCCATAATGATCAAGGGATCGATCCAAGAAAAAGATATAACAATTGTAAATATTTATGCACCCAACATAGGAGCACCTCAATACATAAGGCAAATACTAACAGCCATAAAAGGGGAAATCGACAGTAACACATTCATAGTAGGGCACTTTAAAACCCCACTTTCACCAATGGACAGATCATCCAAAATGAAAATAAATAAGGAAACACAAGCTTTAAATGATACATTAAACAAGATGGACTTAATTGATATTTATAGGACATTCCATCCAAAAACAACAGAATACACATTTTTCTCAAGTGCTCATGGAACATTCTCCAGGATAGATCATATCATGGGTCACAAATCAAGCCTCGGTAAATATAAGAAAATTGAAATTGTATCAAGTATCTTTTCCGACCACAACGCCATGAGACTAGATATCAATTACAGGAAAAGATTTGTAAAAAATACAAACACATGGAGGCTAAACAATACACTACTTAATAACGAAGTGATCACTGAAGAAATCAAAGAGGAAATTTAAAAATACCCAGAAACAAATGACAATGGAGACACAATGACCCAAAACCTATGGGTTGCAGCAAAAGCAGTTCTAAGAGGGAAGTTTATAGCAATACAATCCTACCTTAAGAAACAGGAAGCATCTTGAATAAACAACCTAACCTCGCACCTAAAACAATTAGAGAAAGAAGAACAAAAAAACCCCAAAGTTAGCAGAAGGAAAGAAACCATAAAGATCAGATCAGAAATAAATGAAAAAGAAATGAAGGAACCAATAGCAAAGATCAATGAAACTGAAAGCTGGTTCTTTGAGAAGGTAAACAAAATTGACAAACCATTAGCCAGACTCAGCAAGAAAAAAAGGGAGAAGACTCAGATCAATAGAATCAGAAATGAACAAGGAGACGTAACAACCGACACTGCAGAAATACAAGGGATCGTGAGAGATCACTACAAGGAACCTTATGCCAATAAAATGGACAACTTGGAAGATACGGACAAATTCTTAGAAAAGCACAACCTGCCAAGACCGAATCAGTAAGAAATAGAAAATATGAACAGACCAATCGCAAGCACTGAAACTGAAACTGTAATTAAAAATCTTCCAACAGGGGCTTCCCTGGTGGCGCAGTGGTTGAGAGTCCGCGTGCCGATGCAGGCAACACGGGTTCGTGACCCGGTCCAGGAAGATCCCACGTGCCGCGGAGCGGCTGGGTCCATGAGCCATGGCTGCTGAGCTTGCGTGTCTGGAGCCTGTGCTCCACAACGGGAGAGGCCACAGCAGTGAGAGGCCCGCGTACTGCAAAAAACACCATGATCAAGTGGGGTTTATTCCAGGAATGCAAGGATTCTTCAATATACGCAAATCTATCAATGTGATTAACCATATTAACAAATTGAAGGAGAAAAACCATATGATCATCTCAATAGATGCAGAGAAAGCTTTTGACAAAATTCAACACCCATTTATGATAAAAACCCTGCAGAAAGTAGGTGTAGAGGGAACTTTCCTCAATATAATAAAGGCCGTATATGACAAGCCCACAGCCAACATCATCCTCAATGGCGAAAAACTGAAAGCATTTCCACTAAGGTCAGGAACAAGACAAGGTTGCCCACTCTCACCACTCTTATTCAACATAGTTTTGGAAGTTTTAGCCACAGCAATCAGAGAAGAAAAGGAAATAAAAGGAATCCAAATCGGAAAAGAAGAAGTAAAGCTGTCACTGTTTGCAGATGACATGATACTATACATAGAGAATCCTAAAGATGCTACCAGAAAACTACTAGAGCTAATCAATGAATTTGGTAAAGTAGCAGGATACAAAATTAATGCACAGAAATCTCTGGCATTCCTATATACTAATGATGAAAAATCTGAAAGTGAAATCAAGAAAACACTCCCATTTACCATTGCAACAAAAAGAATAAAATATCTAGGAATAAACCTACCTAAGGAGACAAAAGACCTGTATGCAGAAAATTATAAGACACTGATGAAAGAAATTAAAGATGATACAAACAGATGGAGAGATATACCATGTTCTTGGATTGGAAGAATCAACATTGTGAAAATGACTCTACTTCCCAAAGCAATCTATAGATTCAATGCAATCCCTATCAAACTACCACTGGCATTTTTCACAGAACTAGAACAAAAAATTTCACAATTTGTATGGAAACACAAAAGACCCCGAATAGCCAAAGCAATCTTGAGAACAAAAAATGGAGCTGGAGGAATCAGGCTGCCTGACTTCAGACTATACTACAAAGCTACAGTAATCAAGACAGTATGGTACTGGCACAAAAACAGAAAGATAGATCAATGGAATAGGATAGAAAGCCCAGAGATAAACCCATGCACATATGGTCACCTTATCTTTGATAAAGGTGGCAGGAATATACAGTGGAGAAAGGACAGCCTCTTCAATAAGTGGTGCCGGGAGAACTGGACAGGTACCCGTGAAAGTATGAGATTAGATCACTCCCTAACACCATACACAAAAATAAGCTCAAAATGGATTAAAGACCTAAATGTGAGGCCAGAAACTATCAAACTCTTAGAGGAAAACATAGGCAGAACACTCTATGACATAAATCACAGCAAGATCCTTTTTGACCCACCTCCCAGAGAAATAGAAATAAAAACAAAAATAAAGAAATGGGACCTCATGAAACGTCAAAGCTTTTGCACAGCAAAGAAAACCATAAACAAGACGAAAAGACAATCCTCAGAATGGGAGAAAATATTTGCAAATGAAGCAACTGACAAAGAATTAATCTCCAAAATTTACAAGCAGCTCATACAGCTCAATAACAAAAAAAACAAACAACCCAATCCAAAACTGGGCAGAAGACCTAAATAGACATTTCTCCAAAGAAGATATACAGACTGCCAACAAACACATGAAAGAATGCTCAACGTCATTAATCATTAGAGAAATGCAAATCAAAACTACAATGAGATATCATCTCACACCAGTCAGAATGGCCATCATCAAAAAATCTAGAAATAATAAATGCTGGAGAGGGTGTGGAGAAAAGGGAACACTCTTGCACTGCTGGTGGGAATGTGAATTGGTACAGCCACTATGGAGAACAGTATGGAGGTTCCTTAAAAAACTACAAATAGAACTACCATATGACCCAGCAATCCCAGTACTGGGCATATACCCTGAGAAAACCATAATTCAAAAAGAGTCATGTACCAAAATGTTCGTTGCAGCTCTATTTACAATAGCCAGGAGATGGAAACAACCTAAGTGTCCATCATCGGATGAATGGATAAAGAAGATGTGGCGCATATATACAATGCAATATTACTCAACCATGAAAAGAAACCAAATTGAGCTATTTGTAATGAGGTGGGTAGACCTAGAGTCTGTCATACAGAGTGAAGTTAAGTCACAAAGAGAAAGACAAATACCGTATGCTAACACATATATATGGAATTTAAGGGGAAAAAAATGTCATGAAGAACCTAGGGGTAAGACAGGAATAAAGACACAGACCTACTAGAGAATGAACTTGAGGATATGGGGAGGGGGAAGGGTGAGCTGTGACAAAGCAAGAGAGTGGCATGGACATATATACACTACCAAACGTAAAATAGATAGCTAGTGGGAAGCAGCCACATAGCACAGGGAGATCAGCTCTGTGCTTCGTGACCACCTAGAGGGGTGGGATAGGGAGGGTGGGAGGGCGGGAGACACAAGAGGAAAGAGATATGGGAACATATGTATATGTATAACTGATTCACTGTTATAAAGCAGAAACTAGCACACCATTGTAAGGCAATTATACTCCAATGGAGATGTAAAGAAAAAAAGAAGAGGGAACCCAGGAAGCCTCAGATGGATGAGATGCTGGATTTTGCCTGAACACCTTTAGCCAGAAGTTTCACATATGAATTGTGCTGTGGCAAAAATAAAAGTTAGGGGGCTTCCCTGGTGGTGCAGTGGTTGAGAGTCCGCCTGCCATTGCAGGGGACGCGGGTGCGTGCCCCGGTCCGGGAAGATCCCACGTGCCGCAGAGCGGCTGGGCCCATGAGCCATGGCCGCTGAGCCTGCGCGTCCGGAGCCTGTGCTGCGCAACGGGAGAGGCCAGAGCAGTGAGAGGCCCGCGTACTGCAAAAATAATTTTAAAATAAATAAATAAATAAATAAAAGTTAGGGCTTGTCGGCCTGGGGCCGCGACAGAGATCAGAAGGGCTGAAAGGTGAAGACGGAAGGTGACTCCTGTAGCCAGTGAACGGTGTTTTATTTTAACCGAGTAAAGCCTGGCATAAACCAAGCACTGCTGTGGATATAGCATGACTATTTCTGTTGACCGCTGTCATCTGAAACGGGACGTCAAACATGGAAATAAAAACACAAAGCTCCCAATAGCAGCAAAAGCGGGGCCTCTGGGCATCTAGCAGTCGTCGCCCTGCAGGGCAGGCTTTTCACTCTGTGAGAGGGACCCAGCTTCCTTCACCTCGCAGCCACACAGGGGAAGAGAAGCAGCAGGACACATGGGCAAGCAGCGCCGGCTGAGGAGAGACGAGCTGGGCCAGCTGGAGGGAGAGCTGGCGGCTGCTTCAGGGGCCACGGGGGCATCACCGATCCAGCAGCAGCAGCGTTGCCAAGGCGACTCAGCTCCCAGGGCCATCATTTGCTACTGTGCGTGGGCTCAGCCGCGTCTTAGCGCTGCAGGGCCTGGGGCAGGTGGGATGTGGCCCCTCTAAGATTACGTCTTCAACTGTGAAGCTGGGGTTTGGTATCTGGGCTCGTGCAGTGGAGGCAGCGGGTGTGATCCGTGGGAAATGCTCCCGTGGCCGGATGCAGAAGGCAGACGGTGAGCGCTCTCTTCCTCCGTCCGCTGGAGCACGTCCCCCAGGCTCGTATCCTGGTCCCGAGCCTGAGCCACCTGGGCTGCGACCGGGCCGGGCTGGAGAACCCCTGCCCTCCGGCCCGCGGGGGCCTCCAAGCCTAGGCGTCCTCCCTCCTCCAGCTCAGGGCTTCCCCTGCCAGGTGTCTGCACACTGAAAGGGGCTGCAGGTTTCCCCCAAACTGTATTCTACAAACACGGGGAGGGTTTAGGATGGTGGTGGGGCAGGTCAAGCTCCCCGGGAGACTCCGGACCTGAGTGACCAACACCAACCGGGGCTTCGCTTCAGGTGTCTCTCCTCCCCCTGCATTTCCTCCTCACGCCCCGCTGCTGTAACACGTGCAAAACAGACAGGAAAGAAGGAAGTCATAGCTGCTCATGTGCACCAGAAGGAGATACTCTTGCAAATAAAATGAAGTTTATATCCATTTATGACTGCATTGGAAACACCAGTTGGAGGGCTTGTCCCCAGATTGGGTGGGTGTATTTGCTCTACGGCGTGTACTTGAACTTGGGCAGTACCGGGGTGGTTCTCATCTAGATGGGCGGCTATCCTCCTGGGCGGCTGAACCTGAGTGGCAGTGCCAGGCATGTCCCTGCTACTCTAAATTTAGAAATGCCGCACACACGAAGCTGCTGGGGGCAGAGAAACACAAGCAGTGCTATTGATCTGAGGCCCTAATTAAAAGTCAGGGGGCCAGGCGCTCCGCACACTAAGCATGGATTTGCTCTTCCAGCCGCTGGTTTAATGATGAGCGGGTCCGTGCAGCAGCAGCCCCAGGGGGAGGGGCAACAGATGTGCTTATATATTTATTTGTTTACTTACTTGGTATTTATGGCAAACAATTCTTCCAAAAAGATGTAAACAAACATAGGGGGAAATAAATTCCCTTTTAAATCCTAAACGGTAACATTTTGCAAAAGGCTAGCACAACAATCACAACCAGAATATGCCACGCAGCCATCTTACTCAGATGCCCCAGTTTTACTTACATTCATTTGCGTGTGTACTGAGTTCCATACGATTTTATCACATCATAGTCTGTGTATCTGCCAACTGCACACTCAACAGACCCAGTACCACAAGGACCCCTCTTCTAACCCGCCTACCTTCCTCTCCCTCACCTCTAACCCCTGAGAGCCACTAATCTGGTCTCCATTTCTAAAACGTTGTCGTCTAAAAAATGTTACGTAAATGGAATCACAGATTGCCAGGAACCCCCAGAAGCTGGGAGAGACAGGGAAGGATCCTTCCTCCCATTGGGCATGGCCCGGCCAACACCTGGACTTCAGGCTTCTGACCTCTGGACTGTAAGATAATAAATTTCTGTTGCTTTATGCAGCCCAGTTTGTGGTACTTTGTTATGACAGCCCCAGGAAACTAACACAACAGAGAAAAACTGCAAAGTTACACCACCAGCAGATGTAAAACCGCAAAGGCACACCACCAGCAGATGTAAAACCGCAAAGGTACACCACCAGCAGATGTATACGGGGATGCTGTGTCTGCTCTCAGGAGCAGAAACCTGGGAACATTTCACATACTCATCAATGGGAACATGGACTAACAAATTATGGTGTAATAAGAAAACAGAAACAGTGAAAAGGAAGACATTACAGCAACATGCAACACCATGGATGAATCTCCGCAGTAAATACTCAGTGAGTAAAATAAGTTTCAAAGATGTCATGAACATGGTACATTTTCTGCAAAGTTAGAAATCTATTTTCTGGAATATTACATACATCCATATATAGTATAATGTGGTATAATATAATGTAAAAAGGAGCACAAGGGAAGAACGGGGGATCTGGCCAGCCAGGAGGGGGAGGGACTCACACAGACGCAGTTATTGCCAAGTTCAAGCGTCATGTGCAGTGGTGGGCTCCTAGGTGTGTGTTACATTATCACAAAGACACAGATTTATAAAAGCGTCAGGCATGGGCTAACCACGACAATGTTTCATGAAGCCAGGATAGTGATTAATTCTGTTCGGTGCACAGGAATCCAGAAAGAAAAAGGCAACTACAAGCATAAACAAGTCCCGTTCCCGTGGGCGGAAGGGAGACGAGACACAGCCACCCGCAGTGTCTGGGAGTCCTGTCCTCCAGCATCGAGGTTATTTCTGAGCTTCTACCTCCTGGAAAGCGTGGTGATGGAGAAATGCCATGTCACACTTACGCACGGATCCTCCTAAGGGTGAGCGGTGACGCAGACGTGACCTCGCTGGAGCCGAGCCTGTGTCTGTGCAGATGAGGGCGAATCACACTCCGGAAAGCACGGCCCACTCGTGCTCCCACCAGCAGCACATCCGGGTGCCTGCTTCCGGAATCTTCAGGAACACAGAGCGTTACCATTTAGGGGAGAAAACTCCTTAGCATCTTGTGCAGCCACAAGGTGCATGTTACCATGTTCTTACTCCGCATTTCTTTAGCGATTTGTGAGGCTGGACCTCTTGTATTTGTTCATTGTCCTTTCCAGTTTTTCTTTTGTGAATACTTGCTTGGATCTTTGACAATTTTTGTTGTTGTTGGGGTAGGGACATCGGGCTTCCTTCTCATTGATCTGTAAGGGTATTTTATACTTGAATCATGAGCACATTGCTATGGTGATTAATCAGTAACTGAACCAAAGCACTCCATGGTCTCTGACTGTGAGCTTGGTAGAACGTCTCTGACCCCTGGAGGATGCTGGGCCTGGCGCCCTGGCTCTGGAACCTGCTCTGCGGTGGCGTGTGTGCCCGGCAAGCTCCGGGTGCCTCAGGGTAAACACGCGGGTGGGAGGGGCTCTGAACAGAAGCCCCCTCTCACTGTCCCCTGGTCCAACTGCCTCTTCCTCAGCGCACAAAGAGCGTGAAGACGTTCACGGGGGTTAACAAGCCACACATTATGCTTCCAGAATTATTTGACATTTGGATTGCCCTGAAGTGTGAAAGGCTCCCATTGTGTCCAGACTCACATGCACCACGAGCTCTCATGGTGTCCTGGTTAGAAGGCTGCTTTTCGTTTCCATCCTTACATTACAAGCACTTTCCTCTTGGAGTCTGAGGACAATGTTTCAGTTATACAACCAGAAAAGAGCAATTGGTGCACGGGCGTCAAGTCAATGAATCATTAATCCTCCTACACCATACTTGGAGCCTATGTGAAGATTCCGCAAAGGCTTCTTTCCCCACACATGGGTTAACTGGAGGCTCCACTTGTTAGCAGTGAAAAGGAGGCCTCACGTCGAGAGGATGGATGGACAGATGGAGCGCAGAGCAGAGCAGGAGAGAGAGGAAAGGGTAGAGGCAGAGGGAAATGTCCTGCCCTCCTTGGAGGTCAACGTATGACCCCTTTTAAAAGAGAAAGCCATACATTTTCATTTCTACCCAAGTCATTTTATAACATCCTATTAAAGAGGTATTTGGTTAAATCACTTGTTTTTCAAGGTATGTTTATAAATAGAGGAGAGATTCCACACTGTCGCTACAATGGAGACGTGGCCTCATCCTTAAAACGTGCTTCCTGTGGGCACCTGTCGGCCGCCAGGGATACAACTAGTCTCCTGCAGGTGGTTTCTTCTCCCCTTGTGTCGAAGTACCTTCTCCGTTTTACTCCCTGTACTGATTGACTGAGCGAAACAGGAAAGCGGTTTTCTCCTATATGCCAACCCAGCCCTGGGTGAAAGGACCTCTCCGGGGAAGACACCTGAAGGATGGACGGGACTGAGGACGCTAGGGAAGAAGACGGTGGGCGGGGTGGGGGGACTCCGGGTGTGGGTGCAGGACCTGGGAGGGGCAGCAGGGGGGCAGTCCCCCCCGCCCCGCCCCGGCACCCCGGCGCGACTGGAGCACGAGGCGTAGCTGGCAAGGGTACACCGATGGGTGTTTGCTTGCCCAGGCCCATAACTGAGCGTGACGCAAGATTCTAAGCAACCCCGCTCCCCTCCGACGGGTGCGTCGCACCTGTGCCGACCCTGCACCTCGAGCGGTGACGCATTTGCATATCTGTACGCTTTACCGTATCTTCCAAGCAAGAGTAGACAAGAGCAGAGACGGTGAGAAATGGCCGCTCGCCTGGCTCCCTCTCGCGGGCCTGCGTGGCTCCCAAAGGCGCCCGGGGCACGTTCTTGTCTCTTCCTCCTTCTGTGAGACGCCTCGTTTTAGAGGCGGCTTCTGTTCTGGGGCTCAGAACACACACCTGCTTCTTCGCTCTTGTGCTCGCCCAGCAACCGGCCTCTGCTCTGCGCTCACGGGAAGCTGTTGCGATCTTCCATTCTGTGAGCAGACCTGGGCCTGGGTTCACAGACCCTAAAACGTCATTCTCGGCCACCCCGCGCACGCTCAGGCCCCGTTACTAGCCCCTCTGGTGGCCTGTCTTCTTATTGCTCACACACTACATGACAGGCCACCTGCTGGACTAGGGCTCAGGTCTGGGATGCTCTGTGTCGGTGCCGGTGGAAAGTCAGCAAGTGACGGGAGAAATACCACTGCAAGTGGGTGTTTGATACGAACATCAGGCGGGTGGAGAACGGCGTGAACCACTGACCCCGCTGATACCACACTGTCACTTGGAGGACAGAGGTTACAGCCTCTTGATTCAAAGAGCTCATCTTCCCATAGGGATTCCAGACTAGATTAAGGAGAAAACACATTTTTCACTTCATTTGGCTTTCAGCAGCATCAACAGATTGATGGATAAAACACAATTTACAACAAAATGGAAAGAAATGTAAATGTAACAACAGGTGCCTTTCGTGAATTCTCAGCAACCATGGCAATCAATTCCACCTACTTTCTCACAGCTGATGCTTGAAGGTTAATCTATTTCATAAGCTCAGAGCTGTAAGAGAGGACAAGGCTTGTCTGCAGAGCGTCTGCGTGTCAGGGGCACGAGATCACCCTGCCGTCACTTCTGGTTACAAGAGAGTAACTTTCCTGCTCTGCTCCCTGGCGAATGTGCTCTGTTCACCCAGCCGGTTTTCACTGGTTCATCCATTCATTCATCACTACAGGTATTTGTTAAGGGTCTACCCCCTTAACAAATTCCAGCACAATTCCAGATGCTGGGATAAAGCATCGAACAAACAGGCATGATGACCCTGCTGTCAAGTAGCTTGCATTCCAGTGGACAAAGACGGAGGAGAAGCAACCAGAACTACAAGTAAATAAGGAAAGCACGGTGCAGTGGTAGGTACCCTACGAGCGTTGAAACAGAAGGAGACAGTTAAGCGCTGAAATCGGAGTAAACAGGAGAAGCCAGCCTTGTGAACATCAGTGGGACTGGAAGACTTGAAATGGTTAAGACACTGTTCTGATGTTAGCATCAGCAGAGTGATGTAAGTGCATTCCCTATCAACATCCCGGTGGATTCTTAGCTATGAAACCAAAAGCTTGAGCAACAAAAGAAAAAATAGATAAACTGGACTTGATCGAAATCAAAACATTTGTGCATCCGAGGACAGTACTGAGAAAATGAAAAGCCAACCTACAGAATGGAAGAAAATATTTGCAAATCACATATCTGACAAGAATCTAACATTTAGTATATACAAAGAACTCTTACAACTTAAAAATGAAAAGACAAACAACCCAACTAAAAAATAGGTAAAGGATTAAAATGGGCATTTCTCCAAAGAAGATATACAAATTGCCGATAAGCACATGAACAAAATGCTTAACATCATTAGTCAATAAGGAAATGTATATCAAAACTGCAATGAGAAAGCACCTCATACCTCCTCAGATGGCTATCAACAAAAACTGGAAAATTGTGTTGAGAAGGATGTGGAGAAACTGACACCCTTGTACACTTCTGGTGGGAAGGGAAAATGGTGTAGCTTCTGTGGAAAACAGCTTGGTGGCTCCTCAGAAAGTCGTAAGACCCAGCAACTCCACTTCGAGGAATATACCCAAAAGAAGTGAAAACAGGGACTCAAGCAAAAACGTGTGCACAAATGCTCTAGCAGCACTATTTACAGTAGCTGAAAGGTGGAAACAACCCGAACACCCACCAACTGATGCATGGATAAACAAAATGCAGTAATCCATGCAATGAAATATTATTCAGCCACAAAAAGGAATGACGGACATTCTGACACCTGCTACACCATGGTCAAAACTCAAAAGCATTCAGACACAAAAGGCCACATACTGTAAAACTCTACTTACATGAAATACCCAGGATAGGTAGATCCATAGAGAGAGGAAGCAGATTAGTGGGTGCTGGGGGCTGGAGGGGCAGGGAGGATGGGAGTGACTGCTTAATGGGTGTGGGGTTTCCACTTGGGATGATGAAAAGGTTCTGGAACTAGACAGTGGTGAGGGTCGCAGAACATTACAAATCCACCGAGTGGCACAGTTTGAGATGGTTACGGGATGTGAATTTTATGTGATGTGAATTTTCTTTAATAGAAAACAATCAGGGGGGCAGCTCAAGGGGTAGGGAAAAATGGACCTTGAGAATCGGAAACATCCATGAGGCTGAAATGCATGGCACAGAACAAGGAAAGGAGGGGCCGGGTCGCACTGAGCTTCTTAAGGTTATAGGACCAGGAGTTACAACAGTGCGTTGTGAAGTCGCTGTGTGTGCAAGCAGGGCAGTTACACGCCTAACTGGTGTTTGGAGCGGCGCTCCGGCGTGTGGCTGGAGAGGCGGAGCTGGGGAGCGTGGACCTGCAGGCGGCTGTGGGCCGAGTGGTGGCATCAGGACGCTGTACATTTCAGGGGCAATTCTGCGTATTTGGGGTGAGGGATGATGGACTGAACATGGTGCTGAAGAGAGAAGACCAACAGCTCGATGAACAGTTTGAAATTCGCACAGAATAGTTAAGTGTGTTAATGAAGAAAGCAAAGGGGAAATATTCCTGTAACTTACATAACCTGGCCTCAGGAAGCGTGTTCTTTCTTTTAAAAAGTCTGTGCCCTATTTCACAGAACGTACTTTAAAACAACAACAGAGGGCTTCCCTGGTGGCGCAGTGGTTGAGAATCTGCCTGCTAATGCAGGGGACATGGGTTCGAGCCCTGGTCTGGGAAGATCCCACATGCCGCGAAGCAACTAGGCCCGTGCGCCACAACTACTGAGCCTGCGCGTCTGGAGCCTGTGCTCTGCAACAAGAGAGGCCGCGATAGTCAGAGGCCCGCGCACCGCGATGAAGAGTGGACCCCGCTCGCCGCAAATAGAGAAAGCCCTCGCACAGAAACGAAGACCCAACACAGCGAAAATAAATAAATTACTAAACTCCCACCCCCAACATCATCTTTAAAAAAAGCTGGGGGGGGGGGGGGGTTTGTTCGGGCACCCCACCCGCCCCCACCTCCACACGGAGCCCATGAGGCCACAGACCCACCACGTGGGCGCCTCGGCACCCGCCGTCCTGCCTCAGCCACGGTCGGCTCTGTGGCTGCGCAAAGCTGCCAGGGGCTCAGACCCCTCTCCCCGTCTCTCCAGGCCGACCTCGAGCCAGTTGCCCAGCGCCTCTGCTTCCAGGGATCTCAGCTGATAAACAGCGCGTGGGTTTGGCCTTGAGGACGGCCTGAGCCGGTCCCTGCCGGCACCCTGGCCTCCTGACAGCAGCCAGCCGCCGTGGCGGTCGGTCCGAACTCCTTCCCTGACAGGCAGGAGGCTGACTATGCACGACCTTGATGCCGGGGGACGCCATGGGCCGGCCGGCCCTGTCCTGCTCGGCTCTCTCACCTGGTGAAGGTGGGCGGTTCTGAGCACCTAGCTCCACTGTTCCTCCACGGCCAGTTTTCAGATACGCTGACACTCTAAGCTCGTTCACTGATAAATCAACTAACAGAACTTTGTACAGGTGTGGGGGTGCATGCGCGAGCGTGGTGTCTGCTTGTGTGTGTGATGGAGGTGAGGGGGATGATACGGGGGTGGCGTGATGCTGTGCTGTTGTTTCTACACGTTATTATTTTCTTTTTCTCTAAAGAGCAGCACTTTAAAAACCAATTAACTAATTCTGAAAGAGCCTCATGGCGTTTTAACTGTATAAAATTAGTCATGATGACATGAAATCTTGATTTGGAAACCTTTCAGAGGAAACCACTGTGCTCCTCCTGAAGGGCTGGAATAATAATGCCACCTTGGCTGATGACTTCAGTGATTAACACCTTTGTCATCCTGAAGCCACGCTTACTTTACATCTGATCTCAGCGTGATGCCTGCCCTAGAATTTCCCAGGGAAGAGAAAAAAAGACTACAGCATTGTCAGAAACAATACTACTTTTTTTGTTTTTTTTTTTTTGCGATACTCGAGCCTCTCACTGCTGTGGCCTCTCCCGTTGTGGAGCACAGGCTCCAGACGCGCAGGCTCAGCGGCCACGGCTCACGGGCCCAGCCGCTCCGCGGCATGTGGGATCTTCCCGGAGCGGGGCACGAACCCGCGTCCCCTGCATCGGCAGCCGGCCTCTCAACCACTGTGCCACCAGGGAAGCCCTGTTTTCCTTTCTTTTGAAAAGTTTCGTTCTCCTGACCTCACCCTCCCCATGGCCTTGGTCAGCACGGCCTTTGTGGGAAAACTTCCCAGGAGCATTCTGGTTAAACACGGCAAACAGAACATACATGATGTTTTGGCATCCTCCTGACACCCTACCAAAATGACCATAAAGGGGAAAAAGAGTTACAAACTCATAAGAACAAAGAAAAGAGAAACAATAAATTGGTAACAGTTTTGGGAGATAGAAAGTAACTGAATGAGCGGTAGTTGTCTTAGTAATTGGAGAAAGTTTAAGCTAAGTTTGCTTAATGGGAGTCGACAAGAAGAAGCCCGCCGATGTGTGAAAGCCTGTTTCTACCTCCGGAAGGAGGTCAAAGGCTGAAGGTGAAAACAGGCCATGTGCTCCCAGGAGCCCCCAGTCCTGCCCCCTCAACTTCTGTGCCAGCAGCGACTCACCCAGCACCCTCGTCCTGGGCCCCACCAAAGACCCAAGAGCTTTCTCTGGGAAAGGTGACTCGGGGAGGCTCTGGTCCCAAGGCCTCTGGTGCAGCCGAGGGCAGCGGCCAGACCCCCACCACGAGGTGGTGACCCAGTGCCCGTTCTTGTGAAGCGAGTTTTCCTGGAACACAGACACACTCATTCCTAGTCACGGTGGCTTCTTTCGAATTACCACGCCCTGCAGCAGTGTAGAGGGGGTGGAGTAGCTGCGACACAGACCTAATGGCCCACAAAGCCTAAAATACGTGCTGCCCCGAGTTTACAGAACACGCTGCTACTCCTGCCTGAAAGCAAGAACTGCCAGTCAACCACGAGGCTTCCATCAGCTTTAACTTCCCCTCCTCTGATCAGGACCTACTCTTGTTAAACACAAACAACTACAGATGGCTGGACGCATAAAAAAGAATGAAATAGTGCCATCTGCCACACCATGGACGGACCTAGAGACTGTCTTACTGAGTGATGTAAATCAGACACAGAAAGACAAACGTCCTGTGATATCGCTTGTGTGTTGCATCTTAAAAAAGGGTACAAATGAACTTAGTTACAAAACAGAAATAGAGTCACAGACTTAGAGAACAAACTTATGGTTACCAGTAGGGGATGGGGAGGGGGGACAAATTGGGATATTGGGACTGACATATATACACCTCTATACACAAAGCAGATAACCAATAAGGGCTTACTGTACAGCTCAGGGAACTGTGCTCAGTACTCTGTAATGGCCTATATGGGAAAATAATCTAAAAAAGAGTGGACCTGTGTATATGTAAAACTGATTCACTGTGCTGCACATCTGAAACTAACACAACATTTTAAACCAACTATATGCTCCAATCAAAATTAAAAACAGAAAAAAAGCTGGCTAGACATTTCAGGAAATATTCCATCATGAAAGACAGAGACAAAACAGGCAGAGAAAAGGAACTGCGGAAAGAAAAGACAGTGCAGGGAGCTGAAGAAAATTTCAAAAACTATTTCTTTAATTAACATCCTTGCAGAGATAGGAAAATATATTTTTTCCATGCAACATGAACAAGATGTTTAGAAGGAACAGAGATGAGTAAAAAGGAAAAAAAGGGTTCTTGGAAATTCAAATAAAAAAGCAGAAATAAGCTGATTCACTTGAAACAAACACACCATTGTAAAGCAGTTATACTCCAATAAAGATGTTTTTTAAAAAGCAGAAATAAAATAACTGATTGAAATATTGGAAGATACAATTGAAGACATCTCTCAGAAACTAAAACAAGAAAATAGACATAAAAAGAGAAGAAATTTCAGGATCTCCAACTGCTGATAAACAGAAGTTCCAAAAGAAAAAAAACATGGAGGAGGGGCTTCCCTGGTGGTGCAGTGGTTGAGAGTCCACCTGCCGATGCAGGGGACACGGGTTCGTGCCCCGGTCCGGGAGGATCCCGCATGCCGCGGAGCGGCTGGGCCCGTGAGCCATGGCCGCTGGGCCTGCGCATCCGGAGCCTGTGCTCCGCAGAGGGAAAGGCCACAGCAGTGAGAGGCCCGAGTACCGCAAATAGACAAAAACAAAAACAAAAAACAACCATGGAGGAGGAAACCACAAAAGAAACAATACCAGACAAGTTACCCAAACCTAGGGACACAGAGCTCCAGATTGAGAGGACTGTCAAGTATCTACGCAACAAATGGACATCCAGTACATCACTGTGCAATTTAAGAGTAGTGGGGATGAAGACAGGGTCCCAGGATTTCCCCCAAAGAAAGGGAAAGAGGGAAAAACACAAGTGACTTTCGGAAAGTTCAGAAATCAGTGGCACAGGACTTCTCACAAGCAAAGTTAGATGCTGGAGGATGATGGAGCAACGTCCTGACAATTCTGAGCAGAAGCGATGCCCTCACAGAATTCGATTTCCATGAGAACTGTTGACGGAGCACAAGAATAAAGATGTCGTTGAACATTCCAGTCTCCCGCTGTCTGCGAGTTTCCAAAAGATGTTCTGGCAAAGAATAAACAGCCAGAATTATGGGGAAGAAAAAGATGTGAGTGAAACGAAATGATGTTAAGGAAGCTGTATCCTCACCTTCTATTTAGAAATAGTGGGATAAATATCAGAAGAGCTACCTGCACACTTTGCTCACACACACTCATGCTCAGTCTCTCAGAAGCCCTTAGCTTCTCTCACACACACATATTCTCCCACACAACTTTCAGTCTCTTTCACGCTCTCACTCTGGGACACATTCCCTTACATATTTTCACATGTTCCTGCACAGTCCTTTACACACATTTGCTCACACACAGCATGACAACCACTCTCATTCACACCTGCCCGCATGTTCTCTCACACAAACTTTCACACGCACTCGCAAACACCTTTTGTCCTGCCTTCGTGTAGTCTCACCCACACTCACACTCTCGCACACATACTGTCAAAAATGCCTCCCATTCTCTCAACACTTTTCTCACAAATTTTCAGGCACACTCTCACACATTCTCACAGAAGCGCTCACACACACACAAACACGCTGTCCTAACACGTGCACACTCACATAATGCTCACTTACACGCTTACAGACACATTGCCTCACACTCTCCTGCACAAAGCCTCACACACACACAAATATGCACTCACACAACACTCGCAGTCACACACTCTCACAATCACACACATTAAGACACAACCACACCCACACACCCACTCACACACCCTCAAATGCACTCTTTTACATGCACATTCTGACACACACTCTCTCCCATACACAGAGACCCTTTTTCCCCCTCTCATCTCATCCCAGATTCCCACATTGGTTGATTTTTTTATGGACTCCATAGCTTTTCAGTTCAAATGTTACATTTCCTGTCACCAGCAGAACTATTTTGACTCTTCTGTCCTCAGTTAAGGTCTTGCAGAGTGACTTTAATTGGTCCTTCTTGGGTCGGGGGCCCAGCGCTGGTCCAGGCGCCTACAGCCTAAGAGCTGAGGCAGATTTTCATGAACAGGGACTCCGAGAACGAGGAGGCTGCTCTCTGAAAAGCAGAGGCTGCCAAGAGCTCAGCAGGTTCCCTGAAGATGCAAACCACTGGCGTCCAATATTTGCTGGGCTCCTGTCACATGCGGGACACATGTCAGGACCCACGGAGACTTCATCATGTTCTCAAGAGATTTACAATCTGTTCATCAGGACAAAGTGGAACAAAAGAAATACTCAATAATTCAAGGTGGTCAAAAGTTTCAGTTCGGGAAGGTGAGGAAGTTCTGGGGGCTAATGGTGGTGACAGTGGCACCTCTGTGGGACAGCAACGCCCCTGAACCGCACGCGTAAAATGGCCAACATGATACAGTTCATGTGTGTATGCTTTACCACAGTAATTTAAAAGAGAAACGATGCTGCAGCCAAAAGTGCTGCTGGGGCTTCCCTGGTGGCGCAGTGGTTGGGAGTTTGCCTGCCGATGCAGGGGACACGGGTTCGTGCCCCGGTCCGGGAAGATCCCACGTGCCACGGAGCAGCTGGGCCCGTGAGCCGTGGCCGCTGGGCCTGCGCGTCCGGAGCCTGTGCTCCGCAGCGGGAGAGGCCACAGCAGTGAGAGGCCCGCGTACCTCAGAAAAACCCAAAAAAACGAACAAAAAAACCCCAAAGTGCTGCTGGTGTTTAGAGGCAAGGGAGCCATCACGTTGATGACGAGGTGACGACCTGCCCTTTTAAGGACGGTTTCATTTCTAAAAGGGTGTCCAGGGCCGGAGGACGCACCATCGACGGGGCCTGGGTCTCGAGGGGATGGGCTCCTGTCCACGTGGACTGGCCGCTCTTGGGTTGCTTGAATATCACCACACGAGCACCCCCTCCCACTAAGCAAGTCTTATGTCCCCCAAATATTTTCAATCTTCCTTTCAAATTTGAAAAGTGGAGTGACCTTATTTTATCATTTCTGAGGTTGTCATTTACGTTCATAGTGACCTGGAGAACAAAACCTAATTTTTTCAGAAGATCACAGTCACTCATGGTTCTGTTGGAATCTCCGCCCTCACCTAATTAATTCTGCCCAGCCCTCCTGGGTGGTAATGTCACAGGCTCATTGGGAGAAGCTATCAATTAAATTAAGCAATTTTAAGTTACCACAGTCCTGGATGTTGCCACACTAGGGGGTCATTACTCACTGCTTTGCCTGGAAATGGGCGGGACCGGAACCATGCCATGAGTACAGCTTAAGGCAAACCATTGCAGGTCTGTACTGGGAAACGGGGTTTTAAATGTATTGAAGAAAGTGGATCTAACGTCTGAAGGCTGTTGTATCAGTAATAAGTCATCACTAAGAGGTTTCCAGGCAGGTAGCTCAATGAGACGGAGAGCTACCTGCTATCCAGGTGGCTCCTAGCTGGTAGGGCCACTAGCATCTACTGGTGTAGGTCACCCCCTGTGGGTGGAACTAACTCAGCTGTACACGTGCACGTGCAGTATTTCGTATTTGTTTAAGGCTTGGTTTTCACGTGAAGTTAAACCTTTTTCCAAATACAAGATATGAATGACTAGTTAAAGAATTTTTTAAACTTACGACAAAACATATAGTATCTTGAAATAAACCAGGTTAGCAAACATTTCTAGTGTTTGTATTGTCCATAACCTTTTCAAATGGAGAAGAAATCACACCTATGAAGCTGTGAGTGAACTTACCGCAGAGCATTATCCTACAGGTGTGGTCCTAGGAGGGCATGACGTAGATGTCACCATGTGTCTGTGACCACAGCGTGACCCCCACGGGGAGTGCTGCCCCAGGGAGCTGCCAAGTCACCTCCACCTGCACTGGGACCAGGATCTCAGTGGAGAAGACTCGTTGCAAGGCCTAGGATCCCTTTCAGGCCTGTGTTACCTCTGGGGAGTTAAACTCCCTCGTGAACGTTCGGCTCTGACAAGCTGAGTCCCACAGACCCCGGGAGAGTGTCTCATGGGCGGCGCGGCGCGGCGCGGCTGCCACGCACCACCGACGGGCTGGGTGAAGCCGCGCGGCTGGGTTCCGTGCCCAGGGCCGGCTGGCTGGGTTAGGTCAGAGCCAGGAGGATCCAGGACTCCCTTTGGTGCCAGCGAGAGCAGCTCAATTCCCGCCCACCGCACCTGTGCAAACGCATTTCATAAGGCGGCGGGAGCGCCTGAGTGCCACGGAGCTCCACGAGGGTGAGACCCAGGGGCGAGAAGTCCTGCCAAGGGGCCGTGCCTCTCCACATGGATGGCTGCCGGGCCTGCGGAGGGAAGGGCTCGCACAGAGGAGGGAGGCTTGGGGCTGGGGCCTCCTGGAGGCCCAGGGATGGGGGTCCACATTTATAATTCTGAGGTCACATCTGAAACATCCCCCTCAATTTTCATGGTGGAAAAGCAGCACTGGTTATGGCGATACTAGAAACCTTGCTTTGAACGGCAAAGGTTCTGTCAGCCGAGTCTCTGAACCTCCCTCGGGACCAGGTCTATGAGGAACGTTTCCAGAACCGAGGTTTCCGCGGATGCACGCCACAGTGGACCTCCTTCCCGGGTCCAGCTGTTTATATGTTTATGTGCACAGTTTTCCATTTTAGATGAATTCTTTCCTAATGCTGAGCTCGTTGAAATATAAATACTTCACGGTTCTATAAACAATTTAAGCTTCTTTTTGATCTTTTAGAAGATTGTAAGTTTTTCCTTACTACAAATGAATACAGCTCATCGAAGAAAATTCACGTGAGCAAAAAGAAGAAATAAATAAGCCCTGTGATCTCACCAGCCATAAAAGGCTGAGCATATGGGGACAATTTTTTTTTTTTAATTCAGGACTTACTATGTACACTGTTATCGTGTACTTTTCCATTTACTACTTGATTATGAATATTTTGGTAGGTTTTCCCACCCTTTTCTAAACTATCCAAAATATTTTTTAAATAAATAAATGAATCATCATTACCCTTAGCCACTTGAGAGATGTTCCAAAGGAAAGAGCCGAGAGTTCTGATCTTGCCTGGACCATTGAAGCTGGTGCCGGTTAGCCTAGACACAGGCAGAAGGGAACAGTCAGCTAGTAAACGACAGCCCTGGGGCTCGTGGTTCCCTACGTGGAGGGAAGCACGTTTTAAGGCCTCAGAACGGCAGTCTCCCCCTTTCTCATCCTCCGGCACCTCCCGATGGCCACGCTCAGTAAGTACTTCCTGCACTGTGCTTGCATTTTGTTGGTCTGTTTATGCATTTTATTAGGCAGGCCCACTGCATCTAATGTGCTAACCGTGTCCTCTTTCCAACTGATATACCTGCTGTTCCTCCTCGTTTTGAGGGCTTTTCCTTGGAAACTCTCAGTGAATGTTGCACCCACTCACTGCTTTCTGGCAGCCTCTTCTCATGACCACCACAGGCCAAAGACGAGAGTGGTTGTGCAGATCTCCACCAACTCTGCCCTCAGTGGGCAAGGCGACACCGTGCTTGGATGATCGTGTTTTCAACAGGAGAGTTTCAGCAGCAGCCCCGGCCCTCTATCCAGGCCCTAGGTGTATGCGGGGGGGCGCACCTGTGAACTGCAGGAAGGAAAAGACATGATGGCTATCACTGGTTGGTGCTAAGAGGTCCTAGCATACAAAACATATTTTTTAATACACTTTAAAAAAAATGTTGCTTTTTAACACCTTTCCTTTTAATCATTTAAATTTATACCTTCATTTTGGGTTGAGGAAACAGAGCTACATTTAAGACCGATCAAGATGATGTGTGTATTGGCCAGGGTAGAGAAACAGAACCAACAGGATGTGTGTGTGGAGAGAAATTTATTTTGAGGAATTGGCTCACATGATTACGGAGGCCTGGAAGGCCCAAAAATCTACAATGTAGGACGGTGAGCTGGCGACCCAGGGGAGCTGTCAGGTGGCAGAATATCTTCCTCTCAGAAGGGCAGTCTTTTTCTATTAAGGCCTTCAACTGATTGGATGAGACCCACCACATAATGGAGGGTAATCTGCTTTACTCAAAGTCCATTAAATGTTAAATGATTTTAATGTAAATCCCATCCAAAAAACACCCTCACAGAACACCCAGAATAAAGTCTGACACCCTCACCGAGCCCAGCTGACACCCTCACCGAGCCCAGCTGACACATACAACTAACAACCATCACACGTGCTAGAGATCGTCTTCAATCATAACTCGTATGACTTTCGAAAAGCGGCCTCGGGATTTCCCTGGCGGTCCAGTGGTTAAGATTCTGAGCTTCCACTCTGGGGGCATGGGTTCAATCCCTAGTCAGGGGACCAAGATCCCACATGCCACGCGGTGCGGCCCAAGAAAACAAACAAACAAAAAAGGCCTCAAAACACAGAGCCTGGACTTCCCTGGTGGTGCAGTGCTTAAGAATCCGCCTGCCAATGCGGGGAACACAGGTTCGATCCCTGGTCCTGGAAGATCCCACATGCCGCGGAGCAACTAAGCCCACAAGTCACAACTACTGAGCGCGCGTGCCGCAACTACTGAAGCCCGTGCTCCCGGAGCCCGTGCTCGGCAACAAGAGAAGCCACTGCAGTGAGAAGCCCGCGCACCGCAACGAAGGGTAGCCCCCGCTCGCCACAACTAGAGAAAGCCAAAAAAACCCACAGAACTTCCAGGGACGTTAAACCAAGTCGTAAAACTGCTGGCACACCTCTGCCCGAGCAAGCCTACATCACAACACCCCTTCTCCAGAGGACTGGGGAGCAGTGTGAGCTGGGAGACCGCTGGGACCACTGCAGCCTGTCTCTCATCTCCTCCTGGGCCCCTCCAGGCCTACGTGGTGAGTTATCAATCTGGTTCCACCTCAGTGACCCGTCTACAGCTTGTACTCATGTGCCCCTTCTACTCTGTACTTCCAAGACTGTTCTGCCAGCCCTTCCTGGGGACCCTTGGAAACCTAATCTCTATCGATTCCCTTTTAAAATCTCTGAAAATTTGTCCCTTCTCTTTCTATTCCTACTGCAGCAGCCCATGTCTGGACCTCCAGCACCTGGGGTCCATCCTGTTAAGTATGCTGCCCCCTGCTCCAGCGTAATCTGCCCAGGACAGGGCTATTCTCTAAAACATAGATGCAATCACGTCATTCTTCTGCTTAAAAGCTTTCGCTGGTTTCCAGAGCTTTCACTACAGACGCTAAACTCCTCAGCATTGCATATGAAGCCGTAACTCCAGCCTTTTCTTGCACATTCCAAACTCTTCTTAAATTCCTATTATGAGTTTAATTGTGTCCCCCAGAAAGAAACGTTGTCATCCTAACTCCCAGGACCTCAGAATGTGACCTTATTTGGAGACAGGGACTTTAGAGAGGTAATCAAGTTTAAATGGGGTCATCAGGGTGGGCTCTAATCCAATAGGTCTGGTGTCCTTCCACAATAGGGAAATTTGGACACAGAGGCAGATACACACAGCGGGAAGACGATGTGAAGAAGGCAGAGATCAGGGTGATGCGTCCATAAGCCAAGGATCATCAGAGATCGTGCGGAAACCAGCAGGAGCTAAGAGAGAGGCATGAAACAGGTTCCCTTTCACAGCCCTCAGAGGGAACCAACCCTTCTGACACCTTGATCTTGAACTTCCAGCCTCCAGAACTGTGACAGAATAGATGTGTTGTTTAAGCCCCCAACCTGTGGCTCTTTGTTATGGCAGCCCTAGCAAGTGAAAACAATTAGTGTTATTTTGGCCACTTTTAATTTCTCAAATGCCCACACAGCATCACGGCTCCAAGATGATACTCATGTCACTTCTTGGGCTTGGATGTCCTTTTCTTCCTTGACCCTTTAGCAAACTCCTACTCCTTCATCCTCCATTTCCTACCAACCACCAATTTCATGTTGACTTCTGCCAACCACAGAGGAGACAGGCTGCTCAGCTGTTTGGTCAGAACTCCATGATGCTGCATTTTCTATACAGAAGCCAGGTTACAGGACACCAAGAAGCACAGCCCTGCACTGCCACCTCTCCCTTTCTCCAAGTGGACAAGTCGGCGGACTTGGGATCCCGGCCAGCTTCTCTCCATGTGTGCCTAAGGCAGCCAGCTAGTGCCTGCAGACTCGGGCCATGTTAATAACTGGACTTTGGCAAGACTTCAAGATGTGGATGTAGATGCTGGGCGAAGGTTGACTCCTCAGCTTCATCAGATGGGGCTACTGTGTGCAGCTAAGAACACAGGTCACTGGTAACTCTCCCAGAAGACCAGATGTGAGTGGATGAAAAGAACAAAACAGAGTATCTGAAATTATGACTGTCCCAGAAAAAAGGAGCCATTTACGTCATAGCACCCAGGAGAAAATTCCACCTGGGATCTTGGCCTCAGGAACATCCTACCCTAAGCAGCAAAGAGGAGCGGGTTGGTGATGACTCACTTTCCTTCTTGCCTTGTTTCTTCTGTAGCAGTAGGAACGGTCCCGAATTACTGCCATCGCAATAGTAGCAAGACGAGCCACAGTAATAGTTATTGTTTGCATTTATTTTTTACCCGTTTGCAAGTTGCATCAACCATAATATCATAATCACTTGATTGTTAATATGAAGAAAAAAATCCCAAAGCAAAGAAATATAAACGACACTGTCATTGTATTGAAAGGAAAGGGATCCTTGTTGAAACAGATTATTTTAAATTTCCACTGTTTAAGTACCGCCCTGTCACTTCCACTTGAAACGTCACGGGTGGTAAGTGCTGCCAGCAGTGTGGATCCAATGCCTGTGAGGAGACCGCCTTTGAGGACAGACTTTAAGCAGCAGGAAGGAGACGCAGGTGGTGAGTCAGTGGTGAGTCCTTCTGTGCAGCTCCTTGCACTGCCTCATCGGCAACAGTGAAGTGGCTGTTTCCGTCTTGCTTCTCTTTTCTTTTCCTAAGTGACCTTACCATGAATCGCGGTGGACAGTCTGCACTCAAATAGAAAGCTCTTGACCCAAATGAACACAACTTCTCTGTAACTTCTCAGAAGACCCTTTAAAATGCCTGGCAGGCAGTTAATCTGGGTGTTTGTTGGTCCCAGATCCACAACCCGGAAGGGACCAGGGAACAGCTGAGAGGCAGCGAGCAGAGGGTGCCTGTGGAGCCCAGCAGTGCGCTCTGGGCTCCCCGTCTAAGGATCTCTGAGGGTCCATCTCATGCCCTCGCCAGTCACCTGCTGGAGTCTCAACCCAGCCTGGATGCTCCTCCCCCACTAGGTCCAGGGCATGCTGTCACACCCTCCACGGCCCACACAGACCCCTACTTCTGGGACGTCGCCCCTGCCCGCCCCCGGCCACCTCCTTGCTGCCATCTCCACACTGAAGGGAAATGAGAAGTACCTGACGTCACAGGGGTGCTGGGTATCTCTGTCTTTGCCCTCGATGGGATCAAGAATGCAGACTCTCAGGCCCACCCCAGACCTCTTGAGACAAGATCTGCATTTTGGCCAGATGCATGGGTCATTCTGGGGGCACATGGACGTCTGAGAATGCTGAGAGCCATCCGGATGTGACAAGTATCCCTTGAGCACAGCCAAGGGAACCAGCACAGCTGTTGTCTACGGATGAAGCTCAGCCTTTATAGAATTATAATGAATATTACTAAAGGGTTTGGCATTTATTTGATCTGTGTACTTCTTTGTTTGTTCGCATGTGGTGACAGAGGATTAAAACCTAGGGGAAGGCATGTAGAGTCCCTGGGAGATGGTAATTCCCGATGGAAATTTAGTAAAACCCCTTGGGATGAAGCATCAGGGGGACAAAAAGGCCCCTTAACTCCCCCACCATTACCTACTCCCCGTCCTCCAAGATGGGAAAGAGGATCAAGCATGGGAATGTTTAGATTGAAACAGCCCACATTAAAAGAGAAGATGGATATTAATGCTTGGAAAGGGCAACTTATATTTTGCCAGTATGTTTTGCATGAAAGCAACATATATATATAAAAGTTGAATGTCCTCCTAAGCAACCTAAGATTTATGCATAAAAGAAGTTACTTGATAGAAATTGCTTATGCCTTGCTAGAATATAGAAAGTTTTGTGTGAACTAGTGGTAATTTTTTATTAGATAAGAATCTAGAACTATACCAGGAAAATAGTTAGGCCCTTTGAATGCTCAAGGACGGAACAGCCTGTGTGTTTTAAGATTGTATTAGCTCACTGTAACCACAAGACCTGAAACAAAGAACGAAAGTTCTGCCAGACGTTTTGAGAAAAGAAAACCGCAGGGGGACATTGAGCAACCATTGTTATGAGAAGGCTGAAAAAAGAAAGCATTCATAATATTGTGTTATATGATTAGATAATCATTAATGTAACCATGAGAATTTGTTGAAAAATCAATGGTGTAATAAGAGTTAAACAAAATATAAAAAGGGCTTTTTGCGTGGCAATAAAAAGGGCAAGCATCTCATCTGACTCTGGTGTGAGTGGATCTTCTTTAATCGCCGGCTCTGTCCTCCCTTCGGGTTATCCCTGCACTGCCGAGGCTGGACCGCAGCATGAGAAGGGCTGGGCTGGGTGACTCTCCCTACCCTTGAGTTGCCAGTGGGATTAAGACATGTCAACGGCTGCACCACTGTGGGAAGGCCTAAGTGTAACTCTGGAAAAAAAGGCAAATTGAGAAGAATAGAACTGAGAGAAAATGGAGAGAGAAGGAAGGAAGAATGGAAGGAAGGAAGGGCTGTGGAAAGAGAGAAAGAAAAGAGAGCTGGAGAGAGAAATTTATATGAATATAATTGACATGAATTTGGTTCACTTAAATGAATATGATTCTGAGTGGCCAAGGCCTGTGGACAGTGGAGAGGGCTTCAGGTCTGATCAAAAGATACAACTGGCACTAACCTGTCTTCTGGTATTCAATCTAGTAAGGAGCTCAGAAGCTTAACAACTGGAAGAGGTCCTATTGACGTGAATTTCCTTTCTGCCTCCGCAAGAATCTGGGTTGTTACCCAAACAACAGGCCATCACCCTAGGATTTTTTTTTTTTTTTTTTTTTTTTTCTTGCGTTAGGCGGGCCTCTCACTGTTGTGGCCTCTCCCATTTGCGGAGCACAGGCTCTGGACGCGCAGGCCCAGCGGCCACGGCTCACGGGCCCAGCCGCTCCGCGGCATGTGGGATCCTCCCGAAACGGGGCACGAACCCGCGTCTCCTGCAACGGCAGGCGGACTCTCAAGCACTGCGCCACCAGGGAAGCCCACCCTAGGATTTTTATTGCTTTTTTCAGAGACTATTTTTTCCTAATATAACTTCAGGTTTGTAACCATATCTTTCTTTTTTTATTTGACTGAAAACAAAGGGCATGATATCTCAAAATATTGTAGTGTATTTAGAAACACGGCTCCCCCATCACCTCACTCCAAATGTTTCAGACAAAAGAACCAATTAGAAACTCACTCTACTACAGCCTTTCATTCTCACAGCTGCTATTTCAATGGGCCCAGTATTTCCAAAGAAATATATTTTGTATCCTCAAATATATGAATTGATATTTTTAAAAAATTATTATTTTAGGGCATTTGTATGTGTGTGTGTGTGGCCACGGGCGACCAAACCACAAATGTCATTAACTGGGAGGTCTGTCAAAGAACACCTCTCATCACTGGTTTTCCTATTACTATTGAATGCAGTTCATTAGGGGAAATGCTGAAAACTCACTGAGGCCAAGGGCTGTATTTCATGTGCTGCTGTACCCGCCGTACTTTACCAAGCAAAATGGCAGGCACACAGGAAGCTTTTGATAAAGGTTTACAGAATGATTCTGTGCAATGTTAGCACCAGAAATTGTTCCGCACCTCAACCAAGGACAGGAAGGCAAGTCCTTTCCACCACTGCACTTGCGGCACGGGGCGCCCTACAGCTGGAGGGGCAGAGCCTGCCACCGCCGTCCCCCCTCTGCCCGGGAGCTGTGTGTGCTCCAAATGCACAACACCCAGAACCTCAGGACGTGACCTTATTTGGAAACAGGGTCTCTAAAGATACAATCAAGTGAAGACCAGGTCCCACTGGATTAGGATGAGCCCTAATCCAAAGACTGGTGTCCTCGTGAGAAGAGGAAAGTTTGGACACAGGCGCAGAGAGGAGGCCACGAGAAGACACAGACACGCAGGGAGAGGCCCACGGAAGGCACAGACTTCACGGGCAAGAAGGAGGCAGAGACCACAGCTATGCGGCCACAAGACAAGGGACACCACGGACGGCCAGCAACCACCAGAGGCTGGAAGACGCCAGGGTGGATCCTCCCCGAGAGCCTCTGCGGGGAGCGTGGCCCCGCTGGTGCCTTGTTTTGGAGCTCTGGCCACCAGAACCGGGAGAGAATAAACTTCTGCTCTTTTACACCAACAAGTTTGTGTAATCTGATGCAGCAGCCATAGGGAATGAATCTACATTGCAACCTTTGTTTCAGGAGGCCTGTGGAGCATGGACTTGATTGTGGGGCTGGCCCACTGCAGCCCTGGGAGCCTCTGCGGGCCTGGCAGCAGGGGGCACCTCAGCCACAAGCGGCAGCCACACAGCTTCTTGCTCATGGGTGGACGGACGGGCAAAACAACAGGCCAGCAGGGCACTACTTTGGCAGGAGTTCAAAGGACATCCAAAAAGGCTGTTTGCTTCCTTTTAAAAGATTGGTAGGATTTCTGTCTTCTTTTTCCCCTGAGGGTTGGAGAGGGAGGGAGGAAGTTAACTTTATCAGATCTTCTCAACTGCTGCAGGGTAACTGGACTCAGTAAAGTCCCAGGTGGCACCATCCATCCCAAGTGAGGCCAGGCACCCAGGGCTGCAAATATGTCAGTTCAGGAGTATTCTGGGAGAACACACACTGGCTCTGAGCCCTTTTTAGGCTCCACTGGATGAGCTTACATCAAACATAAATGGTCCAAATATACCAGTTAAAAGGCAAGACCAAGAGAGTGGATTAAATAAATGTAACCCAACCATACGCAAAGGGCATTATGCTGATTAAAAAACGATGTCAAAAGTGCAAATAATAGGATCCCGTTTACATAACACTCTTGAAGTAACAACAGCTCAGCGATGGAGAACAGATTACTGTCTGCCAGGGGCTGGGAACGGTGGGAGCAGGCTCGCAGGTGGGACTCTATAGCAACAGCCAGAGGGGCCTCTGCAATGGACCAGCTCTGCGTGTTGACTGTGCAGGTGGTGACATGAAAACACACATGTGAGAAGGTGGGTTAGAACTACACACATGTTGTACAAGTGTTACTTTCCTGGCCTTGACGCTGTACCATAGTTAGGTATGATGTAAGCACTGGGGGAACTGAGTGGTGAGTACAGCTCTCTGTACTATGTTTACAACTTCCCATGAGTCTCCCATTATTTCAAAATAAAAATCTTAAAAACACTACAGAATTTTATATATGGTATGAGCTCCATCACACAAACAACTGTATTTGGACAGAATGAGATATAAGAAGTAAAGGCATATTTTAACCTTTTTTTACAAAAAACGTTAATGACATAGCTTTCCGTGAGGCATCAACATCAGGGTATTACGACTTTCACAGGCATCGCTATTCAGCATAAATGGAAGCTGTTTCCTTCTCTGGTTCGTAAGATAATAACCTGGCGAGAAAATGTGAGTGATCAGTATAAGCAGTGAAGTTACAGAAGATGTTCGCGCTCTGCTTTGGTGAACTGCTTTTGTCTCCCTCTTCATAAACCGAGCCCTCATCCTTATCTGAAAGCACGTGCTGGAACCACCACTGGACTAGTACAGAAACACGCGTCGTGTCTGGTGCGGATCGTGTTCTGAAGACGTGGTGCTGCAGTCAGATACCGAGCAGGTCGGCGTCACCATGAGGTCACAACTCCACAGGGTCAAGAAAGACTCCAGTCAGGTTTGTTTCTTACAGGGAAAAGTATTACAAGTACATCCTGGGGGATTATGAAATTTCAGGTTTTCCAAGTACTTTTTTTTCCTTGCACCACAAACAGCTCTTTTCTGGATCATATGATCAATAAGGATGAAATGTGTTACAGCTGACAATGCGGATTCAGCCTAATTCTCAGGCCAGTGTCTTGAAGTATTTTTGCTCTAATGCACTGCTGGTTTATCCATATTGTGTTCTTTTCTCTAATTGGAAACTCAACGTATTTAAACACATAACCCGGATAAAAGTCATCTTTTCTGAAAATATTACCTTGAAGTTTAGCACTTTGTTTTCAAGGTTGGGATTTTCGACACATCATCAAGTGAGCCACCGTGCAGATCCCTGCTTGCTGCTCCCAGGAGGTGATTTAACACAGAAAAAGAACATTCCATTTGGTGATCTTCACTGGCTGGTTTTTCTTCATCCATTGTTCAATGTTTATCAGGTCTTCACCTTTCTCTGGGCACTAGCCCAGGTGTCTCAAGGGTTTTTTTTAAAATGATAAATATTAGTTGAGAACTTACCTTGCCTACAGTGAGAAGTTTATACAGGTGAACTAGATAGGATCCTGTGCTTCCGTGAGCTGAGTGCGAGGGATGCGAGGACCTAGGAGAAAGCCACTGCAGTCTTGCTAGCCCACCTGTTCCCAGCGCTCTTTGGGTATTAATTTGCTAGGTACCAAGTATCCAAGGATAACTACGACACGTTCGGGCCCTCAGTGGTATCCCGGTTTAGTTCAGGGTCAAGAGGAAACAGGTACCAGGTGCAAGTGCTATAGAGACAGAGAAACGGGGAAGGACTTTGCAGGCAGAGAGGAAAGCACAGGAAAGAAGTGGAGGTGTGAAGGCTGTGCCTCTCCCAGGAAACCACTGGAGGCTTGGTGTGATGGGGAAGCAGGTGAGAGTGAGAACTGACACGGAGAGGTGAGAACCCAGAGAGGCCAGTGAGTGCTGAGCGAAGGGGTCAGGCAGCAGCAAACAGGTCATCAGACATCTCAGTCATCAGAGCTGAGGTGTCCAAGGAAGGTCCAGGCAATGGCCAGTGGTCACAAGGAGATACTGGGCTTGAGCACCTAGAATTCTCTTTTCAAATATGACTCATTAAACCAGTTATCGGCTTCTTCTGTCCTATTCACTCTACTTTAACACACATGCACAGTCACACACACGTGTGCCGCGCAGTCTTACACAGCCACACACACACGTGTGCTCACAGTCTTACACACACACGTGTGCCGCACAGTCTTACAAGTCACACACACACGTGTGCTGCACAGTCTTACAGTCACACACACACGTGTGCTGCAGTCTTACACACACACACGTGTGCTGCACAGTCTTACAGATTTACCTGCTGGGTCAAACGTGGCCCTTGTCCATTCCTTTAAATAGTTTTATGGAAACCCAAGGTAAGTAAAATAACACAATTCTCTCTAAACATATTATCTGTACAATGCTAAACAGTAGTGAGACTACATTCTCCAGCCACACAAAACTGTTACATTATTTTATTACCACCTCCCTCTACCTCAGAAGAGAGTAATTAGGACCCAGACAAGGGAACTAACCTAAGGGGTCTGTGATCGAAAATCTGCACGACAACTCCTCCCGTGCCAGCAAAGATGCTTGCGAGGGTTTTCGTTTGTTTCTTAGTAATTATTAAGATAATTATATAAAATATAATTATATATTATTTATATTATAAATATATTTGTATTATTTATATAAAATATAATTATATATATTATATTAAATATAATTATATAATATATAAAATATAATTATTTTCATTATTGTTTTTTACTTGCAAGTTTTCATTACAGTTCTGCATGGAGGTCTGACTACAGCTGTTATGTATTTTCAGCAGCATGAGCAAACAACCTCATTATTTTATTTACAAATAAACTCCCAACGCACTGAGCATCTAATCCTTGGTCAGCAGCTGTTCTTCTAGCAAAACTTGTCCAGTGCATCTAACGCTTGGTCCACAGGTATCTCAACTGCAGCAGGGCTCCAAAGCTGGACCCAATCCTGCCCTGCAAATAAACCCTTTGAAATGCTACATTTTGAATGTTATAAAACCTCACAATAATGCAGACACTTCTTTGTTGGGTCACCTTCTGGAAGGCTCCAGCTATTTACTTTAAAGAGCTTTCCATTTAAATAAAATACTTGTGACTCATGGTTTTCGGCCTTGGATCCCTGGATCCAGGAAACAGGACGCTGGTTCGGCCTTGTCCTGTCTCTTGTGGTGCCTGAAGGCTTCCTCCCCCTTGTGCTCTTTTAGCTCCTGTCACAACAAAGAACACCGCCTTCCGTGCTGCAGGCACTGCCCTCAACACAGCACCTCATTTAACGCTCGCTAAGTCTCAATGGGGTTAGCGCTGTTTTTACCTCTGACCCCCGACCCTTTCATGAAGAAAGCGAGGTTTAGAAGGGTTCAATAATTTTCTCAGAAGCATACAGCTATTAAGTGGATTCAAATCTCAGGAGATCAGATTTAAATCCTGTTGGGCATCTCGGTGATTAACAGCCAGTTTCAGCCAATTAGCACCTTCTGAAGGCCCCAGTGGTGCTAAGGTAGACCTTTCCGCCCATCCCCCCTTCCCTCCCCCTCCCAACTCCCCACCGGTGGGATTAAATGTCGCAGGTCTTCACTCCAAAGAAATGGAAGGGCTTTCAGAAACACACAGGAAACAGAAGAACAGGACCCAGGTACTGCTTTCATTTTCCTTGACTCTACAGCCAAGGGCTCAGTTCTCCGCGTGCCATGTTGCACTGGTGGTGAAGACCATGTGCTATTTTTACAGCTGCCTCACCAGCTCTCCCCACGTCAGTCTCCCCCGTAAACAGCCTGAAGATTCCCCTCCCTCAAGCCTGGTCTTTACTTTGTCTTTGCCCCTCACGGACGTAAAGAGGCAGGAGAGCTGCACGAAAGGCACCGGCTTGGGAGACAGACGGGTCTGGCGTCACCATGTGCCCTCATTTCTCTTTGCGGAGGCTTGGGGTTTTTTTTTTTTTTTTTTTTTTTTCCTTGTTCATAAAATGGGATAATGACAACCACCCCACAGTGCTGCTACTTTGGCAAACCAGGTGTCAACCACTGCCCCCTTGCTCCTGCCGGGTCTCCTCTCTCTGGACTGTGTTAAGGAACTTTCTCTCAAGCCCCTCTGAGCGGTACCTTGGAGCCTGCTTCCCCAGGAGGGGTCTCCTGTGCCCACGCCCCAGCTGGCTGGACCCCACTCACTTTGCGGTGGCTTCTGGCCTGGGAGCCCTGGACCCCTGCCAGGCTGTGGCCCTCTCTCTTCAGGCATCAGGACAGAGGCTGCAGAAGTGGTCCTCAAGCACTGGTCTTTTCCGTGCCCTGTCATCCCTGCCTTCTCTCTGTCTTAAGGCCTGGCTTTCAAACTCACTGTGCTGCACAGAATCAGTCTAAATTAACGTGAAAAGTGAGCAGTGACGGGGTTCTGTGGGCACCCATCTCCTCCTGAAGCTCTAAAACCAGCACGGCAAGGTTTAGAAGGCATGGACATACTGACAATTGGTTTAGAGTTCTGAGGGTTCCTCTTCTTACAGCAAACCCCTCCCGACCCTCTCCTCCAAGTCCAGCTTTACAACTGTGCCTTTCAGCCCATCAAGGATAAGAAGGCCACCTCAGCCACTTCCTCTCAATGGCTTCTTCCTTTGGCTCTCCAGGGCTTGGAAGTAAGTGCTCGGAAGCACTCAGTTAATTATTGGCCAAGACCTTGGGCCCGGTTACTGTCTGTGAGGAGGGAAGTAGGTGAATTCCATTCTCTGGTTTCTGTGAAGAAACCACTGGCATATGGTACCGGCTCAGCAAGTGAAGAGTTATCACCACCCTCCCCAGTGAAACTCTGCCCGCCACCTTCTCGTGCAGAGTCACCATCTAACTACTGCCCGTCTGGACTGCCGACACTCTTTACAGGTTTCCTTAGGTGTAAAATTGAGATTATAATCCTATGACCTCATAGAATTACTGCAATAACTACACAGATAATATATGTAAATCACATTATGCAGCTCCTATTACAGATTGTTTTAAAAAAGTACTTATTGCTATCAGCTAATAGTTTGAAAAAATGTTTGAAGCAAAATTCACAACAACATAAAATCATCCATTTTAAAGTAAACAATTCAGTGGCATTTAGGACATTTGCACTGTTGTGCGACCACCAGCTCTATCTAGTTCCACGACATGCTCATCACTTCAAAATAAAACCCACGCCCATTATGCAGTCAATCCCCCCTCCCACCCCCGCAGCCCCTGACAACCAACAGTCTGCCATCTGTCTCTAGAGATTTACCTATTCTAGATATTTCACATACATGGAATCATATCAATACAATATGCAGCCTTCTGTGAGCGGCTCTTTTCACTTAGTACAACGTTTTTGAGGTTGATCTGCATTGTAGAATGAATCCACACTTATTTCTGTTTTGGCTGAATGCTATTCTACAGTATGTATGCAATCCGATTTCTTTACCCATAATTCTCAGCCGATGGATAATTGGGCCGTTCCCGCCTTCCTGACTCTTGCGGCCAGTGTTGCTACGAGCGTGCACGTACATATATTTGTTTGGGTTCCTGTTTTCAACTCCTTTGGTTATATACCCAGGAGAGTAATTGCTGTTCATATGGTAATTCTATGTTTAACTTGTGTGTGCATATTTTTTTACCGAGGTAAAATATACATAAATAAAACATACCACGTTAGCCATGTTTAAGCCCGCAGCTCAGTGGCATTTAGTACATTCACACTGCTGTGTAACCATCACCACCGTCCCTCTCTAGAAGCTATTCATCTTCCCAACTGAAGCTGTGTGCCTATTAAACCACGACTCCCCCAGCCACAGCCTTGGTAGTCGCCTTGCTATTCCCTGTCTCTGTGAATCTTGACTGCTGTAGTTGCCTCATACCGCTGGGAGCATAAAAGATTTGTCCTTCGGTGACTGGCTTATCTCACGCGGCATGTCCTCAAGGTTCACCCATGTTGTAGCAAGTGTCAGAATTTCATTCCTTTTTAAGGCTGATGGACCATATTTTGTACATCCATTCATCAACTGATGAACATTTGGGTTGTTTCCACCTTGTAGCTATTGTGAATAATACTGTTATGAACATGGGTGTACAAATACCTGTGTGAGCCCCTGCTTTCAATGATTTTGCACATATACTCAGAAGTGGAATTGCTGGATCATATGGTAATTCTATTGTTAACTTTTTGAGGATCTTCTATACTGTTTCTCCCACAGTGGCTGTACTAATTTACATTCCAACCGGCAATATATGTGGATTCCAACCTACATCCTCACCAACACTTGTTATTTTTATTATTATTAGGGCCATCCTAATGGGCATGAAGTGGTATCTCTTTGTGCTTTTGAGTTTCATTTCCTGGATGGTTAATGATTTTGAGCTTTTCATGTGCTTGTTGGCCATTTGTATATTTTCTTTGGAAAAATGTCTATCCAAGTCCCTTGCCCATTTTTTAAACCAGGTTGTTTGACTTGCTGTTGGGTTGAAGGAGCTTTTTTAAAAATTTATTCTGGATATTAATCCCTTATCAGGTATATGATTTTCAAATATTTTCTCCCATTCTGTAGGTTTTCTTTTCACTTTCATAGTAATGGCCTTTGTTGTACAAATTTTTAATTTTGATCAAGTCTAATTTATCTGTTTTCTTTTATTGCTCATGCTTTTGCGTCACATCTAAGAATCAGCTGCCAAATCCAAGGTAATGAATTTTTTAAAAAAATTTTTTGGCTGTGTTGGGTCTTCGTTGCTGTGCACAGGCTTTCTCTAGTTGTGGCGAGTGGGGGCCACTCTTCATTGCTGTGCGTGGGCTTCTCATTGTGGTGGCTTCTCTTGTTGCGAAGCACGAGCTCTAGGAACGTGGGCTTCAGTAGTTGCAGCACATGAGCTCAGTAGTTGCAGCACATCGGCTCTAGGGCGCGCGGGCTTCAGTAGTTGTGGCTCACGGGCTCTAGAGTGCCGGCTCAAAGGTTGTGGCACACAGGCTTAGCTGCTCCGTGGCATGTGGGATCTTCCGGGGCCAGGGATCGAACTCGTGTCCCCTGCATCGGCAGGCGGATTCTTAACCACTGGGCCACCATGGAAGTCCAAGGTTATGAATATTAATCCCTGCATCTTCTTCTACGAGTTTTATGGTTTAGCCCTTATATTTAGATCACTGATTCACTTTGGGTAAATTCTTGTATATAGTGGGAGGTAGGGGTCCAAATTCACTATTTTGCATGTGGATGTCCAGTTGTCCCAGCACCATTTGTTGAAGAGACCATGTTTTCTCCACTGAATGATCTTGGTGCCCTTGTTGAAAATCACTTGGTCATTTCTGGATTCCTAAGCCCATTCTGTTGACCCATATGTCTATCTTTATACCAATACCACACTGGTTTTGATTACGGTAGCTTTGTAGTAGGTTTTGAAATCATAAAATGTGAGTCCTCCAACTCTGTTCTTCTTTTGAATTTGAAGATAGCTTTCTCATCTTAACAAGACTGAGCCTTTCAATCCATGATATGTAATCTATTTCAACTAACTTAGGTCTTCCTAAATTTCTTTCAGCAATGTTTTGTAGTTTTCAGTGTACAAGTCTGTCACCTCCTTGATTAAATTTATTCCTAAGTTTTGTATTCTTTTTGATGCTATTGTAAATGGAATTTTTTTCTCAAATTCCTTTTTGAATTGCTCATTGGTGGTGTACAGAAATACTACTGGTTTCTGTGTGTTGTCTTGTACCCTGCAACTTTGTTGAATTTGTTTATTATCTGTAGTAGGATGTGTGTGTGTGTGTGTGTGTGTGTGTGTGTGTGTGTGTGTGTGTGTATTCTTTAGGATTCTATGTATAGGATCACGTAATCTGCAGTAGAAATTGTTCTACTTCTTCCTTTCCAATCTGGGTGTCTTTTATTTCGTTTTTTTCTTGTCTAATTGCTCTGGCTAGAACTTCTAATACTATGTTGAATAGCAGAGGTGAAAGAAGCAGGCATCCTTGACTTGTTCCTTATCTTAGGGGCAAAGCTTTCAATCTTTTTAGCTATTTTTTAAAAAAAAACTTTATTCTTCCTTTTCTAATTACATACGAGATTCATGCGAGCTTTGAATCCAGTTCCACACAGCTTTAATCATCCCTGTACTAGCTTTTTACTTATCAAGGACAAAGGTTTTGATTTTAAAATAGCCTTGTCTTCCTCTTATTCTGGTTTATAAATATTTATCAACAATGTTCACAACTGTCCCCTCTCTATTTCCTAAGCCTTGCAGTACATAACATGGCATGCCTCACACAGCTCCCGCTCATCACATGTTATGAACTTGCCCTGACAGAGACCAAAGCAGCAAGCTGGCCCCAGTTCATATTCTAAATAACTAAGTACTGATCAGTGTCACAGTTAAGAGTTCTACCCATGTGAATACTATCTAATTATTTTCCACCCAAATTCTCATTTCTCAGATCCATGACATCTTCCAAACACAGATATTTCAGTGAAAAGTTGAGCCATAAATTTAGTCAGTTGTTTCAGTTAGCCATGCCTTCCAAATTTTCTTTGACACAAATTGCCGAAATTGCAGTGTTTAGAACACGCCAGGATCTTTTACTGCCTGGCTCTTATCACAAATGTCTGCCCAAAAACGTGCGTATGAAGGGCATTCCCAAGCAACAAGTTAATGTTACTCGAGTCCTCCCCAGATCTGGTACATCTGTTTTGGATTCCATTATAATTTTTAAATGTTAGGCTAGGCAAGATTCTGGTGCAGTGAAATTGCCAGGGGACTCCACACAGCCCTGAATACTGCCAGACAGTTTGAAATAACATCAGTGAGTTTGGAAAGACCTACTTTTAGAATACAAACGGAGTGAAAGATACAAATGGAGCGAAAGACACTTCATTCACTGAGTCAGGTCCAACAAATGAGGCAAAAGATAACCACCAAAGACTGTGAGGGCAACACAGCCTTAGAACGTTTATAGCGAATCTACCCCAAGAACTGTCGGTATTACAATGGGAAGCCTTATGTTTATTGCACACCCACTCTGTGCCACGTGGTGTGCTAGGAGCTTTGCATACATTATCAGAACTCTGAGAGGCAGATACTGTTAACCCCTTTTACTAATGAGGAAACGGGCTCAAGATACAATTTGTGTAAGGTCATGGATCTGTGTGTGGCAGAACAGGGATTAGGTCTGGGGTCTTATGGCGACATTTCTCCTCCTTCCCTGAAGGCCAAATCTGGCCCACCATCGCTTTCTGCAATTAAAGTGTTACTGGAACACAGCCAGGCCTGCTCATTCAGTCATGGTGTGTGAGACTTCTATGACATGAGGAAGCTGAGTAGTTGAAACAGGCTAAGTCCGCAAAGCCTAAAATGTTTACTACCTGGCCCTTTTCAGGAAAAAAAAAACACAAAAATGCAGGCCCTGCCCTGCACAGTGAAACCTACTCTTACTTCCGAGGGTCTCCTCCATTTACCTCATCCCCATCCAACAGGAAGCCTAGAAACGTCTGCCACCTGTGCTAAGGTAGAGGCTCTCCCAGCCCCAGAGCCGACAGAAACAGGCTCTGTTTCTGCCTTGCACACAACCAGTCTCCAGTTCCCGAGGGCGCTGCCCAGCGACTGCAACCTTATCACAGCCACCCTCCGAGGACCTGCTGCCAGGGACACCTGCACTGTGGAAGCATCTAGACCAAGGGCAGGCCCACAGCACTAGGCAGTTCTGTCCCATCTGACCTCCCTTTTCACCAAGGTCTCCATGATCAGCAAGTGTGGCCCTCTGCCTCGGATGCCCAGGGCCATTGCTGCATCTGGGTGGACAGTGGACTTGAACAGCTGAGGCCTAAACGTGTGCCTTATTTATGGGTCACTTGCTCCTTGGCTTTGTTCTGGCAGCAAACCCGCCGCTGGTGTGCAGGACCGTTTATGTGTGAGTTTGGAGACCAGCAGTCTGGAGATTTATGGCACTTAGTAGTTAGAAGAGGAAGCTGTAAAGTGCCTGACAGAGCAGCTCTAAAAATTAAGACTTCTGCTTCCTGAATCCACAGGCTGAAAATCCTTAAATCCTACCGCCTGGCTTAGCTTTCCTCCTCCTGAACCAAGCTTATTCACGCATAATACAGGGAAAAAGGAACAGGATGAGTTTAGTGCAATCTTGTCTGAGCGCGTTCCTCACTCTTAGCTCCTGAGATGAAGCAGACTATTCCAGTCCCCAGGAAGTTTATCAAGAACCCATTTGAGAGGGAGGAGGCTTGCAGGGAAGACGTCTGGACAGCAGCCCAGCATCTCAACAGGCTGGGGCCATGCTTTTTAAGAGCCTGTTCTCTTCTTTCAGAGAGATCTAAGGTCACATTTTGTCCTGGCCATGTACTTGCTGTTAACTTGGGCCACATATAAATTCTCTCCATTTTGGTTTTTCACTTCAGAGAATTTAATGGAGGAACTTTTATAAATCAAAGAGCATTAGGCCAAACCTGCAGCAGACACAGCTCCTCTTCTTTCTTCACCTTTGTCCTTCTCTTCCCCTAAACTGGCTTAGCAAAGGGTAAGGCCAAAGGCCTTGAGAAGTCTAAGGTAATAAAGTATAAACAGGGGAGGGCAAAACTCTGAAGAGCAAAAGGACATTTATTTAGAGACATCACTGGCTGTACAGCTTCATTAATCATTGTCTAACCTGGTTTTCTGAAGCACAGATGACACTGGTCTGGAGGACTGTTACTTTCCAGAGTCAGAGGAAATATTACGTTCTTTGCTGGCTTATTTCTGCTGAGCTGGGCTCCCTCCAGATTTTTTCTGAGTTCAAGGGTGGACGTGTGGAATCAGGTCATCGTCATCTGCACTTTATTTTAATGACTTATTATTTTTGGCCGTGCCATGCAGGATCTTAGTTCCCTGACCAGGGATGGAACCCGTGCTCCCTGCAGTGGAAGCTCCGAGTCTTAACCACTGGACCGCCAGGGAAGTCCCTCAACTGCACTTTAGACCGAATAAACGGGTTCACTGAAAGCAACCTGACATCTGAATGGACAGAACGAGTAAAACAGACAACCCCAAATGTATATAATACAAATCGAAATCTTGACTTTGGTGTACCTTGTGGTGCTTTCATTTTGAGTGCACCTGATACTGTGGGAATTCCAAACATTTCAAAGAAGTGACTGCCACTCCTCTGAAGCCCACAGTCAGGAAGCCTTGGAAACGGTCCAACTTCCCCATGGTGACCCGACACTCACCACTCACGGCTTCCTCTCTCCACCCATGGGTCCTGATGCTTCAGAACTGAAGGTTCCCATCTTCAACTTCAGCGGAGATTTCCTTCATCCTTCCAAAAAAAACAGAACCAGAAGAATAAACCCTGCAGTTAGAACTCGGGTGTGTCTCCACCAGGTGGCAGTGGTGCCTAATTCACAGGCTCCTGGCTCGTTGGCTAAATCCGACGGTGGGTAGGGCCCCCCAACCTGGAGTTTACGCATCGTTGTACAGATGTCACAATGCCTTTATGAGGGAGCTGAGACTCCGGAGTGTAAGCCATGTGTTCAGAGCCACGTGGATCGGGATGCAGACCCGGCCCGTCGCCGCGGAGGCTCTGGCTACCGAGGTCCAGCCTGTCCCCTCCGCGCACGACTCCGGCCCGAACACCGACTTCTCACCGGATCGGATCGCTACACGTGTGGTGCATCCCGAAACTGCCGACTTGTTCTTCCCTCTGCCCGTGGGACCGGGTCTCCCGCCCGCCCTTTCTGTTCAGTAACAGGATGGTCAACGGACGCCCGGTGACCGCGTGTTTCGGACACAAGAAAGGACCAAGTCGGAGGGAAAAGCTCACGTTATCTGAACGAAATATTAGTATTACCATTAGCCCTAGAGACATTAATTTTCCTGGAGCTCGTCGCATACACAAATTCTAGCAGAAGGCTCCATCCACCAGCTCCTGTTCCACTCGGCACCTCTCCACCCTGGGCTGATCCTACGAAATAACCCTGTTACTTACTTCCCCGGCCCGGTGCTCCCTACAC
>NW_006775077.1:948015-954740 GCF_000442215.2 Lipotes vexillifer
CACAGTTTCTCCGCCGGCTCGCGAGTCCCCCCCACCGGGCCGCGTCTGCATACGCCACAGCCACTCGGGCCGGTCGGGCCAGGCGGGCTGGTCCCCGCACGGCTTCCCGAGCTCGTCGCAGAGAAGGAGCCCCGGGGACCTCCGGCTAGCCGGCCTCGCGCCTCTTCCGGGCCCTCCCCATGCAGCTCTCTGATTGGAGGACATGAACTCTCACGTGATCAATGTCAACCAGTCACTCGGCAGCGTCGGTCAGTCACGTGGCTGCACGTCCACCAGTCACGTGGCCGCCCAGAGCACAGTGGTGGGTAAACGTGACTCCTTCCTCCAGCGCTTTCGGAGCGGCGAGTCACCTGTTAGCTTTTGTTCCAAAGAATTTTCCCACCAGTTTCTACCCAGGCAGCCTCGAATGGAGTCGGGGTGAACAGGGTGGTGCTGCCCAGCAGGTTCGAATGAACAAAGGTGCATATTAGTGCAGTATGTTATAAATAAAGCGTGTTTGTGCAGTAAAGAGAAATGGCAGACGAACACCTGAGAGAATGATGTGGAGGCCAGCACTCCTGCCTGATGCACAGGTGGAGGAAGGGGATGGGGGAAGGAATGGATCTGTAACTTTTTAAAAATAAAATCCCTTTTGGGCATTCTCCTTTGCACCACGTTTAAGTCGACACTTAAACTTTTTATTAACTCCTTCTTCGAGTACATCCCCCTACCTCCTTCCTGCATTTCAGTGTTCTCAGAGCCATAAATGTCCTCTATCATCCGAAGCCTTTTCTTGGGTTTTCCTTTGCCATCTTACATTGAAAACAATGCCTTAAAAGGGAGCCAGCCGAGATTTCTGTTAAGACCAGTTTCATCTCAAATTTCTTGCCCGCAAGGAATAAGGGGATATGGGCCCCCCTTAATAGGCAGAAGCTGACGGTGTGACTTACTTTAGTTTGTCCAGACTGTTCTTTACCGAAAAGCCCTGAACACACCTGTACTGAGACCACAGCGCTTAGTTGGAGGGAAGAGAAAAGATGACAGCCAGGGTGAATGGCTGTGATGTTATCTAAACATTTCATCTCCGGTCCTTATCAGCTCCAGACCTCCCAGTTCAGTGCGCTGCAGAGACTGCTCTTTAAACACTTTAGCACAGAAAGCAGGATTTTCTAGAAGTGAAGGCCCATCGAAGAGGACCCAAGCAGGGTTCCAGTCCACTGAGCAACCTTTTGCAACGAAGCCCTCTTTCCCAAGCCTGCTCGTTTCCAGGAGCAGCCCAAGCCTGCTGAAGTGCGTCTCCCAACTCTTTGCTGGAGGTGCTGGGTCCCTGGCGCCGTTCTCATCCACCGCCCTGGGAGGGCCCTAGCCTTGTGTTCGTAAGGTCACAGAGTTTGTAAAAGTTGCAAAACTAAGGTTTGTGTTTTGTTTTGTTTTGTTTTGTTGGTATTCTTTTACTTAGAGTTTCTTCTCTGTATAAATTGGAGCAGTCCCAAGTTCCACAAAATCTGGATCTGAGCTTGCATGAGTTTTACATGATGCATACAGGTCAGTGAATGCACCCCCAAGATAATAAACTGGGGTACAGGAAGAAACCATTATAACTTCTTTACCTTTTTCTTTTCGTAATCAAATAAAAAGATCAAACTTGACTAACATTGGTCACACTGATCCCTTCCCCTTCGCCTGTCTCTCTGTGCTCTGACAGGCATGGACATCCCTGGAGAGAGAGAGCACCTAGAGTGAAGGGTGAGGGCAAGAGGTGCCCACTGGCTTTTTCATCTCAGCATTTGGTGTATGAATGTAGTTTACATATGAGAAGCATATTCATTCTCACTACTTGCACTCAAAAGACAAGCTGGAGTGAGAACAAAAAGATATGTCTTTAAAGTTATGATAAAGTAGTTTAAAATATTTTCGCACCGTGTATGCTTATAGTAAATAAAGCATATCAGTGCAGTAATTGTACACATCTATGTGGAATTAATAAATTATTTGAGCAGGTGCTCATTTTTTAAAAAAAAATCTGGCAGAGGTGCACTATCAAAAGTTTGGAAATTAGAACTTTAAAGTATTATATTAACAATACCATCTCCACGCAGAAGAAAGAGAACTCGGGCAGAAAAGGTATGCTATCATCTTGTCCGTAGATGTGCCTAAATAAGGAACGTAACTCTGGTCCTTAAGTACTTTTGGATTCACCAGCCACTCTTAGAAAGCAGAGTTGCCTGGGAGATGGATCACAAGCTGAGTCAGCAGTGGACCATTCACACCTTAGTATGAAGGATTCCGGTTACTTCCTTGACTGTTAGCACCATTGGAGATGGAAGACGGGAAGAATGAAAGAAAAGGAATCAGAAGTTATTGCTTGTAGAGAAAGCCAGCTGTACCAGGGACCTGGTGAGCCCAGCGGCAGGCAGTGGAATCTCACCTCCGCCTCTGGCTCCGGCTCACAGGGCCCCCTGCCTTCCAAGTGAGGCTGCTGGAGTCCAGCCTCCAGAGCTGACTCAACTTCTGAAATAGACAGTCACAGCTTTAAAATATGGCTCAAGTCCTAGTCTTTTGTTACAACAGTATTGTATTTATTTAGGTGTGACTTTTTTTTTGGAATTTTGTAATCTAACTTAAAATAACTTTAGCAGTACAGATAAGTGTCATTCATGTTACATTTGGTTGTGTATTCTGCCAGATATTATTTTTAAACGTACAATACACTTCTTTTTTCCCTTCTTATTTGAGACCACCTAGATTTTTTTTCACTAAAATGTGTCATGTCTTCAAGGAGCCTTGGCTACTTTCGTTGGAGACTGGCGCTGGAAACCAAGACCTGGGCACTGGGTGTGCTCATTCATTGCTACCAGAGTCTCATTATTATTTTAATATGCCTTTACTTGAGCAGAGAATTCAAAATTGCTCATATATTTGTTGACTCTTTTTTCTTCTTCCTCTATATATTGTTTCTTATGTTTTTTGCATGTTTTTCTATGAAGATGTTTAATCATTCTTGATTCAAAAGGAATCTTTAAAATTTAATAGACATAATTTTAGTACATATTTATCCTATTTGATCATTGGCTTTTAAATTTTACTTATGTATTTTTCTGGCATATAGAAGTTTTTTTTTAATAATTAATTTACTTTTTTTGTTTATTTATTTGTGGCTGCGTTGGATCTCCGTTGCTGCATGTTGGCTTTCTCTAGTTGCGGCGAGCAGGGGCTACTCTTTGTTGCGGCGCACGGGCTTCTCATTGCGGTGGCTTCTCGTTGTGGAGCACAGGCTCTAGGCACGCAGGCTTCAGTAGTTGTGGTGTGCGGGCTCAATAGTTGTGGCTCGTGGGCTCGAGAGCGCAGGCTCAGTCGTTGTGGTGCAGGGGCTTAGTTGTTCTGCGGCATGTGGGTTCTTCCCGGACCAGGGCTCGAACCTGTGTCCCCTGCATCGGCAGGAGGATTCTTAACCACTGTGCCACCAGGGAAGTCCCTGGCATATAGAAGTTTAAAGTTTTTAGGAGTCAAATACCTTTACCTTTTACTGTATATTTTTCTTTTACTATTATGCCAAACACAGAGGTATATTCATCTATATATTGACTTCCTTGTCTTATAGCTCTTACTTTTTTCATTCCTTTTCATCTCTAAGTATTCTTGGATTTGCTTTGTGAAGTAGGTGGTCTAAATTGGTTTGACTTTATTTGCAAAGTATTAACAATTGTGCCACTGATTTAAAATGTTATTTTTATCTTTAATTCTTATAAAAACTCTGGGCTTCTATTTTGTCCATTAATATGTCTGCCTATTGCTGTGCAGCTCAATGCAGCAGACATTCTTTTTTATATCTTAAAGTACATCTCTTTATATTTTTAATCATAGTAGTGCAGACAGAGGGTTAGGTAAAAGTTTGGGGCTTATATGAAAACCAGCAGCCTCTGTTTCACCCTTCCCCCACCCCATTCTTAACCATCAGAAGAAATATTTTAAATGATTTTAGTGGATTTTTTTCCTGCCAATTTTCTTGGCCATCCTTATTATTTCTCCAAATAAACTTTAGAATTATTTTGATTAAAAAATTCCTTTTTAAATTTTATTGAAATTTGTTAAATTAAACTTGAGATCATTTATTTATAACACTGATGCTTTCTTTCCTGAAGTGCCTTCCCATTTATTTAAATCTTCCATATGCCCCTTGGTGCATCTATGAAATCCTCCCACCTCATCCAGGTCATCTTTGATAATTCTCCTTCCATGTACCCCTAAGTATTGTGTGTGTGTGTATTATTCAAAGAGCAAAGATACACACACCAACATACCTTTGCTATTTTAATGTTTTTCGATGTGTTTTTGATAATTAAGAATAAATTTGTTTCTTCCATTCATTTGTTTCATAGCCACTCACCTTAGCTGATATACAGTAAAAACTGATAATAATGCAGTGTTGAGGTTGACTTTGTTTCCAGGCCACCACCTTGTCAGAGCAATACTCAAGTGTCATTGGCACTAATTGCAAAGAAATAATTGCATTGGTATTGGCATCCAAAATACAGAACTTTGAGCAATACTTTATTTTTAATGTATCAAAATCTTAACAGACTTGTGATTCCTTCAAAGCACTGTGGTCCAGTAATTCAGTATTTAGGATGCTATATTTATGAGACAACCAGAAATGTGGGCAGAGTTAGGCACGTAGGTTTTCATAAGGGGTGATGATTTGTATTCACTCCAGCCTGGCTCAGGTCTTGTTCTCGATGCCAGCGGACATGCCCGATGCCAACACAGATGTGTCCACCCACGGGTCTCTCACTATCTCTCTCTCTCTCTCTCTCTCTCACACACACACACACACACACACACAGACACACCCCTTCAATTAGCCATCTCTGTTCATCCTTTACTCCAGCCTGAATCTCTCTCCTCCTGGTGGAAGTCTTCCCTAACGCATGTGACTATTTTTCTACCTCCCTGTGATAATTGTTTTATCTTTGGCTTATTCTTTACAGTACAAATCACAATGGTAATCATGTAATCATTTGTACAGTTTTTGTTTCTTGGTTAATGTTCTGTGAAGGATACAATCTCGTCTCTGTTACTATGGCACTTTTTCTGTGGTTCTTTTTTCTTTTCTTTTTCTTTTATTTTTTTTGGCAGTTTCTACACCTAATATGAGCACAGAACAGGTGCTCCTGAACATTCGTTAAATGGAAAACAGTGAAATACTGAAAGTACCTAAATGCCTAACAATTGGAGCCCAGGAAGGAATGTGTTTCAATCATTAAAAGTTTGTTTTCGAGGCTTCCCTGGTGGCGCAGTGGTTGGGAGTCTGCCTGCCGATGCAGAGGACGCGGGTTCGTGTCCCGGTCCGGGAAGATCCCACATGCCACGGAGCGGCTGGGCCCGTGAGCCATGGCCGCTGAGCCTGCGCGTCCGGAGCCTGTGCTCCGCAACAGGAGAGGCCACAACAGCGAGAGACCCACGTACCGTAAAAAAAAAAAAAGTTTGTTTTCAAAGAATTTTAAGGGCGAGGGAGATTGCTTCTTTTGATAGCATTAGGTTTGTGTAAATCAAAAGTAATATAAAAGTACAGGAAAATTGCTGGAAAGAAATACACCAAAATGTTCACAGTGGTTGTTGCTGGAGTGCAGAACTATACTTTTGTGTGTTTACGTTAAAATGGGCATGAATTAGTTTTATAGTCAGAAAAAAAAAAGTTTTTTTTTAAGTTGATTTAGAATATTTATGTCTAAGTTACTGGAACAAGTGCTTCTGAGGAATAGGGAAACAAAACTAGGTTTAAAAACAGAGATTTCAATAAAATAACATTTTAAATATTTGTTTAGAGAGAATCTTGATCAGGAGAATGGATAGTAAATGAAATGTGATATTTCTACCCAGTGGACCACATCCAACAGAGAAATGAACGAAAGAAACACATATTCACATGGATAAAACCGGCAGGGAAATGTTGAGGTAACAATATATACCATTTATAAAATAAAGTCAATATATAATATTAATTCTATAAATATTTAAAACACATAAAATATATATACAGATGAACTGCACTGGCTTACGACTTCCCAATAACCTGAACTGTGTCTGCTAGATCCCTCCTGTGTAAAAGCGGCAGAATGCCACCCTCAGAGAGTGGCCCTGCTGTGGGGACACTCCAGAGACAACACAGTGCAGGCCCTTCCCTCTGGAGCATCACACAGAGGAGGGGGCAGGGCTACTAGCCGGGGACCAAGCATCTCCATTCTCTCCGCAAAGCGCTTTCCCATAACAGCCTGTCATTTCCACTAGCGCTGAGTCTAATGTTGTCTCTTATGTTAGAAGAAAATAGTAATTGCTTAAATATAGAGAAAATGCACTTATTTGACAAACACTGGTGCTGGAGAAACAGGAAAGGCAGGAGTCTTGACCTAGGGCAGGAGTGAAGCCGGTCCCTTAAGCTCCTTACTTGTATGTGGATCCACTGATAATCTTCTCATGTAATTTTAGCCAAAAGGTTCAGCTTCTGCCCCCATCCCCCCCACCCCATCTTAACTCAAGAAATCACTTCTCCCGTCAACATACCTGTGAAGAGACCAAACAGAAGCAAAATTGCTGAACAGCAGATGGAGCCAGGGGCTAAAGACCCTGGTCATCTGCCACCTGCGGGGTCCAGACCCAGATAACTGAGGGGCGAGTGAAGAGCCATCCCCATAGCGAACTCTGTGCCACGGAGCCCTTCCTGCCGAAGGCCCACTTCCCCACCGCAT
>NW_006775077.1:954750-981433 GCF_000442215.2 Lipotes vexillifer
CCCTCCTGGAGGGCATTCGGGCACACTCACACCCTGCACTCTCCCACGTTCACACACATCCACATTCATACACAGTCTCACACTCACCCATGCACACGTGTGAGCACGCTCTCACACTTGCACACGCAGCCCTCCCGTGCTCTGCCCCGTGAGTCTGGAGCAGATGATAAGACTTGATTTCCATGTCCCATGGCTGAGAACTGACCCACTTAAGCTGTGTTTACAAAGGTTAGTCACTGAGGCAAAGAAATGGTCCAGACGTAGAAAGCCTACCGTAGGGAACAAGCTCCTACTGCCCCAGATTCCTGACGGCCTCCACGGAGGCGAGGGGCCCGGCAGTAGATTCTTTCTCCGTTCCGCCCTAGTGGGGCTGACCGGGATATCTTGGCTTGTCTTGAAAACCGATATTGATCACTTTAGAAGGCACCATCAGGCAGTGATTCAACTTGGTGGTTAAAATGGCCACAATGATTGGATTGGGCTCCCCTGTGTACAGCTGCATTCCACACTCTGGGTCTGCTCTAGCTCTTGGATTTAAAGGTCAAATTAAAACTGGTCATCCAGGGCTTCCCTGGTGGCGCAGTGGTTGAGAGTTCACCTGCCGATGCAGGGGACGCGGGTTCGTGCCCCGGTCCGGGAAGATCCCACATGTCGCGAAGCGGCTGGGCCCCTGAGCCATGGCCACTGAGCCTGCGCGTCCGGAGCCTGTGCTCTGCAACGGGAGAGGCCACAGAAGTGAGAGGCCCGCATACCGCAAAAACAAAAACAAAAACAAAAAAAACACAAAAAACTGGTCATCCAGGAGTCAGCTTAAGTGCCCACATTTATAACCCGAACTCTTGTCATGTCGCTGCAGAGATTACCAACAGCAAATAAGCATCCTGTAGTTCGGGGGTAAAGCAAGAACTAATATTACTTTAAGAACTAGAATTAAATTGCAAATGCCCGGGACATGATTCCTATTATATGTAAAACCCATGTTATATTTAAACCCATAAACTGGTGTGGCATGAATTTGGATTATTTTAATTTTATCGTTTTTACAAAAGTCTCATTTGCAGGTGGCAAAAGATAATCATTGTGAAAGATAACTTGGTCTTCTTGTTTATATTCAAGAACCAACTTCGATTAAAGTGTGCTTTTAAAAGGGCTTGAATAGGAGAATAAATCAGTATTGGTGTCAGTTTGTCTATTTCAATAATAGTCACTATGGAAACAAATCACTGACCTATTTCTTTTCATACCTCCAAGTAAACAATAGGGTCTCCACTTTTCTGTATCCTGTTCCCTTTGGACAGGAGTTTCTGGTACAGAATGTCTCTAAAGCACTTTTTAGTGAAACCTATAGTTCTTCCCTCCATGCTTATTTTAGTCATTACAAACATTCTCAGCCTCATTGTGGATTTCTGCCACGGAAGGCGCCCGGGACACTCAACTCCATCCTTTAGAATCCTGGGCACTCTTGGCAGATGTTCCCTCACCCTTGCTCAGAGGTGGGGCTACACTAATGCAGGGATGCAGATGCTGGGCCAGCGTGCACGCACACACGCCACGAGACGCCCGGTGTAATAAGTCAGCAGAGTTCCACTTTAGCGTCTTTTCTTGCCACGCCGATCTGTAATTAAAGACAAATAAGAAGGTCACTTTCCACACTAAGCTGCTGATTCAGGGAAGAACAAACGAAATATTAACATGTGTGTGTTCCCTTCCTCGTCCTCAACCCACATCCTAAATCCATTTTATATTTGGCTGAAGCCAGAAGTTTCTAAATATAGAACTGGCTCTCTCCCCAGCACTCACGTGTCCCCCGCGGGGCTGTCTGTGCAGCCACATGCCATGTTCGCCTGAGCCCCGTTAAACCAGCAAAGGGTGGCGTGTCGGCCTGGTACCACATCCCACCCCTCATCTCCAAGGACACACTCTTGTTGAAATATCAGAAGGAAGTATACTGTGTTTAACTTCATTGATGGCCTGCTATTTTTATGAACTGTAAATCCCTCCTCTTCACTTGATTATTGTGTGAGATGGAAAATTACAGAGATAATAAAAGGGGGAAAAAGGCACACATACAGAAATAAGTTTTAAAAAAAGACAGAAAAGACACACCCCCCAAACAGTGCTCTACACAGCTGCAGCACTCTCCAAGACAGCAATAAAGAAATAAAGAAGAGATAAATCTCCAACCTTCTGTGTAATGTATTATGAATAACGAGAGTAAAGTGGTCATAGTGATGAACTTTTCTTATCTGACAAATTAATTCTTTTTAATGGGAAAAGTTCTGACCTAATGTGGTAGTGCTCCAAATGTGCCCCAGGTATCTTGGGAGAACTTTTTGTGATTTCACTATAAACGTTACTTTCTTTATGCTCTAACAGAGCCATGATATTAAAACAACCATGACAAGATGATACCAAAGCAATTGTTTGGAAAGGGGGAAAATCTTCACCTGAAAACGTGGTGGATTGCTTGCAGACATGGCTCCCATTCTCCACATTTTCCTTGTCCTTGCCCTTTGCAATATGACTCTGCAGCTTCTCCCGTTAAGAGGTAGAGTCTGTTTCATTGCCCTTCAAATTGGGGCCGGCCCTGTGACTCTCTTTGACCTTCAAGTATGGTAGAAGTGATGATCTGCTAGCTCTGAGCCTAAGCCTCACGAGGTCTTACACACTTTCACTCTCTTAGGGCCACTGCCATGAAAACAAGCCTGGGATATTGTACTGCTTGGTGAGAGCACAGGAGGAGAACTAAGGCCCCCCAGCTGACCCATAGCTGACTGCAGAGATGTGAAGATCATCCTAGCAGAGCCCAGACTAAATTGTTGACCCATAGAGTCATAACTATATACACTGCTCTTGTTTTAAACTACTAAGTTTGGGGCTACTTTGTTACACGGCAATAGCTATCTGGTACACCTTTTCTCTTTCACTTTACCAAATCCTCCATACCCCAGTAAAGGCTTACTCTTATGCAAAAAGTCCTGGTCAAAGAATCAGGAGACCTAGATGCCAGTCCTGACTCTCAGACATTTAGCTGTATGACTTTGAATAAGTCCCATTACTCTTCTGAGCATCAGTTTCCTTGTCTGTATGATGGCATACAAGATACTTCTAGCTGGAACATCTATATGAAAGAAACTGATAAAGCAGTTTAAATTCTTATATACATTGGTGCGAATGCCTTTAAGAGGCATGTCTAACAAATCTAGTCATGTTTTACAAATATGCCACTTGACTCAGCAATCCCACTTCTTTGCCCTTATGCTATGGAAGTAAACACACGAATATACTAGCATTTATGTTCAAGGATGTCTAGTGCAGGATTATTTGTATGGCAAAAATCAAGAAATAACCTAAACACCTATCAAGGAAAATGGTTGGACAAATAATAGTATATTCATACATAACGTATTATGCAGCTTTTTAAAGAATTCTCTGGAAGAACTTTCATGATGTATTTTCTTAAGTGAGCAAAGTGAGTTTCATGATGTATTCTTTTAAGTGAGCAAAGAAACAAAACAAAACAAAACAAAAAACCTTTGTATGAATATGCAGTTTCTATATAATTGTTTGGCCACCAAGAATGGTTCAGAAGGATACAGACCAGGCTGATGGCCTGGGTTGCAGGCAGCAGTTTATAACAGCAAAAATGTTGAAACAACCTCAGTGTTTACGTTTAAGAGTTTAGTTAATTTAATTATGGCACATTCACATAGAGGCAGACTTTGGAGATACTGTGGGTTCAGTTCTAGACACCCCAATAAACCGAATATCACAACGAAGCAAGTCACATGAATTTTTTGATTTCCCAGTGCATATAAAACTTATGTTTACATTATACTGTAGGGGTTTCCCTGGTGGCGCAGTGATTGAGAGTCCGCCTGCCGATGCAGGGGACACGGGTTCGTGCCCTGGTCCGGGAGGATCCCACATGCCGCGGAGCGGCTGGGCCCGTGAGCCATGGCCGCTGAGCCTGCGCATCTGGAGCCTGTGCTCCGCAACGGGAGGGGCCACAGCAGTGAGAGGCCCGCGTACTGCAAAAAAAAAAAAAAGAAATACATTATACTGTAGTCCATGAAGTGTGCAATAGCATTATGTCTAAAAAACAATGTATATACTTAATTTTAAAAATACTTTATTGCTAAAAAATTCTAACCATCATCTCAGCCTTTAGTGAGTTGTAATCCTTTTGCAATAGTAACATCAAAGGTCAGTCACTAATCCCAGATCACCATAACAAATATAATAATAATGAAAAAGTTTGAAATATTGTGAGAATTACCAAAATGTGACACAGAGACAGGAAGTGGAGCCAATGCAGTTGGACAATGGCGCCAATATACTTGCTGAAGGCAGGGTTGCCACAAACCTTCAATTTGTTAAAAACATCGTATCTGCAAAGTGCAATCACGCAAAGCACAATAAAACAAGGTCTGCCTGCAGTGAAGTAATATTCAGCTGTTAAAAATAATGGTATATAATACAGGAAAATAAGTATATATTATATATTAAAAATAGTGATATTAATAAACATGAAACAGAATTAAAGGAAATAAAGATGCATCTCACGCATTTAGAAACTCTTCAGGATAGATACACACCAAATATCCACAGGTAATCTTTTAATGATCATGAGCTTATGAGCAGCTTACCCTTATTTTTATGTATCTACATTTTCTAATTTTGCTAAATTAACGTGTGAAAGGGGGAAGAGATGGCGCAAAGGTAGAGATGTTTAGCAGTTCAAAAGGGTTGAGTAAGACAGAAAGAACCAGAGGGGACCGAATCCTTCATAAACTCAATAACATCTCTGAATAACAGGGAGGCAGTAGTATTTTGAATTGGAAATGGAGGCTTGAGATATTTAGTTTAGTGAGTTGGGTGACTGGACATCTATAATGTCTCTGGCTCATACAAAGTGATGAGAATGCATGAGATAATTAATATTTATAAAGTGCTTTAACATCCTGCAGGAAATGCTGCTCTATAAGGTAATACTGTCTTTCTCAACTCAGATGGGCCCACGCAACCTCTTTCTGATCCCCACCTTCAATGATCACTGCTTTTTTCTGAGTTAGTAACTGTGGTCTTTGGTTTTTTTCCAAATAAGAAAACCTTGATGGGAGAAAGGTGTTATATTTCTTTTTACTGTAAACTTTGTAAATCAAAACAAGAAACTGTTTTTAACTTCTGAGAGTACATTTGTACTTGGATAGGTGATTTTCATGAAAATATCAGCCTTGAGTAACTCTTTCACAGCCAAGTGTAAAGGACTCTGGACCTAATAGGGGCTTCTAATTAAGATGAAAGATTTAGCACGGATTGAGAGTGAAGGTAGCTTAGATCAGGTGTGCAGGGTGAGGACTGAAAGGAGGCCAAGCTGTTTCTGCCAGGCAGCTTCTGCTCTCCTGTGTCTATGAGCCAGACAACAAGCAACTCTCCCCAGAGCCTAGCACTTACACAAAGATTAAGTACCTGGACACGAAACTCCTTGATATTCTGGCTACATCAACTGTGGGACAAGGTATAATGAAAAGGAACATTTCTGAGAGGACCTGGCCCTCTGGTGAAATGCGCCATTGCCTCTTCCCGTCTGGCCTCGGAATTAAGGGAACCTCCGCTGAAGCTGGAGTCAGAACAGGCCTGTAGGGGGAGCTCTCACTCCCACCATCACCATCAGTTACTCCAAATAGGAAGAGACTTAGGCTGGCATCTCGGACAGGAAGGCGCCTCCACTTCCCATCCAGCAGGAGGAAGACGCCATCGCCCCACTGGACGACGGCCCAGCCAATCAGAGGCCGCAGCGGCCCAACCAATGGGAAGCTTCATGCTTTGGACTCCCAGGTTCTCCAATGAACTCTTTGGTCGTCCCAGCTCTTCCTAATTCTCTCCTTTTCCGTATAAAAGCAAGTTTCCCTTCTTTGTTCCTTGGATTTGCCTGTGGTCAGCTGTAGTTCACATATCCCGAATTGCCATTCCTCTGGCTGTTCCCAAAGAAACTCACTTTAGCTGAGAAAAGTAACTGGCTATTATATTATTGAAGTTGACAGGCCTGTTCCTTAGTCTTTGGCAGATTTATAAAGGCTCGTGCGTGAATCACATACACCCTACAGTCCAACTGAGTGCATTACTATCATGTTTTTTTTACTCTCGGAAAAGAAAATCATTGTTTCTTCTACTTAGAACCATCGCAAGTCTTAGCATATTGAAAACATTCCAACTACAAAACTTGTCGTTTCCGGGCAAGAAGCCGTTGGGTCAAGTTCGGCGGACACTTGTTTCCTCCCTTAGCCTCTGGACGACTGAGTAGTGACCGGGTCTGTACGTGTCTCTGTGGGTCCCCATTGTTGTATGTATTCATTCCTCAAGAGTCATCGGTGTGTGTGTAATTTTCTCGAAATAAAAGGCAGACGTCTCAAAGGGCCTTTCTTCCCCCTAATGTTGAAACTTGCCCCTCTGTCACGTCACTCTTGCTTATTCAAGCCTCAATCCCGGCTCCCTTGTTTTAATGTGTTTTGTTTGTTTGTTTGTTTGTTTGTTTTTTGCGGTATAAGGGCCTCTCACTGTTGTGGCCTCTCCCGTTGCGGAGCACAGGCTCCGGACGCGCAGGCTCAGCGGCCGTGGCTCACGGGCCCAGCCGCTCCGCGGCATGTGGGATCTTCCCGGACCGGGACACGAACCCGTTTCCCCTGCATCGGCAGGCGGACTCCCAACCACTGCGCCACCAGGGAAGCCCGCCCTTAAAGTTTTATACATAGATTTTATCAATGTGAGTGGTAGGGCACCATACAATTGCCATAGGAATGAATCGCTGCTGTGAGAACAAAGCCTCAGAAATCGCTCTTTAAAACTGTACTTAAAAACAGTTATTGTTTGGGGGATGGTTTGTGGCCAGAATTAGTATTTTTCCCCCAGAAACTACATTCCAAAAACAATGAAAACAATCCCGGAGTTGAGAAGTGTTGCCTTTATACAACATCAAGTCTGTACTCACAGTCCTCCAACCGGAAATGTTCCCTGTTTCTGCGTGTGAAATATTTGGGTCAGTGGAAAAGTCGGTTCTGGATTTCATCCGGAGAGGACGTCTGTTATTAGAAGGCACAGCTTCCCTGCCAGGAGGCAAGTCTGAGAACTGGCAGGTCTGGAAGCCGCCAGCGTTATAACCTGTAAAAAGCAGGTATCAGCTTTAAAAAATCCCCCTTATGACATAGGCTGTGTGTATTTTGATATTAGCAGTGTGAGTAAAAGTACACTTTTTAAGAAGTCAAACTCTTAGCGCAAATGAGAAAATTACTCTCGACATCATTCACTGGAAACTCTGTGTCCAGCGGCTGTGACAGCTGATTGAATGCAGCTGCCCACGGGGCTGTGGTTGACCCACCCTCTGAGTCAGATCCACGAAGCCTAGGGTCAGGTTAGTCACAAATGACAGAGTCTGTTTTGAGGGTCAGCTACTGAAAGGAACTTGCTGACCGAATGCTTCAATTTGAGAAACAGAATCCCGTCATTCAGGGCTCAGGAGCCAGACTGGCAAGACACAGTGTTTCCTGACTATGTGGTTTGTGCAAGGCGTCTCTGGGCCCTTGACCCAGGGACCGTCTCTGCAGGCCCCCCACGTGTTTGTGTGTTGCGTAGACGGTAGTGAGGAAAGAACAGAAAACCCTCAGCTCCTGGAGTCTGGCGACCAGGGGAAGATGACTGTCTACCAGTGCAGAGTCCTGCAAATCACGCTCGTTGGGATTTGTGCTGGGTGCCGTGAAAGAAAAGTAAAGGATTCTGTGAAAGAGCGTGACGGGGGGGCCTGAGTCCCACAGGGGGAGGGGCACCACAAAGGCCCTCTGTCAGTGACACGTAAGCTGGGAACCCCTTGGCCCACACGGCTGTGCTCAGTCGGCCCACCCTTTCTGGTTGGAGGTGACATGTGGCTTGTTTGACGGTTGTCATCAAATGGTTTCCCGTGGAGTAATACCTGCGTGCCAGAGCACCTGCCCAGGTGTAATTCGAGAGTAGGCAGCTAATGATTAAAGACGGAAATGAGGGCTTCCCTGGTGGCGCAGTGCTTGAGAGTCCGCCTGCCGATGCAGGAGACGCGGGTTCGTGCCCCGTTTCGGGAAGATCCCACATGCCGCGGAGCGGCTGGGCCCGTGAGCCATGGCCGCTGAGCCTGCGCGTCCGGAGCCTGTGCTCCGCAAATGGGAGAGGCCACAACAGTGAGAGGCCCGCATAACGCAAGGAAAAAAAAAAAAAAAAAAAAAAAAAGACGGAAATGAGAGCTAAGATATCCCATGTGCAGTTTTCATGTGTCACCAGGCCTTGTGGATGGCACTGCTGGCACGGAGAGGAAACTCATCCAGGCTGCGTTTGACTTGCCCTGCACAGGAATTCATTTATAAAGAGAAGCACCCACTGCAGGCCACCTGACGTTGAGGACTCACGTGGGGTCGAGCCCTGCATAACCGCGGATGTCCGAGGCACTTCTGAGGGAGCTCATGCTGATCTTTAACAGAAACAGAGCTCGGAGCATCCTCTCTCCATCCTTAATTTACTCCAACCTGTGTTTCCATCAAGCTTCTGATTAGCAGCTGTATTCTAGGTAGTGGCAGCAGGTGGCGCTTCAGGTGAGTGAGCAACTTATCCAGCGTCTGTATCTGGTGCCAGGACACACAGTGTCTGAGGATCTGGAGCCTGGACTGACCTGTCCCTTCACAAACCTCACACTGGCGTGCTGGTGGCGTAACGCCAGCCTCTACCCTGGAAACTCCTGCTTGTCAGCCAGTGTTTGAAGATGATTTGAGAGTGATTTTAACACACACCCTCTCAAAATAGTCCACTTTCAACGTGGATTATTTTTTTCACTATAAATGAGTCAGCACTTTTGCAGTATCATCGGATCAAGTATGACTTACATGAGAAATACAGGGGTTAGAGCCCGAGGTTTAGTTTTATAACTAAACATGTTCTCACCTTATGTGTGAGCCCCACCGTCTTTTTTTGTTTTGAAGCATAGTTGATTTACAATGTTGTGTTAATTTCTGCTGTACAGCAAAGTGACTCAGTTATACATACACATATATATATATATTCTTTTTTATATTCTTTTCCATTATTGAATATTGAATATAGTTCCCTGTGCTATACAGTAGGACCTTGTTGTTTATCCATCCTATATATAATAGTTTGCATCTACCAGCCCCAAACTCCCAATCCTTCCTGCCTTACCCCCACTTCCCCTTGGCAACCACAGGTCAGTTCCCTATGTCTGTGAGTCTGTTTCTGTTTTGTAGATAAGTTCATTTGTGTCATATTTTAGATGCCACATATCAGTGATATCATATGGTATTTATCTTTCTCTGTCTGACTTACTTTACTTAGTATGATAATCTCTAGCTGCATCCATGTAGCTGCAAATGGCATTATTTCATTCTTTATTATGGCTGTGTAATATTCCATTGTATATAAATACCACATCTTCTTTATCCATTCGTCTGTCAATGGATATTTCGGGTGTTTCCACATCTTGGCTATTGTAATCATGAATATAGGGGTGCATGTATCTTTTTGAATTGTAGATTTGTCTGGATATATGCCCAGAGGTGGGATTGCTTGAGCCCCACTGTCTTTTGCCACTTCTTCTTGGGTGCCCATATTAAGCAAGGTTTCTCTTCAGTTGGTATCAATACGTCGCTAGAAACCCCTCCGATGACAACACACGTATCAATGAAGTAACAAAGTAATTCCTAGATTACACATTTCTTTTTCACATTTGCTACTGTGAAGTGTGCTCTTGGCGAGAGGTATTTGGAATCCAATTCATCTCCTTAGTATAATATGCAGCCGATTAGGTCTTCGTGAGCAAGGATGCAGATGACGTGCATCTGAGAATCTCCAAGTAGGAGCGGGAAGCCCTCACCGGAGGGAGGGGCTGGGGAGTGGCGCTCCCTGGAGAGGGAGGGGGGAAAGCCTTTTCCAGTCGTTTCCATGGTGAGGCCTGATCTCCACGTTGGGAGAACTTTGAGGTGGGAGGTTGTGGGTCAGGGAGCTAGGGGCTACTTGTTACGTGTGCACACACACATGCACGGACACACACACCCAGGGAAGGGAACTCAGGGCTCAAGGCTGCCCCCCAGCCCATCAGCGCCCGGGTGGACACACCAGCTTGGGGTCCTGACAGTGTCCGCTCACACAGGCTTGAATTTGGAGCAGGAAGAAAGGAAGCAGATGGGGGTGGGATCCTCAGAGTTAGACAGACGCTCCTCGAGGTTTACCTGACGTCTAGAGATTTCTACCACCCTCCAGCACCCACTATGCCACAGCCTGCAACCCCGCAAACTCCCAGACACTGACGCCAGGCCACCACCCTCTCTCCGAACGTGCTCCCCGCCGCCCCGCAGGCCTGGCAGAAGGTGCCTATCTGTGTGAGATGGGGGTTTCCAGCCTGCCGCTCCCACCCCTCCAGACTCTCCCAACCATGTCCAGCCCCGACTCCCTAGTGGAGGTGCACCCGGAGGGGACACGGGGGTCTGTGCAGCGCGGGTCTGGGCTGGATGCGCCGGAGCCCCCGCTTCTCCAGTGCTGGCCCCGTGCCGCCTGCTGCTGGCCGCAGAGGAGAAGTGGACAGCTGGAGGGTCACGTCCAGCTCTGGGGTGGGGGGACACAGGGAGCAGACAGACACTTCCTCTAATTAGCTGTCTGTGAAGACCCCAAACTCTTCCCACACATCTGGCTCAGACCGCTGGGAATTCAGAAAGGAGAAACTGGCCTCAGTGACAGCCTATAAAAGAAAGGGCTTCCCTCGGTCTTCCTGCGGGCCCCGACGGCCCTCTGGGTGCCCGGCACCTTCAGCCTGAGGAAAGCGCTTTAGAATCGGGGTCCAGATGAGTCACTCCTGTTTCCCACCAGCGCCTCCCTCGCTCGCCTGCCAACCGCAGTTCAGGGCAGTGCCCCTCAGAATGCTCTTCCTGGGCATGCTGTTTCCCCGAGAGCCCTTTGCGGGAAGTATGCATCTGGCATCTCTCTAACAATCAGAAAGTCAGCAGCCACATAGTCCCTGGAGCTGGGTCCCCAGACAAGGATGCATTCTGCCCTCGGAGGAGACCTGCTCTGGGTGAATTGCAAAGGCTGTGGCCCAACGCGGGGACCCCCACGTCACCTGCTGAGCTGCTCTTGTGGTGCCTCTGGTGCTGCTTACTGTGTGTGTATGTGTGTGTGACACCCACCATATTTTCTGGTAGTAGCTCTGAGCAGACATGGTATCAGTGGCCATAAAACAGGGCCTCTCGTGGGAAGCCCAGGAAAGCGGCACAAATAACCACCAGTGACGCAACATAACAGATGAGAGCTAATTAAAAATGACTTGTTAAACACCGTGTTTCATTCTCTGGAACTCTTGAATGGGACCACGGACCCCTCCCCGCTTTGCCCTTTCTGGTCACCTGTACAAATCCACAAACCGAGGTCCTCCTTTTGCCTTTAAGCCTGAGGTGTTTAGAAAGACGACGGATTGTACAATTTCATCTCAAAGACTTATTCTCAGAAAAACGACTCATATTTTGAAAGGGTCTAGTCACGTGAGAAAGGAATCACTCCTACCTGCTTGGTCTCGCTTTCCAGCGCACACTCACTGGTATTTGGGGGAGGAAGGGGTCAGAGGTTAGTGAGAGAACAGAGTGTCTGCTGTCTGCAGCTGCCACGCACACTGGTACCTGCACCAAAAACTGGATGTTAATGGATTTGACCGACATTCAGTTTTCAAAAGTATCTTTTCCTGGACTTCTTGGCAGTTTCATGTTTTTAGGACAATGCAATCACAGTTGCAACCCCAACGTTTGAGTTTATAAGCAACTTTGACACAATCTGTAGCTCATGAAACTTGCATCCCGGCAGCACAAAAACTTATCATGGCAAAGATCTGTTGACGTCAATGCCTTTTATAACTTATTTGCTGGCAAAAGGAGAGACATACTCTGCGTTATTGTTTTGCAAGTGTGGGATCTGGGTCAGTATGACCTACAAATTGATAGGTGGCCCTGGAATTACCCGTGTGCTCTGAAAAGGAAGAAACAAAACACACGGTTACTAAGGCCTTGCTTGGTTCCGAGGTCGGGCAGTTTCGCAGGCTCCCAGGAGATGGCATCTGCTTTTTGGACAATAATTTTCAAGATATTCCTGTTTCCCTCTCCCGAGGCACACGGAGGGGGGAGTTTGCAAACCCTGGGGGCAGCTGTGGGAAAGTAGGAAGCTGGAAATGCTCGGGTTAAGCCCGGTCTTGTCCTAAACGCAGGCTGTGACCCACCCACCCCAGGAGCAGGAATAACAGGCATGTCTCATAACAGGCAGCCACGCAGTACAAGGTCTGACCAGAAAACAGTGTGTGATTTTATTTTATTTTTCAGATTTGGTTTATTAATTCTTTTTAATTTTTATTTTATACTGGAGTATAAGTTGTGTTAGTAGTGTGTGATTTTTTTTTTTTTTTTTTTTTTTTTTTTTAAGCCCCAAAACACAATTTTTAATGGTTGCGTAAAACTGAAAATTTTTTCCTTCTTAAATTAAGATTTTAATCATATTAATCTTAGCTCTGGCTCACTGAGCCCTTACTGTTTGTAGACACGGTGTTTAGTGCCATCTATAGATAATCGGTTTTTAATTCTCAGATCAATCCTATGGAGTGAATACGATTATTTTCCCAATATTACGGATGAAGAAACCAGAATCTGATAGGGGCTAATGGTCCTAATCAAGGTGCCAGGGCAGGTGACCCAGCTGAGCATATTCACACCTCCATCTGAGCGGCCCCGTAGCCTGTGTTCCACACACGCACTCCTGGGGCCCCTCCCACGTGCCAGCTGAGGGCGCCCAGAACTCGGACTGGGGGCAGGACAGAGAGCTGGGCCTGCTGTCCAGGGTCTCACTGGCCTGCAGGGCATACAGGGAGACGCTGACCCCCTGTTTCACTTTGGGGAACTTTCCAATGGGCCTCCTCTTTTATCCAGTAGGGACACCAGGACCTATTGTGAGCATCACGAGGAATAGAGAGGATTAAAACGAGTGGGCTGTGCTGGGCACCGGCAGCTCCTTGCAGGTGGGGAGGAGGGTTTGGAGGAACGGGAGATGTGGGTGAGGGCGCTCCGTGACCTGCATCTCAGAGCTGGTGTGGGCAGCAGCCACCTTGCACCAGTGGTTTGCAAACTTTGGTGTCTAAGAACCACCTGGAGCACAGGATATTATTCTACCTTAGAAAGGAAGGAGATTCTGACACAGGCTACAACCTGGATTGATCTTGAGGTCGTTATGCTGCATGAAATAAGCCAGGCAAATACTGTATAATCCACTCATAGGAGGCACCTAGAGTTGTCAGAGGCATAGAGACAGAAAGCAGATGGTGGGGCCCAGGGTCTGGGGCAGCGGGTGAGGAGTTAGTGTCTAATGGGTACAGTTTCAGTTTTACAAGATGAAAAAATGCAGGAGATGATTACTTGAATGCGAATGTTGTGTTGTGTGTGTTTTGTCACACACACACACACACAAGCACCAGAGCTCTTCTCTATTGAACTGGGCTGTGGAATCACCTTTGAAGAACTAGAAGCACAGCCTTGGTGCTGATTTATCACAGGTGTGCCAAGACCCAGGGTCAAAAAAAAGAAAAGAAAGAAAAGAGTCACTGGGCAATGACATGAACCATCTCAGAGGACAGGCTTTGCCGCCTCTCGTGTGTCTTGCAAAGTCTGGGCTGAGCCCCAGGGTCCCCCTGGAACTGCTGGAGCTGTTCTGGGGCTGTATCGCCCTCTCCTGAACCAGAGCCTCTGGGACCTCCATCCCGGGCTCTCCCCTCACCAATCATGCTCCGCCCTCATGTTTCATTCCAACACTGGATTCCAGAAATTTAGGACCACTGAAAACCACCAACCCAAAGGAATGAAGAGAATTCCAGGCAGGCCCCCGTGAGAGATTTGGAGGTGGAGTCCGCAGACCTCTCTCTCTCTCAGGGGAAGGATGGACTAGAGAAAATGATCCATGGTGCTCAGAACGGTGATGAACAATGTGGGGAGGCGGAATGCCAGGAGGATCTGTTTCTGAGGTTGGGGTTGCCGTAACGGCCCAGGAAGGCGGTGACAGCCTCTTAACCAGGGCTACCTCACTGGCAACCGCATTCAGCAGGGCCAGGATCCAGGATCAGGAAGCAATTGCCTAGAGACGGCTGAGCAGACAGATTAAATGTTACAAAGTCCCTGCGGTAAATCTTGTGCCTTTTGCTGATAATAGAGCCCTTGGGCTGTCACAACCGTCTCACTCTTACAGACAATTCAGCCAAGTCTGGTTACTTGATTTTCCAGCTCACGGTATATTAGAAATGAAAAATTCGGAGGAGGAACTGAGGGGGTTGCCTGAGACAGGTGAAGACAGCGCCGTGACCCTGACAGCAAAGGAGGGACGAAGCATTACACGGGAGTAAAATAATTAACAGCTTTGTCGTCCAGGTCGTTTACTGCAGCAAACAATCTCATGCAACATTATTGGGGATCCAAGAGAAAATCAGAAATGGTGGCCCCAAAATGGAATGAATTTTTCCTTCTCGTTGGAACTATTGTGACAAAGATTAAGGTCGTTTGCCCCCTGGAGGGTGTGCCCACTTAGCCTTTTTCTGGAAGACAGGCTGAATACTGACAGAAGAGCAACAGCTTTCAGCCCCTGTTCTGTCACCCATGTGTGTTGCGGGGTGGAAATTGCTGCTTCCTCACAGCTGGAGTTTCCTAGAGGCTCCTATTACGAGTACCTCCACCGGATGGCTGAAAACAACAGGAATCTATTCTCTCGCAGTTCTGGAGGCCATAAGTCCAAAATCAAGGTGTCGGCAGGGCTGCGCTCCCTCTGAAGGCTCCAGGAGACGGTCCTTCTCGGTGGTTCCCAGCATCCCTTGGCTTGTGGACGCATCACTCCAATCCCTGCCTCTCTCTGTCCAGAATTCCCACCTCTTACAAGGATACCAGACACTGGCCCATCGTACTCCAAATGACCTCCTCTTAACTAATTACATTTGCCGAGATCCTATTTCCAAATAAGGTCACATTCGGAAGTTCTGGGCAGGTGTGAATTTGGGGGACCCTATAGGGTCCAGTACACCCATCCTTTACCCGTTCGTCTTCTCCTTCCTACCAGCTCCCAGGTTTTCCTTTGGAGGAACGCCCGCCTCCACCGTTCTCCTGCTTCTGAGATGTGTTCAGCCAAATAGCACAGCCAGTGAGGGAGGAAACATCCCCCTTGACCTTGGGTCGGACGAGGAATCGCCAGGTGCTGGAGTCACCATTTCACAGACAACGTGGAGTCGGCCCGGGGTGAGGTCCCTGGGCTCCCTGACACCCCATCAGAGCTGTCTCCCAAAGGCACCCCGTGCCTGGAGTGCTGCTGTGCTTGACGTGGCCAGTCCACCCTCCCCTGGTTAGGGCTCCACTTGGGTCCCCTTTATCGCCCAGAGTGTCGTAGGCCTGCCTTCATGGGCCCACAGAGGAGAAGTGGGCCCCTCTGTCTTCAAACATGAGGCAAAAGGAACTTTTCTGCTTTGGGAAAAAGTGAGTAAAAAGGCACTTGGTTGTATGACCAAGCCCTCTGTCATTTGCCCGTCACCCAAGGGCCTTTGGGGCGATTGAAGACTCCTACCTCTGGACAGAGGATGAAAGCAGTGTCTGTAAAGAATGAATTGGGCTGGGGATACAGGACATGTGAGACCCCTTGACAGGCTCCAGGCCCTGGGAGTCCTGATAGAGCCTCCGAAATGAAAAGAACTCAAGTAAGGTCTGATCTGGGGAGTAGAGGCTTCCCTGAACTGGGCAGATCCCAAGTAAGCCGTCAGTAGTTCTTGTGCTACGAATGCGTGCAAGTAACATGATCAGTAAATGCTCGTGTTCGTAACAACAAAGCATTGGGAGCAATAAGCCTCTAAACGATAAATATCTGTTTATTACTTTCATGAAAAAATGGTAAAAATTTTAAAAGGTGAAGACTTGAGTTATTTGAAAAATTTATTAGAACCTTCTTGAGAATATCAGATAAATTAAAAGCTGCTTAAAAGCATCTCTTTAAGTGTATGCATGTGTCTGCAAGCAAAGAAGAGCCCATTTGTGCTTTTTCAAATGGAGAACAAATGTCAACTGAAATCTTTATTCAATACTTAAATGCCTGTTTATTTTTTCCAGTTCTCCTACAAAGAAACAAGAACTATATGAAGACTGAAGTGCTGCTTATTGCTAATACACAAGTTTGCAAGAGTAACTACATGAAGATTTCTCTCTAATTATAATTCTTTACTCTTAGGTATGTAGCCAAGAGAAACGAAAACATGTCCCCACAAAGACACAAATGTTCACTAAAGCATTAGTCATAATCGTGAGAAAGTAGAAACGACCCAAATGTCTGTCAAGGGATGCATGGATAAACAAACGGTGGTGTATTCATACAAGGGAATATTATCAGGCTAACAAAAGGAATGAAGTGTGATACATGTTAAAAGATGAACCTGGCTAATGTTAATGCTGAGTGAAAGAAGCCGGTCACAAAAGGCCACGGGTTGCATGTTTCCTTCTATGTGAAAGGTCCAGAGCAGGCAGATCCATGGAGACAGAACGTGCTTTGGTGGAGACTGGGTTCGGGCTGAGAGGATGGGGTGTGCCTGCTGATAGGTCAGGGTTTCTTTTAGGAGAGACAGAATGTTCTAAAAATTAGAGGGTGATGATGGTTGCACAGCCTGGTGAATGTATTTTTTAAAGCACTGAATTGTCCACTTTCAGTGGGTGAATTCAATGGCACACGAATGCCACGATGTATCTCAGTGAAGTTAAGCACCCCCAGGTCCTACCTGCAAAGAGCTCAGAATCACTACGTTCAAGAATCTTTTCCAGGCTACCCTGGTGGCGCAGTGGTTGAGAGTCCGCCTGCCGATGCAGGGGACACAGGTTCGTGCCCCAGTCTGGGAGGATCCCACATGCCACGGAGCGGCTGGGCCCGTGAGCCATGGCCGCTGAGCCTGCGTGTCCGGAGCCTGTGCCCCGCAACAGGAGAGGCCACAACAGTGAGAGGCCCGCGTACGGAAAAAAAAAGAATCTTTTCCTTTAAGATATTTCCATTTTTTTTTCTGATAATTATCCAAATAATTGGGTCCGGGACTCTGACAATTTAGGATTTTTTTTCTTTTTTTGCAAAGTCAGACAGCTTCTGCTAGAGTTAAAATGAAAAAGTATTTCATGTTTCAGTAACAGTCTTCCTGAGATAAGAACCTTAACTGACAGCTGCTTTCACGACCTTCACTTTTCTCTCCTACATCTCATCCGTACCCACAGTTATAAAAATGCTACTGTACTGACAACTCTCCTAAATTAGGAAACATTATTTGTGACACAGTGGGAGTAAGATATTGACATTGGTAAATGGATATTAATAGGTAGGTGGATTCAGTAATTGCGAACATTTTAGATGTCAGGTTAGCAGGATCCCTTGCTTTTAAGCTTCATGAAAGCAAAACTTGCCTTCACTGAGCAATTTGGACACTACATGTAAAAAAAGCAGGGGAGGAAAATGTCTATATTATGTTGAAAGTAACGTTACCACATCATGACAATTGGGTCTTTGAACTATTTATGGTAAAAAGAACATCTTGTGGTATACAACTCCGAGATGAGCTGCCCAAAAAGACAAATTAGAGGAGCCTCAGTTGCAACCACAAAACTGTGGGGCATGGAAACATAACGCCTGTTTCAAAGCAGTCCTCTCAGATCCATCAGCATCCCTGCTACCACCCGCAGGAGAACAGTGGCTTACCTCACGCGAGCTGGTTCAGAATTAAATGAGCTAATTTATGCAAGTTGCTTGGGACAGTGTCTGGGATACGTATCAACTGTCATTATTATTGTTATTATTACTATTATTATTTTTACCTGCTCACCAAATAGCTCTTATAAGCGTCCTGGAACTGAGCCTCCTGACTGTCCCTGGCTTGTCTGGGTTTTGTGTCTACCCTCGAGGTGGTCCCGTCCCCGGGTGGGAAGTGAGTTGCCAGCCTTCAGTGCCACCCAAAGCACGAGGAGTGAGAAGGGGAGAGGGTGAACCCCCTGAGTGGACTGGGGCCATTATCAGTGGTAGGCAATGAAGCTGGGTGGCCTGAAACAGCAAATGTCCACCCTGGGGGACTGGACCAGGGGCAGGTAGGCTGGTGAACGCTGGGACGCGTTTCATCCCGGGAGACCAGTGCGTGCTGACTTGTGTTTGACATGAGAACTGTAACAGTGGAACTGCCGAGAGGCGGGCGTGTGCGAGACCAACTGCCAGCTCCTCCCCGAAGTCGTGTATCTGAGCCCGTCCTAGTCACTGGAGAGACAGTGCTGGGCTGGGAGGGAGTCCTGCTACTATTAGGGGACATTCCGGTGGAAGCAGACGGACAATAAACAAGGAAGCACTGGAGTCGTCTACGGAGAGGGAGGGGAGGGGGCAGGAGGCCTCAGGAGGGGGCCCATTTGGGCTCAGTCCTGAAGGATGACGTGGATGACATCCACTGGGAAAGAATTGCAGGGGTGGGATCCTGAGGCAGAAACAGGCGTGCCTGGCTGGAGCCCTAGGACACTAACAGTGTGTCTCCAGTTCATCACGGTGAGAATGTAAAATAGGCGTCGGCACAAGGATTGAAAGATAAAACACAAAAAGTCTCCTATCCTTGTAGGGTTATGAATGCTTTTAAACTTTTAAAAGTAAATGTTTATACACCACCATATATCATATTTAAAAGGAAAAGCAGTTACTAACCAGCAAGCACCCACCCAGGACCGCACGGCAGGGCTGGACCACGACACGGGGCAGGGGAGACACTGGGTTGGGGCTTCTGGACGAGGGGGCTGCATCTCTAGATAAAGTGCGACAGAATCGGACACGATAAGTTGCTTAATAAGAAAAGAGCCACCTTATGAGGATTGGAACCAAGAGGGAACAGCCTGGAGGGCTCGGCCTCGGGAGACCTGGCCTCTGGGTCCCTCAGTGTGGCCCTGGGCAGTGGGGTCTTCATCTTAGCAGCAGGATGACTGACCACTGCTCTCCATCCTCCCGGGACCATGAGGTTGAGGAAATGAGACAGAACGTGGAGGTTCTTGGGATACTGGAGAAGACAACTCAAAACTCACATGTCATTGACAGCATGGACCAGAACTTACCCTCAAGGAGTAAAAACAAAGAAGAGCGTTTTTTTGTTTGTTTGTTCGTTTGTTTGTTTTAGATGTTGGGGGTGGGAGTTTAGTAATTAATTTATTTATTTATGGCTGCGTTGGGTCTTCGTTCCTGTGCGAGGGCTTCCTCAAGTTGCGGCGAGCGGGGGCCACTCCTCATCGCGGTGCGCGGGCCTCTCACTATCGCGGCCTCTCTTGCTGCGGAGCACAGGCTCCAGACGCGCAGGCTCAGTAGTTGTGGCTCACGGGCCTAGTTGCTCCGCGGCCTGTGGGATCTTCCCAGACCAGGGCTCGAACCCGTGTCCCCTGCATTAGCAGGCAGATTCTCAACCACTGCGCCACCAGGGAAGCCCAAAGAAGAGTGCTTGTAAGAATTCATTTTCCCCGAGCAAGCAAAGAAACACGTCCTCACCATGTTAATCAATCTTAAATCAGCTCTGTTTAAAACCTCCACACTCTCCAAGTATGGATATATCCTACTCATGGTCGCATTTTCCGTGATGATGGCATTAAATTGTAAATTTAAATAGAAGTCGAGAATTTGAAGATGGGGGCTCATTTTTAGACGAATCACCCCAATAGTAGATATGGTTTGAATGTAGCCATCTGCAGGATGATGGCTTTTCTTTCAGCTTGGATTCCCTGGATATTTTTCAAACACTTAAGTAGCATATGTTTTCAAAGTTAATAAAAAGATTTTTACATTGCAGTTGAGAGCCTAGCAATAAGAAATCCAGTTCCAGCTCATTGGAAGCTAGCTCAGTGAGATGCCCCGGCCCCTTCCTCGGGGGATGGGGTAGGTAGGAAACTGTGGAAACCCCATTTTGGTTCCAGAACCACTCCGAGTAATGGGGAGAGGCCACCGCATCCAAGGGAATTTTGGCAAAACCAGTGGGAAATGATCCTTTGAAGACACAGTGTTTCTGAAGAGGGTGGTCCCTTCCCTGTTCCCACCCAACTCTGCTTTTAGCTTTAACATTTTCGTAATCGGAAATTCTGATGGTGAACAAAATTTATAACGATGTTCAAAGGCTAAAGAAGCCGAAAACTCGAAGTCTTGAGGAGATAAATATTAATGCCTGTCGCGTTCCTAACTATGTTTCGTTAAAGTTTGGAGAAGGGGGCGGCTGAGAAAACATCAAAGAAGATTGTCTGGAGAGGAGAGAGCCAGGGGAGATGAGAGCTCCTTTCTAGAACATGAGGAGGTGTTCCTAGGGCAGAAGCTGCCTGTCATTCCCTCCTGGGTCCCGAGGAGAGCAGTGAATTGAGGGGGGAGGTCTGGGCCCCTGGTCCTCAGGCCCCCCTCACCCTGTCTACAGATTCCTTGGTGCCTGGGGGCACCCACTGGGGGGAAGGAGACCCTGGGCTCCCCTCAGGGCAGCTCCCTGCTGGAGACAGGAGGTCACAGGTGTGCTCCACGGCAGCCTGGAAGCGAGATGGTGCCCCAGTGGACACCCTCCTCCTTGTGTATCCCCAGTTTGGGGGCTGCTTCTCCCTCCAGACCCTTCTGTTTCCCCCTGTGACACCCTCAGCTCACCCTGCTAACTCAGTCAGCAGAACAGGAATGGGAAACAGTAAAAAGTAGGGAAACAAGATCAAAGATTAGACTCTAGGGAGACCTAAATCTACAGAAAACCCTTTGGACGACCTCACTGGGCTGAACTCAGATTCCCGACACCCTCACGTTTCCAGCCTTTCCGGACATGACTGCATCTGTGTCAGATATTTTTAGTTTATATAGTAGACTCTCTGTGCTGCTTATCACGTGACAGGCATTGTTCTCAGGGCTTTGCAGATATTCGCTTGTTTTCTGCTCTTAGGATAAAGGGAAGCACCCTTACCAACCCTACTTTGCAGATGAAGAAATAGGCACAGCTTGGAAAAGTGGCTCACCCAGACCACGAGGCTGGGAAGTGGGAGGCGTGGATGGCAAACCTACGCGCTCTGCGGCTGTTGACGTAAAGGGTCATTAAGTCTATCTGCACAGGTGCAAGAAAAAACCAAAATGATCCCCGTGCCCAGGTGTGAGTACGTGGCAGTCATGTGCATCCACGCAGTCAGCAAGGATGTACTGTGGAGTCAGCTCAACTGAGGTGACTGAGCCTGAATCAAACCCCAGCTCTGTTTGTGGGGATGTCAACTGAGGTGACTGAGCCTGAATCAAACCCCAGCTCTGTTTGTGGGGATGCTGTATTACCTGCCTTGATAAATTCACGTTCCTCTAAACGGCACCAACTTTGACTGCTTCAGACAAAGCTGGTTCGGTTAGAGGCCCCACTTCCTCACTTACTCTTTCCTAATCTTGCAGCTCACCATCATCAGGGCTGAGTGGACAGCACCCTTTTCTCGGGTTGGTAAGAAGGCCGGGCTGTTGACTATGAAGTTGGCTGAGCATCTTACTTTAATCAGGGCCCCTGCTCAGTCAAGCAACATCTGCCCACCTTCCAGCAAGGAGATGAAGAACTGAAAGCACATTTGTGGTTGGGGAGAAATGAAGGAGCCCACGATTAAAGAGACACATGCACAGTTTCCCAACCTCTTTCGGTCCCGCCGACGTCTCCTACAATAACATCTACTCTCGAGAGCCCTGGGAGAAGTTTTTTCATCATATGATTATTTCTGTATGGCACATAACGAAGCAGCAGCAAGTTAAAAAAGCATGTTTTGATTGGTGTGTCACTAAAGATTTCATTGTAACGTTCATTTTCACACAAATGTTGATCACCTTGATTATACATAAAGACACATTTCAACTGTCCCTGTGGCAACAGTGATATTCTCCATTTAATTTATTTTAAAATAATTATGTGGTAAAAGCATGATTTGTTGACAAATGCATTTTCAAATAAGATATTATATCCTGTTTGGTTTTAGCTCATTACATATCCTAAAAGGTAGATGGACATATATCTTCATGTCATAATATCAAAAACAGCAAAAAGCACAGTCATAGTCTATTTGGAATTCTTGCATTTTGTTATTTAAAAGCCAACTGGTATGTTTCCATAATATTTATATTTTTATATGTCCACTATCACATGCACTTAGTTAATATGCTTTTAGATACATGATAGAAAATGATTCTATCTTAAATGGAAAATTTTTATATCATTATTTAATTCTTTGATATAAAAAAATGTTTTTACCATTTAGCAATAGGAAGCCCTGCAAGGGGGTTGGAGTTGGAGTATGATGTTCCTGGCATGCAGTTTTGGAGTTTATACTGTTGGGGGTTCACTCTGCTTCTTGGATTTGTAGGTGTTTGTCTTTTGCTACATTTGGGAACTTTTCATCCGCATTTCTTGGAATGCCTTTTTGGGCCCACTTCTTTGTCCTCCTGGGACTCTGATGACAGGATGTTCCCTCTTTTGTTCTAGGTGCACAGCTCCCTGAGGCTCTGCCCACGTTTTTTTTTCCAGTCTGTTTTCTCTCTGTTCCTCAGATGGGGAAATTTCTGCTGTTCACCCTGAAGTTCACTGGTTCTTTCCTCTCTCCTCTCCAGTCTGCTTTTGAGCCCATCCACTGAGGTTTTCATTTCACTGATTGTATTTTTCAGTTATAAAATTTCCATTTGGTTCTTCTTTGTGTCTTTTATTTCTTTGCTGAGAGTTTCTATTTTTGTTGTTGTTGTTTGTTTCAAGTGTGTTTGTCATGGTTTGTTGAAGCAGATTATTCTGAGGGTGCTTTAAAATCCTTGTCAAATAACCAGCATCTGGGTCATCTTGGTGTCAGTATCTGCTGAGCATCTCTTCTCGCTCCGGCTGAGATTCTCCTGGTGCTTGGTCTGATGCGTAACCTTTTTATTGTAACCCGGATATTTGGATTATTCTCTTATGACAACTTCTGCTTCGGAAGGCTTCCTCTGATACCACACTAACAGGGCGAGGGCCGCTGTTCTTGCTGCCAGGTCAGGGGACGACCAGTTTCCCTGAGGAAGGGGTGCAAGGGTGGTACCCAGCCTTGCTCTGGGCCTCTCTGACGACCTGGCTGTGCTGGTGTCAGCCATCTTCCCACTAGATGGTAGGAAATGTTCTGGCCCTAGGGCCCCCCTCAGTTTTTGCTGGGGTCGGGGGTGGGAGTGATGGTCGTGGATTTCTTCATGGAGTTCGGAAGGTGTAGGGCAGTAATTGAGTCAAAATTCTCTGTCCTGCTAGGCCGCCCCTCTGGCCAGAGAGAGCAGACTCTTTTGGGGACCTCTGGTCTGTGCCCACTGGGGTTCCTGGGCTGCTGGTTCCCTGTATCCAGTTCAGCGTCTAGGAATGCACTCCCACACCTGGCAGGTCTGCCTGTTCTCTTCACTTTTCAGAGTCTTTGCATGTTCGTTTCATATCACTTGCAGGGATTCTGCCTGTACTTAGAGGGGGGACAGGGCGATGTGTGTCCATTCCATCCAAGTCCTGAATTGCAAACCCCCTGCACCGTCTTATCAACCATTTTCTTTGGCTCTGTCAAAAATTGTTCTTTGCCTCTTTATTCCCACTTTCCAGAGCTCAGCGTGTCCTGTTTGAGACCTTCTGCAGCAGAGTAGACCGGGACGAACGTGCGCTTCGGAAGCAGATTCACGTTTCACCCCGGCTCTGTGACTTTGTGCTGTGTGATCTGGGTAAGCCGCCGGCCTGCTGCATGCCAGCCGCTTCCTCTGTGAATGAGTACGATGCTCCCTGTCTTGTAAGGTTGGAGCACCCACAGCAACGCACAGTGCGTGGAACTGAAGGCTCTTGGAGAGTGGGAGCTGGTATTATCAACACTCTCCCTTACGCTGGCATCAGATTTCACAGTTTAATGTCAGGTCTGTAAAAAGAAAAACACACACACACACAAATACTATCGTCAAAGGACAATTATTTGTGATTTGACATCTGCAGTAAAAGTTTCACACACAGGCCCCCTGCACCTATGGGCCCACTCACCTCCCCACAGAAAGCCGGCCGCGGGCCGCGCGGACACGGTGGGATTTTCACAGCGGACGATGGCAGGCATCGTCTCCATCTAGCACTAACTGCTCTTCATGTTCCAGAAGCTTCCCTTTGTGACAAGAGCCCAGTGGAAGTGTGACATTGACCGAGGTGAGTGAGCGCCTCTACATTTCACATCAAGTTTTCTTGTAAAGTGTGACAAACACAAAGGAGTCAAATCTTACCCCGCCGTGGTCTCTGCCACAGGCCTCAGAACATCGCCTGTGCGTGTCCCCTCATGGCTGCCCTTCCCAGGCTGGAGCACACGCACGGGGGCTCTTACCTGGCGACCGTGGACAGTGCTGGCCGTGAGCTCGGAGCCGCTGCTGGGTGGCCAGGTTAGTGACTTGGGCACAAGTGGATGCACAGGGTGGCATGCAGGGCACGCGGGGGACCTTGTGCTGGACCGAGGGGGAGGGCCTGGTCTCTCTCCCTCTGCTTGTATCATCTGCCTCTGCGTTCTGCTGACCAGCAGCCCGCACGGACCCACGACTCCTTCACCACGAGAGGATGGGAGGTGCAGAACCGTGCTGTCTCCGTCCTCAGGCTCAGATCTCTAAAGGCTCACTGCTTCAGTGGCACAAAGCCTGGCTCTGGGGCAGCCTGTCCTCCCGCTGAAATTGGAGCTGGCGGATGTCGCCTGTGCAGGAAAACACAAAGGTAATGGTTTGAATGTCTTTCATTTCTGTGTCTTTCTCCTACAAAATGCCTTTTACTTTTCTCTGATACCTGTTGCTTTTTTACGCAGAGGTGAGTAAAAGCAAACGTACTATTTGATCTCGCCCAGAAAGTCATATTTAATGATATTTCGTTGGCTCGGTTAACAGTCCACGTGAACGAGTTTGAGAAACGTGAAGGAACAGTAACTTCCACTGTATTCTTGAGTTTCCGATAATGGTCTTCCTGTTGGCAACTTTTTAGCTGTGTGATCTCAGACATGTTGCTTTACTTCTCAAAGCCTCAGAGTCCCTGTTTGTAAAATGGAGCTAATAAGAGTCCCACCTTCAGAGGGTTACTGTCTGGATCACATGAGTTAGACAACGAAAGCCCTTAGAACACTGTTGGGCAGAGAACGTGAACCATGTTCCTGCTGTGATTAAGGACGATAGTAAAGTGTTTACAGGCAAATCCTCCAACATTCACGCCGCAACTTGCCTTCCCCCTCTTGGTTGCTGTGGCTGGATTTTGATTTGCAGGGCCCTCTGGATTTGGGTAGAAAACAAATAGCTTCACGTCTGGAAACTGGTGCCCCCTGCGAGGCCCTAAAGCTTCTTGTCCCAAGCTGTCCAGGGTCAGCCTTGCCCAGATTTTGCTCTTTAAATTTCATACCCTATTATATACATATGGCACTTCTCTTTCACATTCGGAAAGATGTGCTGAAACTGGTATCGTGTCTAAATACAGTATCTGTACTCACTCAAGTGTGTCTCATAATACTCTGTGACAGTTTTTTTACATGAGCGGATTCCCTAGTCACCACAGTGCTCAACCCCGGGCCCATCTCCTGGGGTCCCTTTGCACCCTGAAGACTTGGAGGGGGGCCTTGGATTTTGCCAGTTACATTTGCTCTTCCAGAAACATTTGCTGTTCCTTCCCAGTGTCTTCTGCCCTCCTGGTGGGTGGCCAGCTGATCACTCAATGATTTGTTCCAGTAACTTCCCAGATACTGATTCCAAGATGAACACTCTATAACTAGGTCCTAGGCCATCTCTTTTAAAAGGTGGCAATACTGTTCCTTTCGAGGAACCTCAGGAGACTTTCTCTGTCCTCTGGGACCCCTCACATGACGGCTCATGTCCCACTGTGACGCCTGCCAATGCCTAAAGTGGTCCAGAGACCCCTTAAGGGAACCGACCCTTTGCTGGGTAATGGTCCATTATTCCTCTGCCTCTGCAGCCTTTCCTTTCCATCCATCCATGTCTCATGGGGATTGTGCAAGACGGTTCACAGAAGGACTCTTCAGCAAAAATAATGAACTCAAACATGAAAAATACATATTCTGCTTTTTTGCTTTCCATTTTAGGGGAAGGCGTTTTCCTTTATTTCTCCCTTCATTTACTATATTTGAAAAATGTTGAGATTTCTTGTTTCTCCTGTGCTGTGGAATCATCTTAAGCTCGTCACTCTATAATACTCAATAACTACTGTTCACTAAGACCTGTCTTTCTGATCTGGGGTGACTTTACGAGGAAGCCATTTTAATAGCCAGGTTTGCAGAGCTGTTCTTCCAGATAACACGGAGCTATAGTCATCTCTACAGGTGTCTAAACGCTGCTCCCTCCTGGGCACAGTATGAATTCTTCAGTGTGGATGCGCTGGGGGGAGGGGGCAGGCCCACTGCTCAGTTCCCTGAGAGGCAAGTCCACGCCATCCCAGCCCCCTTCCGGCCCTGCACCCCCTGCCTGGGTCTGCACACCCCATGGCTCTTGCTGCCAGGACCTCATCACCCAGCAGGTAGCCTTTCTGGATAGGGCGCCACAAGGCGGCCCCTTTTGGCTACCTTCTGTGGAGACTGTCAGTCGTAGGGAAAGG
>NW_006775077.1:981443-1003039 GCF_000442215.2 Lipotes vexillifer
GGGCCAGCGGGAGGGCAGGGGCTTTGGACGGCCTCTACCTGCTGGGTAGAGGTTCAGGTCTCTCCCTCAAATACGCCTGGGCTGGTTGATGGGCATCTTCCTGAGGAGCAAGCCTTCTACTCCCTGGTTGAAAACTGCCTCAATTCCCCGTTGGCTTAGCAATCCCATTACCTTGGTTTTGGGAAGGAGACATCCCTGGGAGTCACGTGACGTCTGCCAGGCCAGTGACTCACACCCCATGCTTCCTCTTCCCTCCCCGGCACATTGGTGACGTCGTCGGGTGGGAGGAAGGTGGGGCGGCGATGAGAGGCCGGGTGAAGGGGCAGAGCGGTCTGGGTCTGACGACAGGTGAAGCCCTCCTGGGAGTTCCCTCCACTTCTGTCCCGGCTGGGACCCCTGTGTCCTCAGTCTCACGTCTTCCTCTTTCCTGGCTGCATCTTCTCCAAGAGGAAGCACATCCTTCATGAGTGTCCTAAAGAGGCTGCAGAGAAGCACAGATTTTAGGTTCTGGCGTGCCTAAAAATGTCTTTATGGTTTGGTCGGGGATAAAATTATAGGTTGAACATAATTTTCCTCTTGCAATTTCCCTAGTTTTTATTTTATTTTATTTTTAAAATTTATTTATTTATTTGCAGTACGTGGGACTCTCACTGCTGCGGCCTCCCCCGTTGTGGAGCACAGGCTCCGGACGCGCGGGCTCAGCGGCCACGGCTCACGGGCCCAGCCGCTCCGCGGCATGTGGGATCCTCCCGGACCGGGGCACGAACCTGTGTGCCCTGCATCGGCAGGCGGACTCTCAACCACTGTGCCACCAGGGTTTTTATTTTTGTCTTTTTGTTTTTATAAAGGGAAATATCAAATGGCCTGATAACATAAACTGCCAGGGCCCTGACCCAAACATGGGTCCCAGCCCCACGTGTAGCTGTTTCTTTGGCATTGACCATGGACGACACACTTTTAAATGATACATGCGCACTGGTAACTCTTGGTTCCTCAGCTTTCTCTTACTGTTGTCTTGCTGTTGGTTGGTTTATTTTCATGGCAGCTTGTAAAATTTCTATTTTTTGAAAATTCTATAAACATACATAACAAAGAGTAGTATATGAGACCCACAGGTATACCCATCATCCAGCTCGGACAATGACCAGTTCATGGACCATCTTGTGTTTCACTCAGGATTTTGAAGGCTTTGTCTTCTGTCTTCCCTGTGCTGAGGAGTCCTATTCCTTCTACCGCTTCTGTGTGTGAACTGTGTTTGCTTGCTGTTCCCGTTTCAAAGCCCTTCAGATCTCCTATTTGGTGATGGTATCCCCACATTTCATGATGATGGACCCAAATGTGGACCCAGTATTTTTTTTTTTACATTTGTACATCTTTCAGTGCTTAGAAAATTCCCTTCCCTTTATCCTTTAAACTGTTTATAGAAATTGTGTTTTATTTTAGCTCTCACACCTACAAATCCCAAGGCCTTTTATTTATTCCTTGCCCATACATATGTGTGTGGGTGCATGGGTGCCTGCATTCATCTGTTTTTGTTTCATGAATATGCAGCATCTGCTTATCTACCTAATATTAATATTGATTTTTAAAGTTTATTTCTGCTTCTTTCATTTTCATCGACTATTTCCTCTAGGTTAATTTTTTCTATTTTATGTTTTCCCCACCAAATTTCTAGTAATGCTTGACTATCCTCTCATATTGATAACTGAGGTACTAAAACCCAGATTGGTTGAGCTCATGGTGGGGCTTGTGGATGGGTAAGGGTCACCCACACCTGGTTTCTGAAGGTCTGGGAGTACGTGGGGGAAGGGGTTCAAAGAGCAAAGGGCCTTTCGCAAAATTTCCTGCCTGGACACACTCCCCGTGCTGACCTTTGGTGGTGTCTGGGCTCCCACATTCAGAGCACCTACTGTTCACTTTCTCCACTGAATAAACCTTCAGTTTCCTGCAAGACAGAAGCGAGGGTTAGTGGTCCTTACCTGCTACTCAGAATGCTGGAGGGGACCCTTCTCAGTGGCTTCCTTGAGATAAAATACCTCTCTTCCGTCAACGTCTCCATCTATAGACACTTCCTCAGCTCCTCAAAGCGTTTACCAGCTTTCACTCTGTCCTCTAAGTTCCATATACTTGTTGAAATACCTCACCTGCTGCTGTCTTTTCTCCCATTCTCTTTGTTACCGTGAATAAAACTTTTAAAATTCTTCTGCACCGGGTTGGGCAGAGAGAAGATAAATGCATCTGTTCAATCCACCATGTTAAACAGAACATTCGTTGGTTTCCTAGAGTGCTTTTTATTTTTCTGATTTCACTTTTTTCCTTCCCTTGAAATATTGCATCTGGTTATGTGTGTGACTGATTCCTCTAAACCATCCACCTGCTTTATCTTTAAATCTCCCACTCTTTCTTCCCTATTAAGGAGCAGTTACAGCCTCTGTGCTGTTTGATTCCTCCAACATTCTGAAAGAGGAAATTCTCTCCAGTGTAGTCCAAACAGCTATTTGGTGGTCTGTGGTCAGCGGAATTGTTTTTCCAGAATGTAATGGAATTAAACGCCCCATCGTAAGTAGATGTAACTGAATGCTTTGGCAAGTTGACCAAAAAAGGTTTCCTCAACCTCTTCTCGGTGTGGATGACTATAAATAGATTCCATCAAGCTGTGGCCCTCAATCTTAATCTCTTTGGCCTTAGCACTGTCTGGTTCATGGCCTCAGATTTCCTGAGAGATTTTACTCCCTGGATCATAGCGTTTATCCCCACTGACGCGGAGCTTTCCTGCCATGATGGTATAATGTGAGAATGTGCAGGATTTTCTCCCCAGCAAGGAAAGAACTGAATTTCTCATTAACTTGAAGAAATTTTTATGATCATCAAATTGTTCAGGTCTGGTCTTTTCGGAAAGCTATCAGAGGGGGCTTCCCTGGTGGCGCAGTGGTTGGGAATCCACCTGCCAATGCAGGGGACACGGGTCCGAGCCCTGGTCCGGGAAGATCCCACATGCCGCGGAGCAACTAAGCCCCTGCGCCACAACTACTGAGCCTGCGCTCTGGAGCCCGCGAGCCACAACTGCTGAGCCCGTGCACCACAACTACTGACCCTGCACTCTAGAGCCCGCGAGCCACAACTGCTGAGCCTGTGCACCACAACTACTGAGCCCGTGCGCCTAGAGCCCGTGCTCCGCAACAAGAGAAGCCACCGCAATGAGAAGCCCGCGCACCGCAATGAAGAGTAGTCCCCGCTCGCCGCAACTAGAGAAAGCCCGCGCGCAGCAACGAAGACCCAACGCAGCCAAAATCAAATAAATAAATTAAATTAAATTAAATTAAAAAAGAAAGCTACCAGAGAGAGGAGAACGGGGTGGGGCGGGGAGAAAAGAAATGATGGCTATTAAAAAATGGTGTCTTTTGTCCAAGTTTCTAATCAACAAAAAAAATTTTTTTCAGGAAACAGGGAGGACGCTGATAAGACCAAAAACACTTTGAATGTCAGTAGTTGCTCCTCGTGTGCCTTCTCCTGGACATTGGCACCCCTTCCACCCTCACAGCCTTTTGCTTTCCGTCCTGGCACTAAAAGGGTTAAATACATACTGGGCCATGATTCAAACTTCCTTCCAGCACTTTAAACTCTCAGAAGCCCATGCAGGGATTATTATCACTTCCTGTTTTAGCCAGGCTCCTCTTAATCTTTGGCAACTGTATTTCACTCGCTCTGTTTTCTCTGAGCCAGAAGGGCCCAGCCTCACCCTTCGAGCACCAATAAAGGCCGCGGTAAAGCAAACGACCCAGACCCAGATAACTGCACAAAGGGTTCCTGCCTGACACTGATGACAATAAATGGCAGCGACATTTAGGCCAAAAAACATCCTAGAGGTGCTGAACGAAAGGTGCAGTAAGGTAGAGTAAGACTTCTAATCTTTTGGAATAAAAAAATTATGTATTACTTCTGCTACATACATTTGGAACATGTTTGAAAAAGCAATTGACCTATGTTTTTAGGCACATTCGTTGATCTGTGTCATCCTATTACATTTATTTTGTGCTCTATTTGGTCATAACATTGTTTGAAGATCATTTGCTTCATCTGAAAAGTGAGAACGGAGTGTTTTTCAAACAAGCAAGGGGAGAAGTGAAAAGAAGATGTGAAAAGAGCAGGCTGGTCCATATGCTGGTCTCACCCGTTGACGGGGGACTGGAGGGGTCTCTGTTCTTCCCTGAGCAGTGAGAGGCTGGAACTAACACGTGACGTCAGCAGACTTCTGTTTCTGAGCATTTCCTGACTACAGGAAATACAGCGGAAGTCTGACGTGCTTATCAAACTGCAGTCCCCAAATAATTCAATCACCAACAAATTTCCCCTGTATAGATGTTTCAGCAGCAGCACACAGTCACAGTTTTGGTATGTATTTCACCTTTATGCCCAATGTATAATCAGTTGCTTCTAAAAATATATTGTAATTGTTCAGGTAAAGGAGAAAGTTTATTTTCCTAAATGGAACATAAAAGGATCGATTGCATTTAGAAGGAGAAAAATAGCATAGTAAGTGATGTCTTTCCTGGAGCTGTAGGTCTTGCTATCATCTGGGATTTTTTTCTGTATATATGGGTATAGATCATTATTGAAATAAAAGCAATGGCTTTTTAATATTCAACATTTTCTAGAAACACAGGTATTTACGTCCTGTTGATGAGGGAATATATTTTTAAACTGGGTCATTGGAGTTATCTTTTATTTTTTATTATTTTTGCGGTACGCAGGCCTCTCACTCTTGTGGCCTCTCCCGCTGCGGAGCGCAGGCTCCGGATGCGCAGGCTCAGCGGCCGTGGCTCACGGGCCCAGCCGCTCCGCGGCATGTGGGATCTTCCCGGACCGGGGCACCAACCCGCGTCCCCTACATCGGCAGGCGGACTCTCAACCACTGCGCCACCAGGGAAGCCCTATTTTTTATTTTTTTGTTGAAGGAAAGTTTATATGCAACATTGTGTTAGTTTCACGTGTATAGCAAAGTGATTCGGTTATACATATACGTATGTGTATATATCTATATTCTTTTTTAAAATTCTTTTCCACTATATTTTATTACCATTTACTGAGTATAGTTCCCTGTGCTACCCAGTAAATCCTTGTTGTTTATCAATTTTATATATGGTAGTGTGCATCTGTTAATCCCATACTCCCAATTTATCCCTCCCCCTTCTTTGGTAACCATAAGTTTGTTTTCTATGTCTGTGAATCTGTTTCTGTTTTGTAAATAAGTTCATTTGTCCTATTTTTTAGATTCCACGTACAAGTGATATCATGTATAAGTGTCTTTCTCTTTCTGACTGACTTCACTTAGTACAATCATCTCTAGGTCCATCCATGTTGCTGCAAATGGCATTATTTCATTCTTTTTCATGGCTGAGTAATATTCTATTGTATGTATGTGCCACATCTTCTTTATCCATTCCTCTGTTGATGGACACTTAGGTTGCTTCCATGTCTTGGCTATTGTAAATAGTGCTGCTATAAACATTGGGATGCAGGTACCTTTTGGAACGAGAGCTTTCGTCTTTTCCAGATGTAGCTAAGGGAATATTGAAAACTTTTTCTTCCAGTTTCATTGAGATATAATAGACACACCGTACAAGTTTAAGGTGTATGAATATTAAACTTATTCCAAATTTCATTCTACATCATCCCACTCATTTTGTATTGAGACTTTTCCAAGCCAGTATGGGAAGGACCCCAGAGCCTTGATTTGAGCAAGAGGCAGAATGGCACAGACTCTCCAGTGAGACGCCAAAGTTCAAACCACGGCCCAACCATCTGCTGGTTGTGTAGACACTCTATGTCAAAGTTTAGGGTGAAATGGAGATAAACCTGTCCCACCCAGTGGGGTTGTTGTGTGGATTAAGTGAGTGGACGTGTGCAAGATCACTTAACACAGCAACTGGTTGTTATTCCTACTTAAGGGAAAACCTGGACTCACCCAGATAATTGTGATGGTTGAGGCTTTCCTGGTGGATATGGCCAGACATCTGAGGCCCCTTTCTGCTTCCAAAAGTAAAGACATTTATGCCATAATTTGGGACATAAGTAAGTATAGTGGTGTCTGAGCTTCTGCTTCATAATTATCAGACATGAATCATACCATTTGTCCCCAAGTGATTTTGCGTGGGTAGTACGGGCAGGGGTCCTGGAAAAGCTAATTTACAGATAGGAAGTGGCTTTCTCTCCTCAAGGAAAGTCCTTGATAGTTACTGGTGCCATTTTCAGGGCTGAAATTCTTTTCCTTTTAAAGAAGTTTGAGACACCAGATGAAAGACATTGGGAAGTTGTAAAGTAGGGCTAGCGTTGAGTAGATTCCAACATTCTTCACTAACTGGGTAGTTTCAAATAGCTAAGATTCACACCTCCTTGCAGACAACAGCTTGAGAGAGGATGGAGGGAGGGGATGGATTTTGGAAGGAACACGGTTAGGCAGACACAGTCATCTATGGGAAGAGCCCATGGAAAGGGTATCCAGCCAGACTGCAAATCTTCCATTTCCCCTTTAGTCAGCTCATATTATACGTGCAGGATAACAGAGAGTTACAGAATGTAATTGATGAACTGCTGGCAGATTTTGGGAAGGCACGGCCTAATTCAGAGGAGATCAAGGGGGCCAAGGGCTGTGAAGTGGCTGGAAGGGAGCAGAGGCCAACTGGGGGGCTCTTTGGGGAGGTTGTCTCCACCAGGGGATTTTTATAAACCCTCCCCAGCCTCTTGCCAAGGACACTTTTACCTGGTATTCTGTTATTTGCAACTGAAATGCCCTAACTGACATAGGCTTGCAAATCCAAACTATCTCAGATACAAGAATTATTGGAACATGATTGCCAGACAAAATACAGGATAACCAATTATATTTAAATTTCAGGTAAAGAATGAATAATGTTTCAGTATAAGTATGCCCCAAATATTGCATGGGACATACTTACACTAAAAATTATTTGTTGCCTATTTGAAATTCAAATGTACCTGGGGGTCCCGTATTTTTATTTGCTAAATCTGGCAACCCTGCATTGGAATGGGAGTGGATGTATTTGGTAACTGAAAATTAGATTCACATATGCCTCAACTCCCAAGGAAGGGGTGAAATTAAGGACTTACCATTTAAGAAAAATATATTCAACAGTCATAATGCCATATTTGTTGCATGTATAACAGTGTTAAAAATGGGAGTCTTTTATTCCAGTTTCTGCCAAGGCCTCAAGATAATAGGTGTCAGCTAGTCCCATATCCATGCAGGTGCAAGACCTCTGGGGCGCTTTCAAAGGAGGTGGTGAAAGTCAATTTCGTGATTCTTGCACCTCATCAACCTTCTTAGGAGAAGCTACAAATTCACTTTTAAGCCAGTAAAAACTGGGGGAAGAGAGACACTGTCGTTCTAAATGAAGTTTGGTACTTTACCATATAGGACTGGGCACTGTAATTTCTGATTTAAGACTATTATTACTTTGAGAAGTGACCAGAAGACTGTGTAATTCAAGAGTGGTTGGAAAAGTTATGAGGACCAGCCTGAGATTTCACGCAGGAAAGAGACAGCCGGCAAAGCAGATTAAGAGGCACGTGAGGGACAAGAAGAATATGGTTGTTTCCTGCTTGTGTCCTGAGTGTCCTGCTCTTCCATGCCATGCTGCATGTTCCTGAGATCCCAGCCCTGGTCTGAGGCCCCGACAAATATTAGTGCATTCAGTGCTCTCAAGAGCCCAGTGAGGTACACGGGTATATTATCATCATCTCCAGTGTACTGGGAAGGAAACCTAGACCCATAGAGGTCGAGTAAGTCACCCAAGATTACACATCTACGGTGAGGCAAGGCCAAGATTTGAACTCATGCATTCTGGCTCCAGGACCACCTCTTGTAACCATTTTTAAGTGATTATTATTAATTAATCACTTAATCACTATTAAGTGATTAAATATTATTGTAACTTCTCATTAAGTGAAGCAAATGCAACCAAATTTACATTGAAGGCTCCGTATTTTCCATACCTCAATAATTTTATTACTGTCACCACCCCAATCACCATCGTCATCATCTCATCATCATCACCTCATCATCATCATCATGGTGTCATCATCATCACCTCATCATCATCATCATCATCATCTCATCATCATCACCTCATCATCATCATGATGTCATCATCATCACCTCATCATCATCGTGATCTCAACATCATCATCTCATCATCATCATCATCATGGTGTCATCATCATCACCTCATCATCATCATCATCTCATCATCATCATCATCTCATCATCATCATCATTTCATCATCATCATCATCTCATCATCATCATATCATCTCAACATCATCATGTCATCATCATCATCATCATGTCATCATCATCACCTCATCATCATCACCTCATCATCATCATCATCTCATCATCATCTCATCATCATTATCATATCATCATCATCATAATACCGTCTCATCCTCATTACCATCATCAATTCATTAATTCCAAATCCCCACCAAACACTCTCTCTATACTGTGCACCAACATACTTGCACGGTTTTGTATCACAGGAATTGATGATTTTTGAAATAATAGTGCCGTGACTAGCGATTATAATTTACTGAGTGCATAATATGTACTGTACTGAATGCTTTACTTATTTAATCCTCTCAACAAGCCCTCTAGAGTTAGAGAATAAACTGTCCACAACCAGTAAGAAAAAGATTTACAACCAGACCTTTCAGATCTGCTGCCTGGCCCTTGACCATCACAGCATCTGGCCTCCCTGACAGGGTTTCCTCTCTCCAAGTACAGAACTAGATGAATGGACTTAGCCTGGGCAAGAGAAAATTCCTCTGGGACGCCGTGGCAATTGCTGACACTCTCTTGCATTCCAACCTTTGTCCTTGATATGTCCACTTATTGGGAGACGATGCTTCAATATTTGTAATTTATAGTGCAAATATCCTTTACCTTGCTCCCTGAAAGATACTTAAATAAAAATGATGATTGCCAGCTAGCACAAACAACAGGAAGGCACCCACCTTTCTAACATTTGGATAGTTAAGGAGGTATGCAAATTTGGAAAACAATATAGCCATTACCAGGCAGCCAGCTGCCCCTCCTGATGCATTGTGGGTCAGAGAGAGCACAGTGTTTTGTAACCATGGAAACAAACTGAGTTTGAGAAGCCTGAGAGCAAGCCTCCAGCATCCAGATTACCCTTCAAAGTTGGCAAAGGGGGAGAAAAGCTCAAAAATCACTTAATGCATGGGAAACTAGTTCTAAGATATCTAGACCTTAATGAATCCAATGATTCTGGCTGACTCAGGAGACAGGGAGAGCTGTGACCTACAGAAGTGTCTGATAAGTCAGTCCCCAGCCTCTAACGGAAGGAAGAGCAGCAAGGAGGGCTTCTCCCCTCTCCCGAACTCACATCACAGGTCTTGCGCTCCCTCTGTCTCTCCTTCCAGAAGGATGTGCCTTTCCGGAACTCCACGGGAAAGAATCCACCCTCCCCGGCAGCTCTGCTCCCACAGACCTCTCACCATAAGAGAGGACGTCCCCATCAACCTGTCTCTCCCCGCAGACACCTCGGCAAGACAGGTCACACCGAGGGACGTCCCTGGAAAATGCAATCCTTCCTTCTCATGTTGGCACCTTCCTGGGTGTTCCTGGGATTATGACTGAGAGTCATGGTCAAATCCAGTGGATCCTGGGAATCCTTTCTAGCCTCTGTGCCTTAGGGAAGCAGGGCTGGGGTCACATCTACTTGTGTCCATTTGCAAAAACAGCTGTTTTACCTTCTACAGACTCCCCGAGGCCCAAGGAGCCACAGCCCTTACCCTGCGTTCCTGACTTTGGTCCTGGAGAGAGATGGATGGTGTCCTTACTGCCCTCGCACAGCCCCATCTGCTGCTCTGGTCTTAGCTGCATGTCCACCAAGATAAGAACTTTGGGCCAACACGTAGTTTTGTTTTTTGAGAGCAAAACCTTATTGGGTGACTTGGATTAACTGACTTGGGGTGTGGGGTGCCCAGAATCTCCACATCTCCGTTGGTGCTGAGGACACGTTGGGCGTAAGTGGGCAGTAAGCAGAGAGCATGGCAAAGGGGAGCACACCCCTAATCCTCCTGGCCCAGCAGCTGAGCCCCTGCCTCCTCATGGACAGAGGCAGCTGGACCTGACCTCGGCTTCTCCTGAGGACGCAGCCTGAACATAGATTCCATGAGAGTGTAGCTGGGGAAATAGCCCATAATGCCGCAATTATGGTTCATCTGTTGCTATGGTATTTCTGTGGCCTGTTTGGATTCATGAATGTCTTGATAATTTTCAATACCCATTTATAGAACACTCTGTTCATCACAATGGATTCTGAAACCATCTTCGTAGGGTACTCTGATAACAGACCCCATTAGTAACGGCACTACCACCTCACAATGTGCACAGGAAGCGGGTGTTGTTTTAATAACTAAAATCAGGGAAAGTGAAAGAAAAGACGTTATGAGAAATGACATTATCATTCTAATAAGGGAAACTCAGCTTTAGTTTAAATTACAGTTGGCATAAACTGATGTTTTGATGTCAAAAGATACCATTTGATATCATGGAGGCTTTGACATCTCGTTGGTGGCACAGTTGAGAGGAAATATTATTTGAAGAACAGGTGACTGATTTTAAAGGGAGGCATAAGGAGGCTGAAGGAGGAGACTGTCAATATCCCTGGCTCGCAGATCTCTGGTTTCCAAAGAAACTACGTCGAAAACTAACTAATTCACGGTTCAGTCTTTTATGTATTGGAGCCTATATTGGGAGAATGTTTACAACTTAGGAATAATAACATATGATAATTATTTATTATAAATAATATTAACACTTTAATAGTGTGAGAAATAAAATAAGAGAAAAAATAATATCCTCCTATGGGTAAATGAATTACTGTGTCTTCAGGCAACGGAATTCTGTATCACAGTGGAAATAAATGACTTAGAGCTACATACATCAACACCCATGGACAACATACCAAACAAACAGGCAGGAAAAAGCGGAATGCCTACAATATTATACCACTTATGGAGACTTCAAAACTATGCAAGACTAAGCAATATATGATTTAAGGGTACAGTGCTATGTGCAAAAATTACAAAGGAAATTAAGTGAATAAGAAACACAAAAGTAAGCGAATAAGGAACATAAAATACACACACACACACACACACACACACACACACACACATGCATGAATATATCAACTATGACCTTTAACAATATTGGTCCAGTTCTAATGCTTAAGCTGAGTGGTTGGTCTGGGGTGTTTGTAATATTATTCCTTGTATCTTGTGTATACTTTTTAATATCTTCTTTTGTATTTACGAACCATAGTAATGGCCATCAACTTGCTTTTCTTTTTCTACCTACAAACGTTTATTTTCCCCTTGTCCAGGCAGGGCTGTCCCAGCACTTGCTCCTGCCAAGCAGGGATGTCCAGGCCTCCCATCTTCACGGAAAAAACTCGCCTGGGTCAGAGGACATGCTCTCTACCGCTCTGTACAACGGGATTAGAAATGATTCCCAACCCCCATGATTACAATCCGGTAATAATGAGTATAACTAAGTGGCTGAATTCACAAATATGTGAGTTTCTGTCTAAAACAAGCAATTGTGAACCAGGGTGATGATGATGATTTCTATATTTTTCGAAAGAACGTGTTGGCAAAATCATACAAAAGAAAGTAGATGATCTTTATTGGTTCTCTTCCTTTATATGAATTTTCTGGAATACAACAAGATCAAATTAGAGAGTATCCTACAATTTCCCTTCCCCTCTGATTTGGAACTGAGGCAGAGGGAGGTAAAGAAACTTATTTAAGGTCCTAAAACACTGAGTGTCCCCAGGGGTTCAGTCTAAGCCCCCATCTCCCAGATAAGGGGCCAGCCCACCCCATCCCCCCGCCTGTGTTCTCCCCTCTGATAACGTTACTATGAGAGGGAGGGCCACCTGGAGTCTGGCAAGTGTCCTAACACAAACAGCACTGATTTGGGAGGCAAGAGATCGAGGTTTAAGTGCTAAATCTATAATCCACAATCTCAGCCACCTGCCATAGAAGCACTGTCTCCATTTGTGCGATGGTGTGTTTTAATACCCTGGTGAGTGGGCAAAATTCCCAACTAGATTCGACAGCAAATACAAAGGTTTATGTGCAAAATCGAACGTGATCTAAGTGTGGCCCAGTAAGCAACGGCAGATGCCTGCTTGGCTTTCGTCTCCATTAGCACCTTTTAATACCATGATCTTTCCATCTTCCAATATTATTGGCAGCACCCTATTGGGTGCTAATCCTCCTACGAACACCTTGCAGCTTTTGACTGTCCAGGTGAGAAGGCCTTCAGTAGGTGTCTGGGGCGGCAGTACCAGAGGGCACGCTCTTTACACAAGGAAGAAACCAAGATGGCAGGGGTTAAGGGTGACCCCAAATCTTTAAAAAGAAGGCGGCTAGGAAAACATCTCAGGCCCCATCTTTGCCCACGGTACACTCCTTCTGGTTGTGTCCTAGGAAGCAGAAAAGCCAGACCACTTCCAGGAAGCAAGCCTACCCTCCCTAACGATCAGACCCCCTTCTTCTGGTTCTTCCCTCCTGGGGGGGTCCCACAGCCTCTAGTGCAAACCCATCTGCTGGTCAGTATTCTGGCCACAACCAGAACAACTACGTCTGGCTATTTTAAGTACAAGAAATTTATTGGTGGGGTGTGAATGCAGAGAGGGTCACAGAACTGACCCAGGACTCCGAAGGCTGCCAGGAACTCCGGATTTCTTGGAAGGTCAAAGGAGCAGGAAGCAGCATGGCTCTCTCTTCGCATGAAAAGTCTGGCCAACAATACAGTGACTGTGAATGGATTCTAAGTACGACTTCCAATCAGTGAGTCAACGAGTTCCCGCGTGGGAGCATCCAGCAGGTCCCGCAGTGGATCAATGCCAAGTTCAGATGCCACAGGGCTAAGAACGGGAGTTACTCGTGGTCCAGCTTTGGTGGGGATGGCCATGCACTGCATCTCACTAACACAGCACATCTTGGGGATTCTTCCAGGACACAAGGAGTGACAAATGCCCATTGAACTGACTCCTTCGACTCTTCTGGATTTATACATACACACACGCACAGACGCACACACGCACACTTTTCTCCCTGGATGTTCCCCTCCAACAACAAACTAGTGCCCTTTAACACACCGCTGCTCTCTTTATCTCAAACAGAAGATACGCTCACTCCTTTACCAACGGGCAACAGCCCAAAGCCTCGATGGTCACCCTCCGTGGCCATCCTCAGCACGTGTTCCTCCCTCCTCGCGTCCCACTGTGTGCCGTCTTGCTGTTCTGAAATCTGCACACTAAGTTATGGCCAGCTACCAACAAACTGTGTATACAACAGTGAGGAGAGGAATGAAAAATGGAAATTAATTAACTCATAAATATATACATGACACGGCGAGGAAGGAAACACCCAGAGAGGCTCCAGCATGATTTCTGCAGCGGCCAGAGCTGAGGTTTATGACCCTGTTTCTACCATCGTGTTTGTTTTGCCTTCAGCCAGCATCTCAAATGGCCTGAGGTCCTTATACACGAGGGTTTCCCAAATATGTGTTCCTGAGGAATCTGAGAGTTTGCTGGGCCTATCTGTAGAGGACTGTATTAGTCAGAGTTTTCCAGAGCAAAAGAACCAATAGGATGGGTATATAGAGAGAAAGAGATTTATTTCGGGGAATTGGCTCCCACAGTTGTGGAGGCTAGTAGGTCCACAATCTGCACAATGGACCATCAGCCAGAGAGAGGTGATGCCGCAGTTCAGGTCTAAAGGCCTTCAGCTGACACTTCCCTTTTCGGAGGTTTTTTTAAAATTCCAGCCGTCCTCGTGGATGTGAAGGGGTATCTCATTGTGCTTTTGATATCAATTTCCCTAACCACTAATGATGCGAGCATCTTTCCAGGCGCTTACTGGCTCTCTGTACACCTCCTTTGAAAAAATATCTATCAGATCCTTTGGCCATATTCTAGTTCGGTTCTTTGTCTTTTCGTTATTGAGTTGTAACACTTCTTTGTATGTTCCGTATCCTACAACCTTATCAGATGTGTGATTTGCAAATATTTTCTCCCATTCTGTGGGTTTATTTTTTCAATTTCTGAGAGTGTCCTTTGAGGCACAGTTTTTTTTTAAATTTTGAAGGCTAGTTCATGTATTTTGGAGGTTGCCTGTGCTCGGTGTGTCATATCTCAGAACGTGTTGCCTAATCTAAGGCCGACACCTATGAGGGTGTCGACACCTATGTCTCCTTTTATATCTTTTATAGTTTTAGCTCTGTGATCCATTTTGAGTTAGTTTTTGTATATGGTGTGAGGTAGGAATCCAAATTCATTCTTTTTCAGGTGTCCCAGCACCATTCGTTAAATTGACTATTCTTTCCTTATTGAATTGTCTTAGTTTCCTTGTTGAAAAATCAATCGGCCATAGACGTATGGCGTTATTTCTAAACTCCTGGGGGCATTCTTTTGATCGCTGTCTTGATTAGTGTAGCTTTCTATTAAGTTTCAACATCAAGATTTGTGAGTCCTCCTCCTTTGTTTTAAGCTGTCAGGATGATTTTGGCCAGTTTTGTCCCTTGCACATCCACATGAACTTGAAGATAAGTTTGAGTTTCTTGGACACACTTGAATGTGTTAAAATGATAGCAGGGGCTCACAGGAGGTTGAAGAACAAGACTTGTAAAACTCACAGGAAGCCAGAGAAAAGGAGCTCGGGCTGCCCTGGACGTGATATGACGGCTTAACCTCAGCACCTGTGAACAAACCCCAATTGCTCCTTTGCTGTTGCTTTGCATCCTCCAGTTCCAAAGTCCTGGTGTGTGTGGGTGTCCAGCTGGCCAAGTCCAGTTCCCATGTCTGAGCTCTCGCTATCTGGGAAAAGGAGAGCAGGCTCACTTTTCCTTTCGACTTTGGTATCAGGAGCTGGGACTCTGCATCAGGTGACAGGTTTTCACTATATTTTTAATAATATTCACTACATCTAAACGGGGATAATTGTTTACTTGTCTGTAAGTTCCATAAAAGCAAGTATTACGCTTTGTCCAACATTTTTATCTGCAGTTCTCTGTAAGAAGCATTTTTCCCTAAGGGACTGTGTCCTTTATTTCACAAAAAAACCCCACATAAAATAAATATGCGCTGAAGCAAAAAGAGAATAACAATCCTATAGCCTAGGAGGCAGGTATAATTATTATCGTTCCCGTGGTACAAACAAGAAAAGTGAACCTTGAAGAGTAAGTCATTTACTAAAGTTCACATAAAAAGTGAATGGTCGGGCATAAACTCAGGTTTCTAGACTCCAGCACCTACAGTCCTGGGCACTATTGTACCAGATGATCGTGGGCCTGGACACTGGCCTTTAGCATGCGGATCAGTTTCCTAGAGCTGGCTCACAAACTGGGTGGCGGCTTAAAAACACCAAAATGTATGCGCTCACAGTCCTGGAGGCCAGAAGTCCAAAATCAAGGTGGGCAGAGTTGGCTCTTTCTTCCCCTGACGGAGAACCTGCTCCAGGCTTCTCTCTGAGCCTGTGGTCGTTCTGGCGATGCTTGGGGTCCCTCAGCTTGTGGACCCACTGCCCCACGTGGGCCTCCATCATCCCTGGGTCTCTGTGTCTCTTCCTCTCTTCTTATAAGGATACTGGTCATTGGTATAGGGCCCACCCTACCTAGGATGACCTCATCTTACCCAATGACATCTTTTTTGTTTGTTTGTTTGTTTGTCTGCGGTACGCGGGCCTCTCACTCTCGTGGCCTCTCCCGTGGCGGAGCACAGGCTCCGGACGCGCAGGCTCAGCGGCCATGGCTCACAGGCCCAGCCGCTCCGCGGCACGTGGGATCTTCCCGGACCGGGGCACGAACCCGCGTCCCCCGCATCGGCAGGCGGACTCTCAACCACTGCGCCACCAGAGAAGCATCTTTAAAGACCCTATTTCCAAATTAGATCACATTCTGAAGTTCCGGACGGATGTGAATTTGGGGAGAGACTATCCAACCCAGTTCAGGGTCACACAGACCTGAACTAGGGTATTGGCCCCTCCCTAGCTTCACGACCTCAGAATCCTCACTCCCTCGGCAGTTGTGATGTGTAACACAGGTGACAGTACATCCCGGTTTGCCTCAGACAGTCTCTGTTGCCCTGACATCACTTCAATGTTGTCCCCATTTACTCCCCAAAGTGTTTCCATTTGAACAATAAATGATGCAGTCACTCCACGCGCAATGTGTGTGAATGTCTAATACACAGGAGGCCCTCAATAAGTAGTAACATCTATTATCAAAAGAAGCAGGATTCAGTAATGGGGCCACAGGTTTTGCGTAAAGGCTTTTTGTCACCTAGGAGGCGAAGGCTGAGCCCACAGTTGATGGCTGTGGCTACAAACCAAAGAGGACCATTCACGTGTGGAGTGTGGAAAGGAGGATAAATCACACGCTGACTGGAGTTCGCAGAGGCCTCGCCCATAAGTAGCTGCACCGTCAGCGCTGTGGCTGTAGTCAAGGGGTGTATTTACGTCATTGGTTAAAAGGCAGGGCTGAATCTTGTTCACTGATTTCTCCCCTGGCTTAGCACAGTGAGGCAAATAGCACAGCTTCTAAAGTTTGTTGATTTCCTGAACGAGTTATACAGACATCCCCAAATCAAGGTTCATTACACTCAAGTGGCGTAATTCCAGCTTTCCAAGATGCATAAGCAGAGTCTAAATCGCTTTTGTTTCTTCTTTGTAAAGCGACCTCATTAGACTCTTCCACTAGTCTTAAGGCAGGGTCTTGAACTTTGTATGGGCCCCATGTCTGCCCCCAACCCAGACCTACTGAATACAAACAACCAGGGTAGAACCCAGGACTCTGATGTTTCAAGACCATCCCTGGCGAGTCTCTGCTCATTAACTCAGGAGACGAAGCTGCTGCCAGGGGTACCTGTGACCCAGCTCCAGCAGGAAGAAAGGAGAAACGAACGGCAAGGGCCCAGCACACTCTCTTTACCTATTTGTCACCAAATATAGATTCAGAAACAATCCTGATACTCCCGAATACCTCTTTTCTCATCTCCTTAAACATTTCCCTCAGTGACGCCCTCGCATCTTCAAATCAACTCAAAGGAAGGTGCAACCTTTCTCTGCAGCTTTAGGACTGTGCTGTCCAGTATGGCAGCCACCTGTAGCTGCTTAGAGTTAAATTAATTAAATACAATTTGAATTCAGCTCCTTTGTTTCGCTTCAGGTGCTCAGTGGCAGCTCCCACGTTGGACGGTGCTGACATTGGGAGCTTTTCATTGCTGCAGAAGCTTCTATTGGACGGCACACCTCTGGTTCTAAAGGGGTGTCTGCTGACCTTGGATGCAGGAGAGTCACGGGGAGCTTTCAAAACCCGAACGCCCAGGGTGCACCCTTGGCCACTTCATCACAGCTTCTGGGGACGTGGCCCAGGCCTCTCTACAGGTGCCTGAGTCATCTGGAGGGTTGTTAAAGCAGAGATGGCCGGGCCCCGCCCGCAGAACGTCCGATTCAGTAAGTCGGCGGGGTTGGGGGTGGGGGCGATTTGAGAACGTGCATTTCTAACACGTCTTCAGGGAGCTTGGAGCTTCTTTCACAGCCAATGCCCTAGAAGGCAGGCAACCCAGGAGACTGCATCCACCCCTCCGAGCACCACACCGTCCCTTCTGGCAGGGCACCCACCACCCTGCACTGCAAGTAGCAGCAGAAAGCAGGCCAAGCCCTGCTTCCATGTTGCTGCCCTGTGGCCCCAGGAGAGGGGCCCTGGAGGCCGCTGGAGCCACTCGGGGCAGGGGGCCAATGTCCAGCTCAAAAGGAAACTTCATTCTTGCTCCCAACTCCGCTCCGTCATTTTTTCTCTGCGTCATCCCAAGTTCCTAAGGCCACGGGGACATGGCACCCTCTCCAGCGCAGCCTGGCTCCAGGGTTTGTGAGAAGGAGGGGCTCGCCCTTTCCAGATGTCCCCGCCATGCCCAGAGGGGGATCTCTGCAAGTCCCCGGGGTTCTGCAATCCATCCAGTGTTCTTTGTCTGCCCACTGGTCCCCCAGCAAATCATATTAATGGGTCCTACTGGGAAGACAGTGGCCCTGGCCTTATGCAGCCTGAAACTTCTGAAAGCCAGAGCCACATGGGTAATATTTTAGGATCACACATTGAGACCCACAGTGAGACCGGCCCCCCCAAAGGGATGCAGCCCAAACAACCTGCGCAGAGTCTGTCTAAAGGGCCCCAGGGTTTCACTGGCAATCTCCGCCTTGGTTCTTATTCAAAGGGTTTTCCTCCAGGATCACAAGGATTCCCTTCTTTTCTTCTTCTCATCCCATCTCATTTTATTTTATTTTTTTTAACATCTTTATTGGGGTATAATTGCTTTACAAAATAATGTGGGCTTCTCTTCACTCTAGATGAAGAAAAGCATTGACAAGGTATGAGAGTCCATCCCTTATGTAGCCCATATTTTCCATTAAAAAACAATGAAGTTGCATGGACGGACCTAGAGATTGTCCTACTGAGTGAGTCAGCCAGACAGAGAAAGACAAATACACGACATCGCTTATATGTGGCTTCTAAAGAAATGGTACAGATGAACTTATTTACAAAACAGAAATAGAGTCACAGATGTAGGAAACAAACTTATGGTTACCAGGGGATGGGGGGGGGAGGGATAAATTAGGAGATTGGCATTAAAAGATACACACTACTGTATATAAAATAGTTAACTAATAAGAACTGACTGTATAGCACAGGGAACTCTCTGCAATACTTTGTAATGACCTATGTGGAAACAGAATCTAAAACAACGCTGTAAAGCAACTATACGCCAATACAAATTAATTTTTTAAATAAATAATAAAAATAAATGCTAACAACAACGACGACAAAAATGAAGTCGCTCTAACCTAGTCCCAATTTCTGTGCCTTAAAGAAATAAAGGGTAATCGCTTATCCATCAGAGTGGCTTAACTTCACCAAACACCAGATCTTAAATGCCATTTTGAGGCCAAAAAAACCTTCCCTCTTTCTTAATACTATGTTTATATGGTTATATTAGAATACAAAATGCGGAAACTTTATTCTACCACAAACCTGAAAAAAAGTTACATCAAATGGTTGGAGAGAATGTGTGATAATAAAGTGTAAAGGTTTTTCAGACCCTGAAAACACTGATAAGCAAAGGATCAGCTCCTTGGTCTTGTTCCAAAGACTTCCAGAATAATAATTGTTAAAAACACAAAGAGCAAAATGTATAAAAGTGCAACAACACAGTGTTTCAGGTTTACCCACCGGCATGCACGTCCGTGGATTACTCCGGAAATCTAGCCCCCAGTTGAATCTATTTCACAGAATAACATAAAATGTTTACAAAGTCCGTCCTACATCTCCCAGAGATGTAAGTTTCAAATCACATGGTGCTTTTTTCAAGCGCTTGAGCTCAAGCAGGAAGAGATTCCTTTTCCGCTGGAAAGGAATCAGGGATTCGGGTTGCATTTTAGCTCATCTTTCATTTTCAAGCTCCTCAGACGTTAATAAGCGTAATCCCCTAATTTGGCGAAGAAACCCAGCCCCCCAATACCGGGCTTTTTCCTGGGCTCTAACAAAGAGAGCAGGTCTGCCCCAAAGCGGGGCGGGGCTGCGGACTCCCCAGACCTTTGACCACCCTTTTGCCCCAAGCTCCAGCTTTTCAGTTAGGAAGTTAAAGAGAAGGAAAGGAAAAGAATATTTAAAATTCAATCACAAGAGTGTCTATGCATCATTAAAGACAGACCTTTGTTCTGTCACTTTCCGAACTTTAGATGTGAATTCATCTTCTCAAGATTACTGCTGGATTTTGTTCTTCTGGGGAAAAAAGAGAACACTTTAAGCACCCTGAAATGAGGCTTTCACCTGATACTAATTTTCTTCTTAGTTATAAAGGCTATTGTTTGTTTGAACAAAGAGAAATAGGAGCTATTAGCAGCTGTTTACATTATAGGAATGAGGGCACAGAGGGGGGAGGGGAGGAAACCTCCTTCATTAACGAGCAGGGGACGTTGATAACTGGGGAACTGCAGGCCCGAAAAAGGAAAGACAATGCTCAGATTTTTCTAGTCCCCGCCACCCATCCAAGACGCTATATTTACCATCTGTTAAATGCCCCTAACACATTTTAGATAGATCTAGGTTTAGTGTGAAATTTTAGATTAAACAAGCAGGTAGAGTCTGATTTTTAAAACAAAAACAACACACCACCCTAGAAGTCCGGGATCAGGCTTGTGTGGAAACACTGCAGGGCCAGGCTGAGCACACAGGGCGGCCGGGCATCTGTGCCATGTCGGGGTCGCCCCCCACCCAAGGAATCCTGGCCTTTCAGGAGGGGCCGCAAACCAGGCTCTCGATAAATATTTATAGAACAAATGAGTGAATGAATTTCACTTGAATTAAACATGACTCCTCTGTGCCCAGCATAATTCACTTTCATTTCAGTGATTGGAAGCTTGGCTGAAAAGTGTCCTTCTGAAACCTTAGAGCAGAAGTTTCCTGTACTGCCCAGCTCCCTGGAGAGCCTCCAACCTGGCCAGCCAGAGGCAGAATGAAGCCCTAACTCACAGCCCTTCATCAGAATATTTTTATTAAGGAAAAAAAAAAATCACAAGCGATGATATCCGGTGACTGGCTTCTGCCACCCACCCGTCTCGCGTTCCACCTGGTCATGTGCTGGTTTCAAACTCAGGGCACAAGTCGGAATTGATTCTTTTTTTAATCTTTGGGGAAGAAACAGAAACGGAGGAGCGGGAAGAGTAGTAACAAGGGCGGATTAAACGCGAGGCAGGTCCAGGCTTTTAATATGACTGTTGCTAACTCACCAGATAATCAAAGCATTAAATGCAGGCGTAATTTGTCCGCGGAGGTCCCTCCATTGTTCCCTGAAGCATCACGGGGGGTGGGGGGGTGGGAGTGGGATTCAGTGTTTACATCCACGAATCCTAAAGGCAAGGCTAATGCCCTTTGCCATTAAAGCTTCGGACCTTGCTGTATCTCTCTTGAATGGAACAAGCTACGTTTTGAAGGACCATTGTCTTCCATGTGGAAATATTTATTTGCAGAGCTGCCAGGAAGGGATAAAGCATCTCCTGCTGGAGTTTCAGAAGCCAGTCTCCAACCGCTGGATTATGCTGTGTTCTCTGCCTCTCCCTCACGACTTTATCTTTTTTTTTTTTCTTTTTACTATCAGAGACGTTCATTTATTGCTTCTAGAAAGCCAGGTGCATTGCAGTGGATCTCTTCGGCGGAATCCTTGTTTCATTATGGAACACCTAAGGTGTGCTGGCTAGTGGCAGCGAGATGCAGAGAGGAGGGGCCCCTGGCCCACCTCTTCGGGGCCACCTCGAGCTGGGAGGGACTCGGCTTTTCCATGACGCACACTGACTTAAGTCCTTCAGAGATTTAAAAATCCCCTCTGTGAGCCCAAACTTTCCCGTTGCTGGCCAGAAAAAGTTCCCAGAAGTTTCGGTTCCTGATGCTCCGGGCAAACAACATTTGCACAAAATGGGCCGGGGGG
>NW_006775077.1:1003051-1005053 GCF_000442215.2 Lipotes vexillifer
GGGGTGCTCTCAGAAGTGCCTGTTTTGCACGGTTTACAAACACGCTCAGGTTGCACTTAGCCCTTGTGCTTTCTTTTAAAAGTGAAATTTTGGCATTTAATCCAGACTAAAGCTATTTGGTATCGGGACTTAAAAGGTCTTCCAATGGCCAAGACTTTGCAGCTTGGCTAACATCTTTGTAAAGGTTAGATGAGGCCATTTTCTAAAGCCGTTGTGGGCACAAACACAGGACTTTCTGCCCTGCTGAAGAAGCGGGAGGAAACGGGGTTCTCCCGGCCCAGCTTCCCCTCCCGTCTGTCCGCCTCTGGGTCCGCGGGGAGCTGCGGGCGCTGCAAGGCTGCGGGTACTTGCACGAAGCATCCCGGCTGCACCGAGGAAGGCGGGACCACCTCGGTCCGCGTGACCGCGGCCTCCCAAGAAACCGGAGCCGGATCCGGAGCTGGCCGAGGAGGCGCGGCCCAGACCTGCCAGCAGGGGGCGCCGCGGGCCCCTCCGAGACAAAGGCCCACGGCCCAGAGCCGGGAAATGGGGGCGGCGCCCGGGGCCGAGGTGGGCTGCCGGGGGGGCGGGGCCTGGTGGCCCCCTCCCAGGGCCGCCCCTCCCCCGCCTCGAAGCCGCAGCCCATGCCCGCCCGCGGCCCGGGGGCCTGACCCGGTGCAGCCCGACGCCCCCAGGGAGGGGACGAGGGATGACCTGGTGTCTTTCCCAAGATGGTTCCCGTTGGCTGCGCGGTCGCGGGCATCTGTCCCCGTGTCACCGACGGGCTTCCCCCCCGGCGCAGCGCGGCTGCACTGGTGGCCGCGAGGAGGGGACCCCGGGTCCGCGCGGGCACGGCCGCCGAGGCCTGCGTGCTCCCTCAGGTGTCCGGGGGCACAAACCCCTGCGTCCCGACCCGGCGAGCTGGCCGGGCAGGTCCTCCCTCCCCGGCCCTGCCCGCCCCTGCCCGCCCCGCCGGCCCCTCCCAGCGGTGACCTCATTCCCAGGCTGGGGAGCGGGGTGAGTCCGCCGCCCGAGCCCAGGCATTTGCAGGCACGCGCAGCGCGGGCGGCCTCGGGTTGTCTTTAGAGACACCGTAGTTCTGTGCGGCCCAGGCCACCTTCCCGACACTGGAGCCCAGAGCACTGACAGACTCACTTCAGTGCTGTGTCGCGGGACGCCCAGGGCCTTCTCGCACTTTGCACCAGGCGAGAGCAAACCCTGGCCGCCGCGCAGAGACCCTCCCCGCCGTCTGCACACACGTCCCCAGCCCGCGGCCCGCGAGGGCTGAGGCTGCTGCCCGGCTCCAGTGCGAGTCGGGTCCAAACGGCTTGACCGGGTCTGCTGAGGGAGACCACGGCCTCGGGGGAAGCTGTGCAGAGGCCTCAGCTCCCGCCGGGTGCTCAGAGGAGAAAGAGGGGCCTGTGAATCAGGCTTCCCTCCGGCCAGCGGGAGACACACCCGGAAGCATCTTCTCCCACGGAGGCCACACCTGTGCCAGCCGCGATGCTCCCTGCGCTGCGGCCGCTAGGAGTGCCCGGCCCCTTTGTCACGCTGCCCCAAACATTGGGGAATCTAATGCAAACGTTACTTTCCCTGGCCGCATAGCCAGGTCTTTCCCAACTTTGAAAGGGTTAGCTGGAAAAAAAAAAAAAATCAAAGCCAAGTTTGGGGATTAAATTTCCTGTGTAGCTCAATCCGTTACAACGGAAATCCAGAGGGGAATAAAGAATTAGGAACAAACTTCTCCGGTACTTTTCACCTGTGCCCCAGTGAACCCGAGGCACCCCTCACCCTCCCCTCCAGAGCCGGGGAAGATCTGAATACTGTGATTATGACAGACTGCATTGGATACATTTTCTTTTTTAAGATAAAAGTTTTATTTCAGAGAGAAGCACAAAGCCGCCACTGTCGTGAACAAGCCAGGGCCTCGAAGGGACTCAAGGACCTTCCAGAGGGGAACAAAAGGCATTGGCTCTTGATTAAGGAAAGTCATTGGTGGCCCAGCCCCTGGGCCTCTCTTCTC
>NW_006775077.1:1005066-1012583 GCF_000442215.2 Lipotes vexillifer
TTTCCCTCCTGCACTCCGGCCCCTGGGCTCTCACTGCAGAGTTCTCCTGGGGGCGACAGCCCTGCGCTTTCCCTCTCAGACCACTTACTCTTGCTAAATCACCCCCAGGCCTCAGCCTGCCCCTGCCCCCGGCTGTCATCCCCGTTACCCACCAGGGTCCTTGGCCTCCTTAATCGATAGAAATTGATCAGAGGCCAGAAAAGAAATTCAGGCAAGGCTTTATTGGGGCCCCTGCTGCAGCACGAGGGAGCCAGAACAAGTAACAGATTCCCTTGCTGGCTCACTCAAGTGGGGCGGAGCTGGTTCCTTGCACGGGGTGAGCGGAGGGGTGTGTCCAGGGGTCGGGCTGGAGGGCTGCCTTAGGTGGTCTGCCCACCCCTTTGGCGGTGCTGAGTGCAGGGGGCATGCGCAGTGCCCTGCTTTTGCTCCCAGCTCTTCAGAAGCGGCAGTTGGGTTTTTCTGGTCTTTTTGTATCTTGTTGTCCGTAATTTGCCCCAGCTGCACATGCACGCCGTTATTTTTAGTCCCTTATAGTTTCTTTGTATTTTGTTGCTGGAGGAGAAGTTTGTCCAGGTGCAGGCCCTGCAGCAAAGGGTCCCAGGGCCCAGGTCCCAGCCTGGCTAACCCCTGCAGGACTGGGTTCACCTCCTGGGTTCCCACGAGATTCTCCCCATCACCCTGTAAAGCCCCAGCCTTGACCTTCCTCCATGCTTACTCTGGCCATTGCCAACTTCGGGGGACCCCACTCAAACATTCACTCCCACGACATGTATGGATTGAGCCCCAAGTACAGTCTGAGCACAACTCACTGCCCTGTCTTGGGGGCTTCCATCTGCCCTTTCTCTAGTTCACCCTCAGCTCAAGTCCCAGAGCCATGTAGCCTGCAGGGGAGGGCGTCCTGGACCCTGATGCTTCCAACTGCCCTGAGTCTCTGTCCATCCTCACAGGTGGGCTCTACCGTCTGACCGTCTAACTGACACCAGTCCTCCCCGATTTTCTCCAGGTTTCTGGAATCTCCAGTCCTGGGCAAAGGAGGCAGAGTTCTCGGACTGCTGGTTCAGGGAAGTGATTAAAACCTGGCTCAAAATTCCTTCTCTTATTTACCCCTCTCTCCACCAGTTATCCTCCAGAGATGTCGTTTTTAATTTCATCCCAGGGCCTCCCTCCTCTTCCTGCTACAGAGTGAGCACCGTCTCCAAGCCTTAAACAAACAAAGAAGGACCTTCCCTTTCCCTTCACCACCAACATCTTGAAGGGAACAGTTTCCAAGCTGCTTTGGCTCTGTTGACTTAGACCCCTAGAATCTGGCTTCTAACTGAATCCTTCCGTCCTTGTACAAAATTGCGGTCTCAGGGAATTCCCTGGCGGTCCAGTGGTTAGGACTCGGTGCTTGCACTGCTGAGGGTTCAATCCCTGGTCAGGGAACTAAGATCTCACAAGCCACGCGGCACAGCCAAAAAAAAGAAAAAAAAAAAATTGCTGTCTCAAAGATCAGAGTGACCGAATAGCCAATGTTTAGTCTTAATTTGGGTTTAGTGTTCAATGGGCAAGTCACTGTATCCATCCTTAAGTACCCCTGTCACCTCCAGGACACTCATTTGAAAGCAGCCTCCTTGTGGAAGGGGTGGTGTGTCCTGGAAATACCAAGGGCCTCCAAGGGGACAGGACCAGAAGTGGGGTTTAAATCCAGGTATAAAACCAGAAGTGTAGGGCTTCCCTGGTGGCGCAGTGCTTGAGAGTCCGCCTGCCGTTGCAGGAGACGCGGGTTCGTGCCCTGTTTCGGGAGGATCCCACATGCCGCGGAGCGGCTGGGCCCGTGAGCCGTGGCCGCTGAGCCTGCGCATCCGGAGCCTGTGCTCCGCAGGTGGGAGAGGCCACAACAGTGAGAGGCCCGCATAACGCAAGGAAAAAAAAAAAAAAAAAAAACCAGAAGTGTAGACTCTGGGACACCAAACCTCACAATCCCAGGTACATTAGTTAGCTATTGCTGCATAACAAAATATCCCCAAACTTAGAGGCTTCAAACGATGAAAAACATCTATTGTATCACACAGCTTCTATGGGTCAGGAATTCAGGACTGGCTGAGATGGTGTTCTGGCTCGGAGCTGCTGCAGAGATTGCATCAAGGTGTTGGTTGGGGCCATGGTCATCTGAAGGCCACGTCTAGGACCGTCGACTCACATGGAGCAAGCTGGTCCCCCGTGGTGTGAAGTCGGCACGGGGCTGTTCGTTCATCCCCACAAATGGCAGCTGTCTCCCTCCAGAATTAGTGATCACAGAGGTCAAGGCAGAAGCTGCAGTGTCTTCAAATACCACACCAGGCACATCACAGGACGTCATTTCTGCATTGTGCTCTCAGTTACACAGCGTGGGCGGGATTACCAAGGGCGTGGATACCTAGGGGCAAGGTAGGTCAAGGACCATTTGGGGGCCCCAGCAGGTGAAATGAGCCTCTGGAAGGCGGAGGGAACATGGCTTTATAGGACTACCTAATTCATAGTTTTCAAACCTTTCTTTATCTCTCTCTCTCTCTCTCTTTTTTTTTTTTTTTTTGCGGTACGCGGGCCTCTCACTGCTGCGGCCTCTCCCGTTGCGGAGCACAGGCTCCGGACGCGCAGGCTCAGCGGCCGTGGCTCACGGGCCCAGCCGCTCCGCGGCACGTGGGATCTTCCCGGACCGGGGCACGAACCCGCGTCCCCTGCATCGGCAGGCGGACTCTCAACCACTGCGCCACCAGGGAAGCCCTCTTTATCTCTTTTTTTAAAGCTGAATGCTTTTATCGAAATCCCTTATATCAGAATCACAGTTTATACACAAATAAAAATAGAGCCTCCCTAGCTCAAGCTACACAAACTGCTGGTTTCCCTCCCCAGCTGTCCCTTCTCTTCTCCCCTGCACTCCCTTCCCCACCACCATCAAGTGGTCCTTGAAGCTTCTCCAAAGGACAAAGATTTCGACCCAGAGAGTGTGAGGAAATGGGTCCTGCCTGCACCGCTGGGGCCACTGGATGTTAGGAACAGTTTTTGGAAAGCAATTTGGTGACAGCTATTAAAATTTAAGTACACATGTCCTTTGTCTGTCAGTTTTACTTCTAGGAATCCATCCCACACATAAACTTTCATAGGTGCACCGAGATGTAGGTACAAGGCAAAATTTTAGAAGCACTTAAATGCCTGTTTATAGAGGACTGCTTACATAAATGATAGTACATCAGGCTATTACGTGCCTATTAAAAAATTAGGGGGCTTCCCTGGTGGCACAGTGGTTGAGATTCCGCCTGCCGATGCAGGGGACACGGGTTCATGCCCCGGTCCAGGAAGATCCCACATGCCGCAGAGCGGATGGGCCCGTGAGCCATGGCCGCTGAGCCTGCGCGTCCGGAGCCTGTGCTCCGCAACGGGAGAGGCCACAACAGTGAGAGGCCCGCGTACCGAAAAAAAAAAAAAAATTAGGGATTTTTACATGTATTAATGTGGAGACGTCTATTGTTACGTTAGAAAAGCAAAGCTGCAGAATACTACTTACAGTTTGATCCTCTACCTGTGCACATATAGACTTCAGGGTCAGAAAGAATTTCTGGAAGGTGGTAATGTGGTTTCCCTTTGGGAAGTGAGAACAAGGAATATGTAGGTCAGTGAAGGGATCAAGAGATTTCTTTTTCCGCCTCATCGTGTGGCATGAGGGATCTTAGCTCCCTGACGCAGGGATCGAACCTGGGCCCCCTGCAGTGGAAGCGCGGTCCTAATCGCTGTACTGCCAGGGGGTTCCAAGAGATTTCAATTTTAACTTTACACCATTGAATATTTTTTAAATTGCTTCCGACCACCTTATGATGATTCACTTTCTTCTGGTGAAATCCAGTTCATATACCATAAAATTCACCATTTTGAAGTGTACAGTTCAGCAGTTTTTAGTTCACTCGTAAAGGTGTACAGCTATCACCACTACGAATTCCAGAATAAGATGGACTAAGTTTACAATAAACATTGTTAAAGTAGAATGGGAATATCTTCGATTATTATCTCCTGGTGTCCATGCTTGCTTTGGTGGGCAGGTCACTTAGAAGGACTGCCCGTGGAGGGGCAGTGGCCATCACATCCCCACTGGGACCTCTCCCCACACTTCAGACTTTTGAAACTCCTTCTCGAGGCCGTCCCACCACCTCATCACACACTTCCATCCACAGGTGCTCACATTGTGTATTTTGTTTGCCGCGCACCTCACCGATTCTGGATTTCTCTCCACCAACTGCCGTCGTGCCGTTCATTACCAAGGGTCACAGCCAGTGATTTTAACCGACCCCACCACTGATCATCCTTATGTATGTTCCTGGACATTGCCGATCCTCCTAGGGACTGCGCCACGGGTTTTCTAAACCCTGAGTGCAGGGAAGCAGGAAACAGTGCATAGATCCACACCAGGATGAGGAATGATTCACCAACACGGCCTGGAGCCTACGCTTTCTCCATCACTGCTGCGACAGCGAGGAAGGATGTGTTTCAGTCCTCAGTCCCCTCAGATCTTCGTGGCTGTGTCACCTTCCTTCACAAGTTCGGTCCTGAAACCGTTAGTGACAGTCCAGTCTTTGGGAGCGCGGGCTATCAGAAGGCCAGGTTATCCTTGGTCAGATCCTGGCCTTTTCCGTCTTGACTGAGTCCACCTTTGGTGTCTGGGTTCTCCCTGGTGACAGCCGCAAACCCCCCATGCCCAAACTTTCCATATCGGGGCTCAATCCCTCCCACCAGCCAATATCTTGGGTTTCCCTGAGGGCCTAGTGCATTCACGTCTGTGGGTCCCTTTCCCGGGCCCAGCTCGGACACAAGCCCTGGACCAAGGCTCTGGACCTGTGGCTAAAGGCATTTTCCCCTCATTACCCTTTCACATCGTACATCGAGCCCCTAGTTTGGGAACCCTTGGAGCATTAAGCCCCTCCCTGGAATCACCAGATAGATCCCAATCTTGTTTCCACATTCCTACACCAAGTGTATAAAGGTGCTTGGATTCGTAATCCTGGTGCGTGCAGAGGCTGGCCTGACGTGTCACTAAACAAACCCAGAGAGACAGCGACCACCGCCTAGTGGTATCTGACGCACAGAGAGACTGTGTGCCATTTATAAACGCCACGCAGCGTGTAATGAAATTGCAGAACCTATGAGGCTCAAGACACTGAAATGGTAAATGGGTTCTGACTCATCTTGGGGCCTGTTTGCAGAATCTTAGCAGAAAATGTACTTGAGGAAACAGAGAAAAAGGAACTCGGAACAAAACAAAATGTCAGTGAAACAAAATGTTTTTGCTGGTTCATCTTCCAGCCAGGAAGACCCCAGCGGGACTAACTGATTTCTTGTACGTTTCTGAGGGCATTTGCATAAATTCAAGGGTAGAGCTCACTTTAGACAGAAGAGAAACCAGAATATGTAACTACTAATGTTTCAGTGCCATCAAATTAAGTTCAGATTGTTTTGGTTAGCTCACTTCCTTATCTTCACAAAGGGAAATCAAGGGGAAACTTTCAAGGGAAAATTTGGGCCCCTAGACCTCATCATAGTGGGTTGCTGGTTTTCTAGACTCTCCTTTTTGAGATTGCTTTTGCCCATCACTGCAAATTGAGATGATACCTTTTCTTTTAACCTGAAATTGTGCAGGCTGTCTCTGCTCCTACACAGAAGAATGTGAGCTGCCTCAGCAACGCTGAATTGTTTGTTATATCTTTTTCTAAATTAAAAACAAAGAAATAGAGTTCAGGTGACTGTAGGAATGGAAGCCCTCAAAATTGCTTTTGTGGGGACTCCCCTTGGTGGTCCAGCGGTTAAGACTCTGCACTCCCAATGCAGGGAGCCCAGGTTCGACCCCAGGTCAGGCAACTAGATCCTGCATACCGCAACTGAAAGATCCCGCGTGCCTCGACAAATATCCCGCATGCCGCAACTAAGACCCAGCTCAGCCAAATAAATAAATCAATAAATATTTTTTAAAATAATAAAATAAAAGTTCCAAAGACCTTAAAGGTATTGCTTTTGCATCCGTTGGGAAGAGGCATTGGATCCCCCAGCGGGCTCTGTAGACAGAAACAGGCACGTGCCGGTCAGTTGTGGTTTTCTTTGGGGAGCGGTGCAGACTCAACTTTGCAAAACAGAGACTCCTCACATCTGACTCGGGAAGGAGAGCTCTCCAGAGATGCACACGCACCCGGTCATAATCCCTGCTTCTGTGCTCCTGAACTCCCTCCCTTTTATTTACAGGGAATGATATCTTTTAAAAGCCTGTGGGTGAAACTCACGCTCAGCATTGAACCTGCAATGCGGTCCAGCACTGTGACCCGAGGCAGAATCCCGAACTCCTCGCTCGTGGTCCCTCCTCTTCCCGCTTCCCTGCTTCGTCCCCGTCTGCATCCTCCGCGCTTCTTTCCTGTCCTGGGTCTCCCCACCGCCTCCTGTTCTGGAACTCACGTCACCATCCACAGCAGCTCCTGCTTCCACAGGCCTCATGACAGCCCTCCTGGGATGGGGCAGGGCAGCACGTCGTCTTCACCAAGAACTGCCCAGCGCCCCCCATGGCCAGGCACGTGTGTCCTCTTTCACAAACGGGAAACCGAGGCTTGGCAAGGTACTTGCCCCAATCTCAGCTCAACAGAGGCCAAGTCAAGACTTGAAATCAAATCTGTCTTCCGATTCCGTGCCCCCCACCTTTGCCCTATCACCTCCGGTTGGCTGTGCATTTTCTGGAATAACTGCAGCTACAACGTAGTGAGCAGACACTCGGTACCAGGCACGGCCTTTCGGGGGACACCGTGTTCGCCTTCCCCTCTCCTTTACAGACAAGAAGGAGGGCTCAGATGGATGTGCTTGCCTGTGATGGCCCCGCTGTGAGAGGGAAGCTGGGCTCGTCCTGGATGTCCGGGCACCAGGCTCCAGGCTCTGGACTCCGCTCTGCCTCTCTTTGCCATGAGAGAAATCTCATCACGTGAAGACCTGGGTACCAGGCCATATTGGAAAGACCGAGCATGCAGCCAGGGCTCCGTCACTACCTGCCCTCCTTGAGTCTTGGTTTGTTGGGCAGCAGAAGAGGAGGGTCTCACCTGCCTTGCACAGTCATCGCCCGGTTGCCCCCAGCAGCCTTCTGGGCACTTAGAAGGCGCTCGTGAGCGTAGGGCTTTTCATCGCCTTCTCTGACAACCACCCTGCTCACGGATGCTAATCCTTCGGTCCCTACTGCAGTCACTTTTTCCAGAAGGACTTGAAATGTTTCGCAAGCTCCTGAGCGGGGAGCTAGCAGCGTCGAGGGAGAGCATTGGTTGTAGCAACATAGAGAAGGCCCCTCCCTGGTGCCTTGGCGGCTAAATGCCACCGTCAAGTTCCCTTTCTGCACCATGTGGTCCCCCCAGCCTGCGCCCACCCTGGCTGCCCGTCCTTCTGCATCCCCACTGCAATGACCCTGGGCTCGTAGGAGGCCCTCCTGGGATCGGGTGACGGGCGCATCACAGGCATCGGTGTTAATATTGGGGGGGGGGGGCGGG
>NW_006775077.1:1012657-1061239 GCF_000442215.2 Lipotes vexillifer
TGGGGGGGGGGGGACTGGATGGCACCCTCTTCCTCTCCATGTCCCCACTTCTCTGTCGGATACGTATCTAAGTGTGAAAGAATCTGTTTGTGTTTAGAGCTGCCTCCTTTGAAAAGGCTTTGGTCAAGCTGTCCGGGCAGTCAGGCTGGGAGGGGAGCTGGGGCGGGATGCAGCGCCCCAGGGGGGCAGGGGGCCTTCACCGTGCTCCTGGGGGTGCACTGCCCGGGTCTCCCGATATCTTCACGTTTCTTTCCCTCTTCTTTCCTTTTCTCTTTGCTTCACCCAAATTAAATGCCCACGATCATCTACTCTAGTCCACATACACCAATATGGAAATCTCTCTCATCCTAGATGGAGGAAAGGATTCTGTTTCGGCTGCCCTTGTCTGGGATAGTCAGCATAGCCCGAGACTGGCCAGGATGCGAGAACACTGGCCGTGGGGGCACCGGCCACCAGCCGGAGGGCGCAGCTTCAGGCACGTTGGCACTGAGCTCCAGATGCCTGCATTAGACGCGTCCCCGCGCTGAAAAACACAAATCCCAGCAACAGTAACTCCGTGAGAGTCCCCTCCACCGACACACACACGGGCATGTGCGCGCACACACACACATTGCTTTTCTTGCATAATTTACTCCTTCCTCTGACTCACAGCATTTTTCCCTAGTGCGTAACTGAAACCAAACACCTCCCATTACACACCCTGGGAGCACACAACTCCTAAAGAGAGATGCTCGAGTGCTTACATGGTAAAAGTATGTAGTCATTAAAAATAATGTTTTGAAGCCAGACATTACTTATGCACTGACAGTTTACAAAGGGAGATTGAACACCTTTTTTTTCCCAGTTATTCACAATAATGTCCTACTGTTACCATAGATACAGATCCACCGAGGATGGCAGACTCCTCAGAGATCCGTCCACTCCGTCAGCCCTAGGTCAACAGGAGGGCATGTGGAAGGGGGGAAATTCAAGGGCCACAGTCAACCCACCCCTCCAGCTTCCCTGTTTTCAGTGGGTGGCAGCTGGGCTTCAGGGGACTTGCAAATGTGGACTCGTACGAGCTTGGCAAAAGTGACACACTCAGAGGAATTGACCCCGACTCGAACCAGGGCATGCCCCCCACCACCAGGCTCTGCTCAGTGGGCAAACCCTCACTTGGCCGTCAGAAGCCTTGTGCTCCCTTCCAAAGGCAAAAGCAGTCGTGGTTTTTAAGACTTGAAATAAGGCACCACCAGGGCTGTAACACTGTACTGACTCTTGTCGTTCTGTATTCAATGCATCGTATTCTCTGGGGAAAAAGTCATTTCAAAACAAAACAAAACAACAAACACTGGGCAAGTTAAGAACCTCTGGAATTAAATACAAGGGGAATAGCCAAGGCTTCCAGATGATGTGACCAAATGAATAGAAAAGCATTCAGAAGCATAGGGCAAATTCAGAAGTCGGTGGGTCCAGGTGAACATGGACCCCAAACTCTAATTCTGGGTTTTGCTTTGAGCTGTGAGCTTCGTCACTTAGTTCAAAAACCCAAGAGTTTCGTGTTCGTCATAAATGTATCATGTTGATACCCGTTACAGCTTGCTTCTTATTCTTTTATCTGCTTAATTAAGTCTAGGACTACGTATTTATGGCGTTCAAATTTGTCCTTTGAAGTGATGAAAAAGTTTTGGAAAAGTGTGGATGATTGCACAACGTTGTGCGCGTAATTAATGTCACTGACTGTACACTTGAAAAAAGGTAAAATGGCACCTTTTATGTTTATATGTCTTCCACCCTAGAAAAAATATTTTAAGTAGCCACCCAGAGATCGAAAAAATGTATTTTGTTTTGCTTAACTAAAATTAGAAACAGAAAAGGAAACCAGAACGTTATGGTTGGTTATCATGTATTTTGTTAGATGCACGTAACAGAGATCACTTTATTTTGCCCAGAACAATTCAAGAATAAAATGAATGGATTTACCTAAACAAACAAACCTAAGTTGCCCTTTGAGTGCCTCGGTTGGAAACAAACAACAGAAGGCAGTATCTGCCCAGTGGAGCGTGCTTCTCTTTCTGCTGTGTTTTAAGGTCTGTGAGGCTGTGTTGCCCAGTGGCCCTGGGGCAGGGATGCTCAAGGTTTTAGGTGTTTGGTCCCAGTCCCTGGGGGATGACTCCACCTGCCCTATCACCGGGGCAGCTGTCTCTACTGTCTCTGCAGGATGCCATCCAGGTGACCCACAGCTGCCCTTAATAAAGGCCAGTTGTGTCTGAACCTGGTCAGTATTGCTTCAAAGGGTCCTAAAATGGCAGGGTTGGGAAGTGGGGCTGTGCGGACACTTTGCTTCCCCCAGAGGGGCTGGGGATGGGATACATGGTCTGTATACCTAGACCGGCGTCTCTCTGAGATCTGCGTAGAATATCAGAGATCTATTTTCACTCCTTCCACCAACTGTCTTCCAACAAGAAGCAGAAAAAGAGTTTGCTAAGAGTGCTTAGATGTTTAAACTTACGTAATTGAAATATTCTACTAGATACCACGACATCCTCCATAGATCCTTGGCAAAGCCTCCATTACTAGTGAAGAAAGTGAAGATGAACATCCGAATAGAGGAGAGATTGTACTGATTATAATTCTCTGCTTCCCATTCCCGGGAGTTTACGGAGGCCTTTTCTATGAGTTTATATTAAAGATGCTCCTTGTGACTGTGACTGCTGTTTGCGTATGTGGACGTTACTGAAAAGGCTAAAATGGGACCAATCCTTCCTTCCATTGAGTGTATGCATGAGGATTTTAAAAAACACAGAATTTGCTTGGAGAACAAAATCCACACGCATATCGCCTTGCTGTGGCTGTACACCACCCACTGTGTGCAGCGATTTAACCTGATGGGTGAAAAAGAAATCGACCTTTGGTTTTCAAATGGCAGTTCAACACCGACACTAACCAAGACCAGGAGAGGGTGTTTCATGGTTAACGGCCATTTGTCTTGCTATTATGAATTGTAAAAAATGGTTAAAATATGGACAGATGGAAGTAGAAGGATGGATGGGTGGATGGATTGATGGGTGGACGGATAAATGGATGGATGCACAAGGACAGCTTGGTAGACGTTGAGATTTTTAAGGAACGTAACTAATTTTATTTGTAGTTTTTTCAAAACAGACCATTTCTTCGTCTTTTAAAGAGTTCACAAGAATTCAATCAGTACTACATAACAATGGTAACAATGGAAAAAATATACATATATACCACGTTGGATCTAGTGGGGAGGCATTCCGACAGCAGTTTCCTGCTGTATTTTGTGATTTGGGAGAACTTGCTAAAAAGCAACATTTTAAGAAAGTAAAAATCTTTTCCGAAATCACATCTAAAATCTGCTTTTGTGGTCAACTTTATTTAACTTCCTGATTTAGGGGGAAAATGTAGATTTTAGACCTCCTTAGAAATTATATGTAATAACTGAATATATTTTAACTCTTCAGATGCACTTATAGCAATTTAATATATAAGAAGTTACTTTGAAGACAAAAGTTGTTATGCAAATGACAGAATTAAAACTCTATTGGACACAAATGAATTCCCATGTAGTTAAGCTTTTCAAAATATTAATGGATCCAGGCTTATTATTTTTGTTTAAATATTGTTTTAGGCTTTATCTTTCCTGATTAAAAGAGATATTCTTGTTTATCCACATGCAAAAAAAAATGCATATACTTGACTTTAACATTAAAATTGATACTCTATGTAAGCTATTTTGCACAAATTCCTTACCAAACTAGATTTATCTATCCCAAGATGATAAAACAAAGAAAGTGATTGGGGTAAGATGTTGTGGTTTATTAATGCAAGCACTGGGCTGCGAGGGGGCCTTTCAGAGCACACGTTAGAGTTTCAGTAATAGATCAGAGGAGAAAACAAGATGGGTAATTATGAATTATTTTTAAGTCTGTGAGCCCCTTCAAGACAAGGCTTGTGTCTTTCCTTTATTCCAAATCCCAAGATACAGGATGTCCCTTCAAAAACGTTTAAAATATGGATGGATGGATGGATGGATGGGTGGATGGATGCACCGGGACAGGTTGAAAGAGGAATGAAACCTATCAGACTTGATTGATCAGTGGCAGCTTACAAATGGAAAGGAAATTTACATTGAATATAGAGTTATTTAAGGTACTTAGCAACAGTTCTCAAAGCATGACCTATACACTATGTATTTAAAAATGATCAGGGCATTTGTCAAAATGCAGACTCCTGGGATACTCTTCTAAGTTAGAATTGTACAGCAGGGTCCAGGAATGTGCATTTTCAGAAGCCCTCTATGCATAGCAAAGTTGAAAATCACACCTAAGTAGTGTTACAATATAAAGGAAATAAGACATCTTCTATATTTGTATTATGTTTTCGATTTCTACGCCACAGGGTAACTAAGAGAAACAGAAAAAGGAAAAAGAAGTCACTCATAGGGATGACACCCCATAAGCATGGACTGGAAACAAACAAAACTCAGACTGGTTACCCAAGAATAGACTGAACAAAGCATTCTGTACCACAGCGTAGGAAATATGTCTCTTAGCCTAAAGACACTCTCTGCAATCATTTGAGGATTATATTAGCAATGTCTGACATTTCCATATGGAGGAAGAGTGAATAATTTTATGAAATGATACTTTCTTTGACAGAAAAAGCATCTTGAACATTTTAATACAATATGAATGGAAATTACTCAGAAATCCCATAGTCTGTTTCCATCAGTAATAGCGAGGGCGTGCATGTCAGGAGAACAGAAATGTATTTCAATACAAATGCCTAGGGGCTCAGCACGTTTTGTACATTTAAATTTAAAAAACGCATAGGTGTACGTTCAGTATGAATCACTAGAATTACAGGGTAGCTTATGAATTCTGTGCATTTCAGAAACATATTCCCTGAAGCTGATGAGTTTAACACCAGTGTGTATGATTCAAACTATAGCTTCAAGATTTATCCTCAAAACATTCATGGATGCGCAGTATATTTTCAGCATCTTCTCTGGGTCATTCTCCATGAGACAAGCACGGTGTCAGGCATGCGTTTATTACACTTCTGTCTGTCCTCATGGTCTTTATTTCCTCTCTTGCTCAGCCTAAACGGCGGCCACGTCTGACCCTGCTGAAATAGTGTGTCAGTGGTGACAATACGGAGGGTCAGATATTTTTTGTTATGTAATGTTGCAGATCACAAGGCACGTGCACATTTAGAAAGTGTGATGCTGCCCCTTAAAGCCTGTTAAGAGATAGACTTCACACTGAACCTTTTCAAAGATTAAAAGACGGGTGCATTGCAAGTGGAAAATTTTCAACACGGTACGCCAGCACAGATATCCAACGCACAGACGGTGAACGAAATTCCGTCTCTCCCAAAACACTCAGACTGTCCTCATATTTCAGATATATGGAAATTTATTTGGCACAACTAACTCTCTGAGTCTATTTCCCTGTTTGTAAAATGGCAATAATCCCTACTTCCAAGGCTGACGGATGTTCACCTGGCCTGCGGCTGCCGTGTCCATGGCCACATCCATCATCCATATCCATATTATTCTGGTTCGTTGTTACCTGTACAGGTTGTTAAATATTTTGAATATCAACATGCCTATCTCAGACACTGGTTTAAATCAAACGAAATCACTGTAACCATTATTTATTGAATAAGACATTGTTCAATAAATTGGAGGACTTATAAATTAAGCCCTTAAATGATATTATCACGTCAGAATAACTCAACTTTCTTTTTTTTTTTTTTTTTTTTTAAGAAGATGTTGGGGGTAGGAGTTTATTAATTAATTTATTTATTTTTGCTGTCTTGGGTCTTCGTTTCTGTGCAAAGGCTTTCTCTAGTTGTGGCAAGCGGGTGCCACTCTTCATCGCGGTGCGCGGGCCTTTTACTATCGCGGCCTCTCTTGTTGCGGCTCACAGGCTCCAGACGCGCAGGCTCAGTAGCTGTGGCGCACGGGCTTAGTTGCTCCGCGGCCTGTGGGATCTTCCCAGGCCAGGGCTCGAACCCGGATCCCCTGCATTAGCAGGCAGACTCTCAACCACTGCGCCACCAGGGAAGCCCAGACTAACTCAACTTTAAAGGTGAAGACGTGGGACCCAGGTGCCCTCACCTCACAAGGGGCGGCGTGGGTTAGAGCCTGAGTTTCTCTCGCTCAAGCTCTCCACCGTACCCTTCGCTCACAACCTCGGAGCCCCCACCCATTTCATGGGAGGGTTCAAGCGCTGTCTCCCTCTTTGAACGTCAGTCAGGCTCCTCCACACCAAGACTGCCTCTGGCATCAAAGGTGAGAAAGAGAAGCCTTTCCAAGCCAGCGCTCATGCCCGGGCTATTGTGAAAACGGTTATTTTCACATTGAGAATGAGTGAAGAGTGTCATGAAATCAGTGACAAATTACAGACAAAACTAAAAAGGGGTGTCACCTGTGACTGCGTTTACAGAAGGGGGCGCATCTGAGAGCTCTCACCTTGGGTTGGGACCTGGGCGTCAGCGAGCTGGACCGTTTCCAGACGTCAGAGACGAAGATGGAGGAAGATGTGGAAAAGGTGACGAGAGCAGCACACGACCTGAAGGACTGAAGGTGGTCAGCCTAGAAGGGGAAAGGTCTGAGGGGCATCGCGACGGCAAATTCAAGGTCATCCCTCCACACGGGAAGGAAATTTGACTTATTATACAAGCTCTGGCCTGAGGGCTGGGGAAGACGGACGAGGATACGGTTGGACGTCACGGTGAGGTTGGTTTCAGATTAACGTATGTTCAAATTTTTAAAAAGAAAGACTTTTAAGTTGAAGCTTGTTTCCAGTGGCCTGGAGAGTTCTGTCACTGGACTTGATTAAGTCCAGGCCAGGGAGTACTTGGCCGGGCTGCAGAGCACAGGAAAGCCTTTGATCTATGTTTGGGTTACATGGGCTCCCAATCTTGAGATCCCAGGAATCTGAACTGTGAGCAAAGAAAGATGCTAATCTTTTCAACTCGATATCTTATGCTCAAGACCTGCTATCCATTAAAAGTTTCACGTTGACTCTTGAGTTAAGGGTGGCCATTTGGAAAGACTGTTGGCCATCAATCATTTTAGGGTGGGGAGAAAAGTAGCTGTGCATTCATCCATTAGACAGTTACCAAGGACCTACTATGTGCCATACGTTGTTCTGGCCGCTTGGATTACATCTGTGAACAAAACAGACAAACATCCTCGATCTTGTGGGTCTTACAGCCTAATGGGAGGACGTAGACGATGCTCAGTAGTTGCAGAGAACAAGTAAACTACATTGTGTTGGAAGAGCCTTGAGACGGGAATGAAGGAGGAACCAGTGCACGGGGGTGCAGGTGTGGAGAAGGCACGCCAGGTAGGGTGGATGGATGGAGAGGATGAGGACTCCATGGGTCCTCTTGCAGGGAATTCTGTGGATTCGGAACCCCTAGAACTTGCACACTTCCCTTGATTGACGCTAGTCGATGGTCTCAGCACTGTCACTAAACTTACTAAGAGTGGCCCAGATGAAGAGCAAAGCTCATCCGGTGGAATTGTTGCTATTGGGGTTTGTTGCTGTTGGGTTTTCTTCCCATGCACTTGCTGTAGGTCAACACGAGTTTAGACAGCAGGCAAAGAGGAGAATAAATTCAGGGTAAATCACAGATTGAGAGGCTCACTCTGCACACCGAGCTATTACCCTGCCGTGTCCTGAGAACTCCAGCCCTGGAGGTGAGCCTCATAAGAGGATGAGGGGCTGTGATCGGTGTGGAACTCTGCTTCAGCCAGCTGGTCCCACACGTTTGGAAGCAATTTGGCTCCATGTGCCCATGCCATAAAAAACGTTCAGTTCCTTGGGCCTTTTCATCTTAACTTTTAAATATTTGCACAGTTTGCACATTATATATATTTGCACATTATAAGAGGTACATCTATTGAATACCTGTAAATATTTCAAACAATGCAAAAGTAAAAAGAGTAGAAAATGAAAGTGAAGCTTTCTCTAATTCCCATAGATTCACAGTTACAAGTTTTTTGTACGTCCTCCCGTTTGGAAACAGCTCTTTGCGTGTTTAAGTATGTATATACGTTTGTATGGCTAATAGTGCATCACGTGCATGTGTATAATAGTATATAGAGGTATGTGTGCTACTTACACACCTAGTGTCTTATTGAAACGGAAAAGGGTTCATCCACATTCCTCTCTGTGACTTAAAAATCCGTTATGGACACTCGTGTGTGTCAGTGCAGTATACAGCCACCTCGCTTTTATTTGCAACATTGCATAAAATTTCACTCTATGACAGGAGTATAGTTTATTTATCTAACTTCCTTCTGATGGAAATTTAGATTTTTTTCAAAAATTGTACTGTTAAAAAAATTCTGCAAGGGATGTTATTAGACATACATGTAATGAAAATAAGACTCTTGCCATGTGTTGAGTGTTTTTAAAAATAAGTTCCTGAAAGTGGAATTGCCACATCAAAGGTGCGCATGTTTAACATTCTGATAGATATTGTTAGTTTTCCTCCCAAAAGTATAGTGTCACATAACAGGATGTGCCTACTTATTCACATACATGTTCATCAAAAAGTCGTATTATTATTTTAGTCTTTCCCGGTCTGATACGTGAAAATTAATATCCAGTTCTCTTACTTTGTATTTCTTTCATTGTCCCTTAAACCTCATTGGTGATTTGAGTGTCTATTTCTAGGGACTGGTTGTTGGTGTGTTTTGCATCTCTCTCAAGTTGCCTTTTTCTTCTTAATCTTTTGACCTTTATGTATTAGAGAGATTAATACTTTATCTGGATAAATTACACATTTTTTTCCCATTTGTTTTTTATGATATCTTTGGCCAAATTAATTATTTTTTCCTTTATATTTTCTTGGTCTTGCTTCAAACAACAGCAATAAAACCTTCTCCGCCCGTCAAATTAAGGTATTCTCCTCTATTTTACATTTTTATTTTCTAATATATATTAACCTATCAATATAAATTCTTGGGACTTCCCTGGTGGCACAGTGGTTAAGAATCCGCCTGCCAATGCAGGGGACACAGCCTCGATCCCTGGTCCAGGAAGATCTCACATGCTGCGGAGCAATTAAGCCCGTGCACCACCAAGAGCCCACAAGCCACAACCACTGAGCCCACGTGCCACAACTACTGAAGCCCGCACACCTAGAGCCCTTGCTCGGCAACGAGAGAAGCCACCACAACGAGAAGCCCACGCACCACAACGAAGAGTAGCCCCCGCCCGCCGCAACTAGAGAAAGCCCGCACGCAGCAACGAAGACCCAGCACACCCGAAAATAAAAAATAATAATAAAAATAAAAAATATATATATAATTTCTTTTGAGTGTTGTAAGGTAGCAAGCCAACTTTTTCCTCTTCCCCTAAAGATTATCCAGTATCTTTTACTGTTAATTAATCAAGCTTCACTCCTTTGATTTGAAATCTAATCTTTATCATGTAGTTATAAAACCTAAAAATGTGCGTGGGCTTATTTCTGTACCATTTATTTTGTTCCCTGAATCATCTGTCTCTCTGTCCCTCGGAGCGGCTCTGTCACAGCTGGCCCCCTGGAGCTGGGATTCCCAAGGCCTGCATACCTTTTGCTCTCACACTTGTCTTAGCTGCAGGACATTCTCACTTTCAAATTGACTGAGGACTTTTCAACACAAAAATGAGACTTGAATTGAACTTGCAGTTAAAGGTTAATTTGGGGAGAATGGACTTTTCTAAATATTGAATTTTCTCATGTAAGCACAAGCTATAGCTCTTCGTTTTTTTCAGGCTTTTATTTTCCAGTAAAATCATTTAGTTTATGGCATATACATTTCTTATTATATTCAATGTCAGCTGTGATATAGTCCTTACTGCTCTTGTGAATCGTTATGTATAAAAAATACGATAGAATTTTATGTGTTTATATATATGTAAAAAAGATAATTTTTATATACTTTAGCCACTTTTCTAAACACTTAATATTATACTTTGACTAAATTTTTGGCCTTTCCTAAGTCTACGACCATATAATCTACTCCAAAAGATAATATTAACTTTTAATTTTCAGTATTTTCACATTATATTTTTCTTCTCATAATAACTGAACCTCCAAAACAGATCAAAATAATACTACTAAGCTCTGTTGTCTGTTTCTCTCTTGAATCTTCAATCAGTTTCTAGAAATTTCTTTCTAATTTTAATGAATAAAGGTCTTCATCAGGAATGGCTGTGAAATTTTTAGCTGTTATTTTAACATCTATCTAAAGGATCATAACATTTATTTCCTTTAATCTATATGTGTAGTGAATTACTATTGCTTTCCAAGAATGAAACCGCCTTGGTTATGGGATATTGTTTTTTAAAATACATTGCAGATTTGTTTGGCTCATATTTTAAATTAAAATTTTTACATTAATTTCCATAAGAGATATTGATCTGAAGTGTTCTCTCTGTTTTTTGTTTGTTCATTTTAATCTCTGTTTGAAATGTCTCTATACAGTAGGTACTTGTAATGAATTGTCCTGCTCTGAGATTATTTAGATAACCGAGGAAATCCCTGTTCCTTGGGTTTATATAATAGAATTTTCCTTTAAAACTACTAGGTAGATCTTTGATAATTTTTTCATTTTGTATGGCTTTCAGTAATTTTCCCGTTTATCCTATAGAAATAATAGGAAAATACACACCGCAAAGCTGTTCACGGAAGCGTTACTTCTATTAGTGAAAAACTGAAAGCAACCTCAATAACCAACAATAGGGGAATCGCTCTATAAATGACCTGGGTTGTTTGCGAGATGACCATGCAGCTCTTGTCAAGCATGTAAACTACATGCTAAAACAGAGGATTCAGGACACAAAGGTGAATGTGTGTTATAATTTTAATCCTGTAAACAAGGCAAGTGTGAAAAAGAAGGGCATCCATGACATGATCTCTTGGGATTATAGACTGTCTGCTTCCTTTTCATTTTCCAAACTTCCCATAAAACAGTGTAGGGATGTGAGAGTGGGCGGCCCAGTTCTTATTCCGGCTGTAGGCTTGTGACCATGGCCAAATCCCACAACCTCTCTGTGCCTCAGGGTTCCCACTTACCAGCGGCAAGGATCAAACATCCTAATATAATCATATAAACACAAAAAAGTTTCTGGCACGTAGCAAATACTATGTTAGGTATTTCCCAGTTTTATTAAAAATATTAAAGGACAAAACAATGTTAATTATTTTCTTCCTCAAATGCATCCCATAAAGACACCTGCTCCAATAATTGCATATTGAGATTCCTTAACTAAAAGAAGAAAATTGCTAAAAGATAAGATCGAGGTGGGAGATCTGAGCTGATAAGATTTCATTTAAGAAGCAAGACGACCTCTTTTTCAAAGAAAGTATCTCCTTTAAACCAGAAAACATTTGCACAAGAGCCCGGACTCTGGAAAAGTATGGAAGGTAGAAGATGACAGGAGAATGATTTTTGGTGGCCAAGAAGGGGAAATGGGTCTCCATTTCCTTTAAAAGGCAAGTCTCGGTAGAAATGAGCAAGTGGGCTTCCACCATCAGTCAGTCCCCCATGTCCCCAGAGCTGAAGCTGCACCGTTTCTCCATTCTGCTCCCAAACAGGCTGCATCTTTCCTTTCTGTGTATTTCACCATCTCGATGGGGGGGGGGGGGGGGGGGAGACAGGGCAAAGAGTCTGACAATAAGGCAAAAGTTTTATGGCTATTTGGACCATTAAATCAGGGGACAGAGCTCCCAAGCATTTTCATTTGGCAACAGTCCGGAATGATCCAGGGGCCACAGAGTCATACGGGAGGCTGTGTTGGTGATTTCCGTGTGGGACAAAGCGCGGTATTCCTGGCCCACGGGTCTGCAGCTGCCAGGACTTCTGGACAAACAGAGGTTCTGCGGTGATTGCATCCCGTGGCCCTCACCTGGCGGCAGAAAGCTCTCTGTCTCTGGATGCGCAGGTCTCCTGCACTGGGCACTTGAGGGTGGTTTGTTCTTATCTTGTCTGGGAATTAACACCAACCAGGGCCCAGACGCCACCCTCTGAGCCCCCAGGGTTGCCTCTGTGAGATGCGGGAACTGCTTTGTCTTGCAGCTCATTTCCTGTTTACCTAATGGTTTTAGCAGGGGAGAAGGCAAACCTCTGTGAGAAAATCCTAATGATGCCTGCCTTCCTACAGTCTGTCCACCCTCCTTGCAGGTTTCATTAAGTTAATCCTCAAGATAGCTCGGAGAACAAACGGGCTGTTACTATTTACAGACAAAGAAATGAGCACACGTGGAAGAGCTGGATAAAGACGGTGGCCGTCCTCCTGATACAGGACATGGTAGCAAGGCTGAAAGCAGGGTCTTTAACTCCTACCAGCTCTCAGTCCAAGGCACTTTGCAGAACACAGTAGGCGAATCAAACTAAAATTACGAATAAATTCCAGACCACCCGTGGAATTTGGGGGACAGAAAGGATTCACCACGGTGGCTCTGGTCATCAGAGAGGACACGGGCCCTTAGGGGGGCGTGGTCAAAAGGGGCTTGGAAAAGGCTGTAGGTACCAGAAGGTGTATTCCTTGCATTTGGTAGTCTGGCGGAGAGCGGGGGAAGGTTTCTCCTCTCAGAATAAGTTGCTCTGGCGGCTGGTCTCTCTGTATGCAGCTTTGATTGATTTAGAGATGAGGTTGATGGATGAACAGTCGTAGCTCTGGTAGGAAACAGCCCTCGCAGCTGGGACCCCAGACCTCATCCAGGTGGAGTCCTGAAGTTGATGGCAAACAAGCCCAGAGTGGGGAGCTTCAGGAAACCGGCCCAGTCGGCACCAAATGTGCCGGCCGCAGGGCCTTGGGGAGCTCACGCCAACCCACGGGGCTGCCCCCTACCTGGGCCTCTGGGACCTGGTAACGTTTCTCTGGGACACAATTCCCACCTTTGGGAAATGAGGCATCGGAAACCAATTCTCTATAAAATTCCTCACAGTTTTGAGTTCTGAGTCAAGGGTGAAAAGCAAACCCCAAGAACGCCAGGCCAGGTTCTCAGGGAGGTGGGTCTTGCATGGAGGCCTCGGGGCTTTCTGTAGAGCAGTGGGGATCCCCGAGATCCAGGCACTGAAAACAGGGTCACCATGTCCAGAAGGCTAGTCCCATGGCCGGGCTTGGGCGGGGGGGAACTGAGGCAGGCACAGTGGCCCCCAGAATAGCTGGTAGGGAGCGGCGAAGAGACGACAGGGGCCCGGAAGGAAGAAAGGGGGCGATGCAAAAAAACAGTACCAACTGGGCTTGTCTCAAAGGGGCAGGAATCCAAGCGCCTCGCAGCTCCATGCAGTAGGAGGGTGTTGGCTGCAGCTGAGAGGTTAATAGAGACGTGGTTTAAAAATAGGCCTGACGGTCGTGTTCCCCTGTGATTCTGTTCTTCATGCTTCATGGGGGAAGGTGGAGAGAAGCAACACTGGTTATAAGTAGACGCCCAAGGAGCTGCAGAAATCAGAAGCATCTTCAGCTCGCACTTCCTGAGCTCTTAACCTACACCACAGACTGCCAAATGTGGGGGTTTTTTCAATTTTTTAAATTGAGATAAAACTGGCATAACACAAAATTAACCATTTTAAAGCAAACAATTCAGTGGCCTTTGGTCCATTCATGATGTTGTGCAGCCGTCACGCTCTTTCTGGAACTTCTTTGTCACCCCATTAAAAGCACCCTGGGCCGCTAAGCAGTCTCCCCCCAACCTCCCCCCACCCCCTGGAGCCTCGCATCTGCTTTCCATCTCTATTCTGGATATCAGAGAAATGATCTCATATAGTTGCGTTTTGTGACTGGCTTCTTTTACTTAGAATGCTTTCAACAAAGCTCATTCATGGTATAACGTGCCTCAGAACTTCAGTCCTTTCTACAGCCCAATAATATTCCACTGTGTGGCCGCAACACATTTTGTTCACCCGTCGTCTGCTGATGGACATTTGGGCTGTCGCCCCCTTTCGGCCGTTGAGAATAATGTCATTATGAGTATTTAGGTCATGTGTCGGGTATTTCACGTGTATCACTGTTTTCAGAAAGTCTCCAGGCAGCCCTGTCTTCCCCGTGAACAGGCCACAGGAATCTGACCCCGGACCCTGTGCTCTGAGCCTCCATCCTGCCATCCGATGGGCTTGCCCTCAACGAGCCCGCTGCAGGAGAGGAAGATCCTCGGCCCCGGGATGTGGAAGCCTTGCTGTGCGGGGCTCCCTGGGGGGTTCTGGACTTGCTGCACCCTGACCACTAGAATGCAAATGCCCCGTCGCCCAGCCATCCTGCCCTGGGAAAGGCCCTGCCATCTGGAGGGAAGTGGGGACCGCTGGGCCTTGGGAAAGACCTTCCTGTGGAGACAGGTGGGTCAGCCGGGTCAAGGCCCAGCCAAATCAAGGATGAGCTACTGGAGCAATTAGAGTTTGGGGGTCAGCCCATAGAAGCGTGCGCCCTGGAGGGGAGAGGAATGTTCTGGAAGCCCCTCCCAGCGCCCAGCTGCACCATGGCCTCGGGCCGCTGGGCAGGTCTACCCTGGGGGCCGGAACCAGGGCGTTAGGGCCTGAGGGTTTCTCACTGCGTTTTACTGCTCAGGATTTCAGCACTTTTCCTGGACCGAATTATTTGAATTATTCGAGTCTATTCCTCCTCTAGCAAATGTAAGTTCCGGGGAGACGGCTTGCGGGATCCTGGCTTTGCTGGGCAGCGCTGGAAAAGGAAGGACCGGGTGAGCGTGATGGAGCTTGCCAGAAGCTCGGCTATTTATAAGACCGGTGGTTGTGAGTCTTCCTAAGAAGCTCAACAGACGCCTTTTAATAGCTTTAGAAAGGAATTAATATGCCTCCAGGAGCAAAGGCAAGAGATTCGGAATGGGGCTTGCGTACTGGTAAACAAACACCTTGCAGGCTCCAATCCTGGGGGCACTGTGTCCTTGCTGCAATTTGCAAACTAAGCCCCACCTAAAGGAAGTTTCTTATTTTACCAGAGCTTGACCTTTCCCTGGCTCCCGTTGGGGGTGACCGTCTGTCCGGGTAACTGTTAGCATTCCTTTTCCTCCCCGACACAGCTCCTTCTGAGGCCGAGCTGTCAAGAGAGCACTTCTTACCAGTTTATTATTTGCATTTAAAAATGGCTCTGAGGCCATGATGAAATCATCTCAAATGGCTTTAGCCCACACTGAGCCCTTTTTTCTCTGAACCCTTTAAAGCACCAATAATCTGTGCCATACAGTTTAGCGCATAATTACTGTTCTCTTAGTCTTGTGTGTGTATGTGTGTGTGTGTGTGTGTGTGTGTGTGTGTGTGTGTGTGGCTTCCCTCCCCCATCTCCCGCTCTAAACTATAATATCATATCCTCTTCGAGAGAGGAAAACTGTACTTTATAATTTCCCCGTACTTTCCTCTTCTTTCCACACTACACCCTAACGTGGTGCCAGCCACACGTTAAGACATAAATTTTGATTATTAGGTAGTTGGGAACCAATTTAGTTTCAGGATTTGAAAAAAAAAAAAAAAGCGTGGTGAAATTCAGGGACAGATCATAGAGGATTCTTTGTTTCTTGTATTCAGTGCACAGCTGTAGAGAGGCCGAAGTAGGGAGAAAGCACATGTTTCACAAAACTGGTGATTTTAGGAAAGACACACACCTCCCGGGTAACAGTTTCAAGCAATTGTTGTTGCTTTCACAGAGTTCACACAGGCAATCAATCACACGCCTTTGGGTCATTTTAAAAGATTTAACTGCATAAAACTTGGAGACAGGGATCATTTTCAGAGAAGAATAAGGAAATCATTTTAAATTCTGTTGCTGGCTCTGTGCACATTCCTCCGTGATTTGTTGTCTCAGATTTTCCCCGTGTCCTGGGAGTCAGCGACCGGCGGGAAGCAGGCGGTGGGAGCCCTGGGTCCTTAATGTCCATAAAGTGGGGTTAGGACGGGAAGCCGCAGAGACTCCCAAGCCCCACTGTCCCTTTACCCTGGCCAACTCAGTTTCAAACCAGTGTGGCAGCTGAACCCGGGGATGGTCACTCTTACCGTGATGCCTCTACTGCTTCCGCAGACTCTGTTTTCAAGCCCAAGACTCCTTCTCAGACTTAAGCGTTCTCTGTGCCGGTGAAGGACCCTACAGCTTCCCACCAGTCGGGGGTTTCTAGGGGCAGCTCCTTATCTTGACGGGGAAGGATTTGTGTGTGAGAACGCCTCTGAAGACAAAGAGGGGGCTCTTTGAGTAAATCCGAAGTGTTCCCAGATAGGGTTCTGTTTTGATCCTTATCTGTGTAACCCTATCTCAACGGGGGAGGACTTACTGCCCTAGGTTCCATTAGCACTCAGCGACCGTCTGAGCATAAACCCCTTGGCAAGATCAGAACAAACTGAAACTGTCCAAATCTCCCAGAACTGGTTTGAAAGTTTGGCAGGATTTTAGAATTGGCCAGTTTAATATTTTGACACAATTTTTACAGATAAAACATTTCGATTAGATTTGTGCGTTTTTTCGGTTTGGGGTTTCAGGGTATTTTGTTTCAGTTTTATGGCTTCCTAAGGGCAGCCTGACATTTGCGGGGAAGTGAACTAGTTGTAGGTTGAGAGACTTTTCGTTTCCGTTAGTGACGGGGCTACTCACGATTCATTAAGCCGCTACATGCACAAGATGCTTGTGTTGCACATAATTAAAGCAAAAAAAGGACAATAAAAGCGTTGATTTCAGGCTCTAAAATGACAGTCCGTGCTTCATTGCATAATCCTAGTACGTGACCTCAGCAAGTCCTCCAAAATGACATCATGAGGAGCCAGTTCAAATTGTTACTGGCTCATACAAGCACAATGTGTTTTTTTTTTTTTCCCTTTGGGGACAAACAAACAGGTAGTTGTCTTGTAATGAAGATGCCCTTTAGACCTTTAGTCATGGAGAGTCTGGTTTATGTGATCAAGTTTTTTAAGAGCTGTTTTAGAATTTGTGGTGGTTGATTTTGTGTGTCAGCTTGGCGAGGCTGTTACGCCCAGTTGCTTGGACAGACACCAGTCTAGATGTTCCCGTGAAGGTGTGTTCTTAGGTGTGATTAACGTGAAATCAGAAGTCTGGGTAAAGCCAGTCACTCTCCATAGTTGGGCCTCATGTAATCAGTTGAAGGGCTTACGAGCCCAGACAGAGGTCTCCCAAAGACTGAATTCTCAACACTCCAACACAGAAACCCTTCCTGAGTTTGCAGCCTGCTGCTCTGTGGAATTCAGACTCAGGACTGCAATCTCCACTGGGCTCCAGCCTGCCAGCCTGCACAGATTCCAAAGACTTCAGCCCCACACCATCTTGTGAGCCAATCTCTTAAGTCTGTCTCTGTCTCTGTTTGTATGTTTCTCTGGAGAACGCTGACCAATACAAATATCATATGGTCACAGATGCTCTTAAATAAGAGCGTTTAGGTTAAAATAAGCACAGAAGCCTTCTCCTTCCCAAGTAGCTTGAGTTTAGTTGAAAGAAAAACACGATATACATCTTCACAGTTGGAAAAGAGAGGTTCGTGTCACTCAATACTTGTAAGATTGGCACATGTACAATTTTTTCACGAACAATCTTAAGAAAAACAGTTTGTAAAGTAAAATATTTGGAGAAACTAGAGATAACCAAATGTTCTTTTAAACAGCAACAGAAAGATTTATTCAAACCTGTATGTAGATATAGACAGTATACGTGGTCAGATATTAACAGTTAACTTGCCTGGACAGAACTTCCCCCAAAAACCCCAAAACAAAACTATATAGTTCGATGCAGAAAAAAAATATGGTACTTGTTTGCTAAAAGTAAACAAAACTTACAGCTTCACCGAAAACAATTTGTTTTGTGAACAAGTGGCTTTTTTCGATTAGCCTCTGTCCCACGTCATAAGGATTTTGTAAGAGAAGGCCAGACTCAGAGCCCAGGCAAAAGCATTTCAGATTCTCCGCTCAGGAGGATGAACCAGAACAGATGAACTAATGGCTCAGTGAACCCAAAATAAGTATAATTGACACTAATGGCCTTCAGGTCCATATATAACCTTTCCCAGGGAGGCCTCTATATGGCAGGACAAGAAAAGCATTTGCCCCAGATTATCTGGGATGCAAATGCCAGCCAGGTAAGTAAACATCCTAGGAGAAGCAGCCGGCCGGCGCTCCCCCTGTGATTGCATGTAATGAAACTTCATTTGCCACGTAAATAAAATTTGATCAGTTTCTGAGACGTCTCCAGTTAAAAAGTAGGAGTAGAAATTTCAGTATAAGCCGATATAAAAAAAGGAGATAATACTTTATATTTACATGGCTGGTAAACTTTACAAAGCACCTTTCCCCCTTACTGTTTTTTTTCACCTTTAGACAAATTTTATTGAAGTGTATCTGATTTACAATGTTGTGTTAATTTCTTCTGTACAGCGAAGTGACTCAGTTATACATGTACATACACTCCTTTTTTATACTTTTCCATTATGGTTTCTCACAGGATATTGAATATAGTTCCCTGTGCTGTACAGTAGGATCTTGTTGTTTATCCATTCTCTATATAACAGTTTGCATCTGCTAACCCCAAACTCCCAATCCTTCCCTCCCCCACCCCCCTACTACCCCTTGGCAACCACAAGTCTGTTCTCAGTATCTGCAAGTTTGTTTTCGTTTCGTCAAAAAGAATGAAATAATGCCATTTGCAGCAACACGGATGGACCTAGAGATGATCCTACTACGTGAAGTAAGTCAGGCAGAGAAAGACAAATACCATGTGATATCACTTATATGTGGAACCCCTCACTTTGTTTTATCTCGACCTTTACAATAACCTCAGGTGGTAGGAAAATCGGCCATTTCTATCACCTTTGAAGAGCATAAAAGTGAGATTCAGAGAATCTAAATGGACTTGGGCAGGGGGCTAAAAGCCCTTCTCCACAGAGCCCAGCATGGGGCTCCCGGTTCCCGACTCCCAATCCAAAGCTGTTTTGTAACGTGTAGGGTTACGTTACACAGGGGCAAAATGTGATTCGACAGCGCTTTTATTTCTCTGACTGGAAAGGGGCCTTTGAAATCAGATGGAAACAGGAAAGGATGAGAAGATACGTTTACCCGAATGTCACAGGTGGAGGGGCCCCGAGCACGTATTAGGAAACTCTGTTACTTCAAGGAGGAATCACAAAACATTTCTGTGATATAACAGAGGCGCGTCGGGGCAGTGCAGACTACACCCCTGTGCAAGACCCCAACTTTGCCTCAACCACCAGCCTCCTTGCCTTTGCCAGAGCTGCCCTGAACACGCGCCCCGGGGCGCGAAGTGGTGGCCATGGGTCTCCTCCTTGGTGGGTGGGCGTCGAGATGACGCCTCCCCCCCCACGGCTGCTAGGTGCACACGGGCCCAGTTCTTTCAGGTCAGGAAAGCGCCCGGCAGGAGGTGTGTCACTCAGAATCCCTCTGCCTTTTTCTCCCCCCATGAGCCCCATTTGTCCAAACCCCGTATTATAAAATGTTTATCGCCTATTCCTCCAATAAGCTCCGAAGCCAAAACAAACAGACAGGAATTTCTCATGTGTAGATATTAAAGCTCTCTTCAGTTTTCTTGTTCACTAACTTGCCACCAAAATTAAAATGCTGTGTCATCTCTGAAGACCAGAGCAACCCTGGATTTCCCCTGCAGCCCCTGGGACAAAGGGCACCAGCTGGAATCCACAGCAGAGACGCAGCCCTGGCAGAGGTGTGGGAGGGCCCTGCTGCTCTCCAGCTGAGAAAGTGCCACCTCCCTTGGACAGAACGTTCCGGAAGGTGGTTAGGATGCAGACATCTACTTTCCATGCCTCCCACTCCGCCCCTGATTGAAAAAGACAGCCTCGTGCAGGAAGGTACTACTGAAATCTCTCTATTCTCAGCTGACCCAGACAGAAGAATGTTTCCTCTGGGTGTCAAGTCTATACTTTTAGACTATATTTTATTCTGTGCTTGTATAAACGTTTACTATTGTATACTTTTTATACAAGATGCTCTACTTTGAATCTTCCCAGTCCCAGTGCATGGCTTGGAGCCCATAACTAACAGGAAATGTACCTACATGGGGAATCTCATCTCGGTGCATCTGTTGCTACCACGTGCCTCTGTCCTTGAACTACAAGCCCTCCCAGAGCTGCCCTCTTGGGGCAGAGTGTGGGCTCTTGGAAGTCTCTGACCTTTTTCAAGCCTGTAGCCCCTCCCCATCCTTCACTGAGCGGCCCCCAGCATCCTGGCCAGGGGGTGGGCACATCTTTCACCTAAGCACCTCTCATCTGCCCCGGCAGATGGACCCTCACGACAAGGCTGCGGACACATGCACAGTGTGAGGTGTGCAAGGTGAACCCCTGCAGGGCTCCCAGGATAAGAAGGCAGTTCAGGGATCCGTGATGGGTGCATTCCCGTTCTGCTCGCCGCCCAAGTGGCCAATGACCAGTGTTTCAGAGCCCCTACCGGAGAGCCAGGCTCAGAGCAATTATCCTGACTGTTCACATGTGCTTGTGGCGTTCGGGTGGGTGGAGCTGTCAGAAGACTGTAAAATCCTGCCCATCCTGCGATTTGGGTCCCCCCAAAAGATGTTGACTCATGGCCGAATTGGGTCCCCCCAAAAGATGTTGAAGTCTTTGTGCCCCCCACCGTCCCATACCTGTGAATGGAATTAGGGTCTTTCTTTGGAATTAGGGTCTTTGCAGAAATTAAGTTAGGATGAGGTCATTAGAGCAGACCTAACCCGGTGTGTCCGTGCCCTTATAGAGAGGGTGCCTTTGGACACAGAGACAGACACGCATGGGGAGCCCATCAGGTGAAGGAAGAGGCAGAGCTCACAGTGATGCGTCTACAAGCCAAGGAACCCAAAGGTTGCCAGAAGCCACCAGCAGCCAGGGCAGAGGCCAGGAGCAGAGTCCCTGCCACAGTCAGAAGGAACCTGGATCTGGACTTCCAGCCTCCAGGGCTGTGAGAGGACGGATCCCTGCCGTGTGAGCCACGCAGCCTGAGGCCCTTTGTTACAGCAGCCCCAGGAAGCTCATCCAGAAGTGGGCTCCCTCAGCACGCGGGGAGCCTGTGGGTCGCCGGCCCGGGCGGGCATGCGCTGTCCCCGGCCACCTCCCCTTAGTGGTACCCAGGACCCATCCAACCACCGGCCACGGCAGAGACATGGACTCACATCATATAGGCAAGGAGAGGGGTCCTGCCAGAGGACGGGAAGACAGAGGACTCATCCTGGGGCCTGGGGCCAGCAGGAAAGCCAAAGGCAAGGAGAGTCCCTCCCAGGTGGGCGGGTTCCTCTCCAGGAGAGACAGCTGGTTAGAGACACACCCTCCCTGTTGGCTGCAGCGAATTTGGCCTCAGGCAGGTTCTCCTTCTTTAGTCCTGGCACGGGTGGGATTTTGTGTCACGTCAGCTCCAAGCTGTGGCCTGAATCCCTCACTGACTAATTTCTCAGGCCAGTGGTCACCTCCGCCACTCCTCAAGTCCCCAAGGAGAATATTCCCCTGTTTCTTCTTTGCTGGTACTTAGAAACCCTCTATGTCACACACCATCCTCCCTGCCCTCCCCGAGGCGGGGCCCAGGCCTGTGAGTGCACACAGACCTCATGCTCGTTGAGAGGCCATTCACACCCGCAGGGAGCAGCAGGTTTTTCTTCCTGGCATCTTCACATAGACACACGTTCTTCAAGGCACACAGAGAAAGCAGCCCAGGCAGCCCTCTTGGACGGCTCCCCGCTGCCTGCTTGGGTGGGTCTGGCACAAATTACAACTATATATGAGCGTTTTGTTCTAGGTTTTTTCCCCCCTGGACAGCTTCATTTATACAAATATCAACATCTCACTATTACTGTTACAGCTAGCATCGCCCTCTGAATCCGGCAGTGCCCAAGTCCAGCGCACGTCTGTGTAATGTTCCTGGGGCAATACACAAGTCCCTCGCTCAGCCGGGCACTTTTTTCAGGACTTGGGAATGAATCCTTATAGAGGATCCATTTTAAACCCCAAGCCTGAACGCACAGTGAGAGCCAGTATCTGGAACAGCAGATGATCAGGTCACACTGCAAAACAGAAAATAGGAAACATTAACTTTTTCCTGTGTGAAAAATATTTTTAAATAATGGAACCAATCTGATAGCACATCGAGAAAATCTTTACTACTCTGAAAAGCTACAAAGAAGAGCTCAGTCACTGTAGGTTTGTTTCCTTTTTTTCTCTGCCTGAGCTGCACTTTGTCCAATTTTAGAACATCACTACCTTTGCAAAAATGGGTTTTGCTTTACAAGCATTCTCTCTCACACGTTTGCCCTTTTGCAGGTACTAATGTCACGTTGAGACAAAGGAAAACACCAACTCATAAATCAGGGTATTAATGGGCAAAGTTAAGTCCACGGTGCTGAGCAAGCAGTCGTTCCTCGTCTTCCTCAGGTGCAATTGCAGGATGCGCAGGATTTTACAGTCTTCTGACAGCTCCACCCACCTGAACGCCGCAAGCACATGTGAAATAGTTATCTTCGGATTGCTCTAGCCAAGGAGTAAAAGGAAATCTTAACCAGAGCGGTGACATCTCCCCCAAGGATATATTTCACCGGCCTGGAGGCACTGCGGAAAAGTGGGCTGCGACTTGCAAATGACCTGAGCAGATCCCGCTTCCGATTGGCTGAGCAGCCTCCCCGCCCACTACCTGAAACTTGAGTTCCCCGCATAAGTACCCGCACGTCACGCTACAGGGAGAGACCATCTCGGAAGTGCTGCCTGCGCACAAACAATTTCCCCCAAGAAAAGGATCTTGTAGAAAGTACAGGGAGACAAAGGGACCATTTGGAGCACACACGTTGAATAGGAACGATTTCTTTAATCAAATGATAAAATATTAAATAAACCTTCTTGGGCACAAAAACACTAAAAGTCTGCATATTCTGCAAACATAATGAATCAGCAAGTTGTTTTTTCAAGCCTTCAATTTTAGTGAAATTGACCTATCATTCAAGCCAAAGCCTATCTTTGGCTTCCTACTGCTGCCAAAGCTTTTGAAAATTTAGAAGGCAACATTCCAGCTCTGGAAAGTCTGACGCCTTCCTGACACCTAACATTAAGGTTGGAGAGCAAGATGAGAAGCCGGTGCACAGGTGCAACCCTGAGTAGCGGAAGATATCAAGATCGCAGACCAGGCACCAGCTGGGCGTCAGACGCCTGGCGGATCTTGTTAGGAGGCTGCACGTAAGTGATCTGATCCATTCCCCACAGGAACCCTGACAAAGAATAGGAAAGATGGTGTCCATTTTACAGATGCAGAAATGGAGGCTCAGAAGGGCTAAGTAATTTGCCCAAGATAACAGAGCTAGGAAGCGGCACGGATGGAATTCTAACCAAGCCTCTTTCATTTCAGCTATGACCAAGACCGTCTTCTTTAAAACATTAAGTAACTATATATTAATGACAAATTGCTTTTTCATTATTCATGAAATAAACTGCCAGTATTGTTTTCACCTTTGGGAAGGAATTAAGGATCACAGACAAAAATGCTTTCTCATTTTATCCTTCCTGAATATTGCACGGCCGGTGACCACATGAATGAAAGGGCTGCCTGCCCAGAGTGGGTCACTACTGCTTTGTGACACTGCTTTCCCACATGATGCAGTTTACAGAGCGTCCTGCCATGTGTTTCCACATTGATTGTTGTAAGAATTCTTCCCAGTTGTACACAGCAGGTATGAGTCATTTTTCTCATTTTGCAAATGAGGAAACTTAGGTTCAGACACGTCAGATGATTCACTTAAGATCAGGCAGCAGGAATGAGCTTAGAAGACCGTACTTGAAACTCCTCCATCTCTAAAGAAAGTTCAACCTTGAGGAGGCGATACCCAAAGTCTTCTCAGTTCTATCCGTTCTAAAAGCCTATTCGTAAATTCACATTTTCTAAGGATTTTTGGAAAATATTCTGGGGAAAATTCTCATCTGATGCTCTAGCTCCATAGATGAATTATTTTTATACTGTCATTTTCATTTAAAAGGGAAACATACAATTGATGGATTTAGGGTGTGAAGCCCCGACCATGAGAGCACAGGTCACAGAAAGCAGGTCCCTTCCAGCGGGCAGCATGGCCTCTGAGGTGTCCTGTCCTTCCCGTCGTCCGCGAGTGGACTCCTCACTTACCCGTAACTAACCTTTTACTGCAAAGAAAACTGGGATCCGATCATGACCGGGCAGCAGTGGACGCCAGTGGATTCCTTTAAGTCCACAAGCACCGCTGGTCTCTCCGTGTGCACGCGCAGCCTGAGGCCTCACTGCCTCTGCTCACACCTTACCTGGTCCAGGTGCCTGGGGACTCTGGAGCACACCTATCCTGTTTCTGGACGGCACTGCCCGCCTCTCCCTGTGGGGTAAGTTCTGAACCACATCCTCCCAACACAGCCTGGTTCGGGGGTGGGAGACGGTCTGTCTGGGTGGCAGGTGGGAACTGGAGTCCAGACAGGATGAGGGGACCCGGGGTGTCCACCAGGAGAACAGCCAGTGCACTGTGCGGGGCAGAGCGGGGCAGGGGTGTTGAGTCTGCTCAGGCGGCCATGATAAACCCCATGGGCTGGGTGGCCCCGACGGCAGGCATTCATTTCTCAAGGTTCTGGAGGCTGAAAACCCAATGCCAAGGTGCCAGCTGAAGGGACCCCCTGCTGGTCGCCCTGCTGCCGACACCACCTCTCACCGTGTCCTCGCGCGGCCTGTCCTCGGCGCGTGCACGTGGAGTGCCTTCTCCTCTTCTTATAAGGACCCCAGTCCGACCAGATCAGGGTCCCAGCCTTCTGGCCTCATTACTTACCTTAATTACCTCTCTAAAGGCCCCACTTCCAAATACAGTCACACTAGGGACTGCACTGAAGCTGAAGATGAATTTAGGGAGTACTTTCATTTTACTATCAAGTCTTCCAATCCATGGACATAGGGTGTCTTTCTATTTATTCGGTCTTCTTTAACTTTTCTCAACAATGTTTCATAGTTTTCAGTGTACAAGTCTGGCACTTCTGTTGTTAAATTTATCCCTAAGTATTTCTCGTTGATGCTACTGTAAGTGAAATTGTTTTTAAGGAATAAGAAAGTGTGGTCATTAATTAATTAATTACTGAAACAAGGATGACACGCAGCCCAGCCCACTGGGGGCTGTGCATCTGAGGAGGAAAATACAGTTAACTCAACCCTCTGTCAGATACCGTGTATATGCACATACCTTCCACTTCAAGTGTTTTTCATAAAGTAAATCCCGAAGATATTTTCTGTGTACATTTCATTCACTGTAGGAGACGGAATGAATGGGACACCTGCTAAAGCAAGCAGGGAGGGGAAGACACTCGCGGGGGTAGGAGGGGTGGGGCAGAGATCTGAGGGTCTGGGGATAAAGCAAAGAACACACGTTTTGTGCCCTGAGATCATGCATCTTTATGAGGACCTTTAACCTGTGATGGACAGGGTTTGGTTTGCTCTCACACACAGTTTTCTCAAATGTAAGGATGAATCGCCCGTTACAGTAAAAGCATCAGAAAAGCTACTATTTAACGTCTAAGAAACTCCCAGCCTGCGAGTCTGCCATCTCTAACAAACCTCAGGGGACTGCCCTCATGGTCACCACCCACCCCCAAGAGGCTTGGTGGCAGTGTCAAGCTTCCCAGCTGGCGCCCACTAACACAAACGAATATTTTCACCCTTTGCACGCACATGCTGGGTAATTCTTCCCTATATGTAGCTTTACATAAATTTACAATTTATGTGCCGCTATCTCCCTCTGTCTGATTACAGCATATTAGTGACATTTTTGTTCGCCAGCTATTGAAATCTCAAGTGTGTAATTAGTACGGGTGGTAAAGGTTCAAATCCATTTCTATCCGTATCTCTTAGAGGATGAGATGCACCAGACAATGCGTTGCCGATTTCCCAGGCGAATGAGGGGGCCTCACTCTTGGAGTAATGTCATTCCAATAAGGGCTTGGCACAGAGCGGAGTAAACAGCTCAGGAGATGTTTGGATAGCGGCAAGGAGACATGTTCTAGCACTCTGCGCAGTTAAGTCTCAGTGAATTCCTGGATGAGACTGTACGCTCCATTCTTGGAAGCACCTAAAAGAAAAGATGGTGGAGAAAAAAATAAAATAAAACAAATCCGGGACTTCCCTGGTGGCACAGTCGTTAAGAATCTGCCTGCCAATTCAGGGGACACAGGTTCGAGCCCTGGTCTGGGAAGATCCCACATGCCGCGGAGCAACTAAGCCTGTGAGCCACAACTACTGAGCCTGCGAGCCACAACTACTGACCCCGCGTGCCACAACTGCTGAAGCCCTCACGCCTAGAACCTGTGCTCCGCAACAAGAGAAGCCACCGCAGTGAGAAGCCCCTGCATCGCAACAAAGAGCAGCCCCTGCTCGCCACAACTAGAGAAAGTCCGTGTGCAGCAATGAAGACCCAATGCAGCCAAAAAATAAATACATAAATTTATTTTTTAAAAGTAAAATAAAATAAAATAAAACAAACCCAATGCAGACAGAGCCGAGTTAAGGCAACAAGGCTCCATAAGCCAACATGGGATGGATGGAAGCAGTAAAGATACAATACCACTATTCTTAATAATTTAAAGTCCCTTCCTTCTCACGCTTTTAATGATAACAACATGTGGAATTTTGCTGAGGTGTGTTTTCTGAGGTTTAGAATTCTGCAATCTGTACATGTCTTGATTCATTGCACAGTTTTACGAGGCATACTTGAGACTCAAGGGCAGAGAGACAGAATAAAATAAAATTCTCTACCACCCAATCTCCTGATTTCCGCGGCAGCCTCATAATTACTTCCAGGAAATCTTTTTCCTCCCTGCCCATTGTTAAAAGAAGGTGGTGGCCCAAGGAGGACAGCGTGGAAACCCTCATAAAACAAGGCCACCAAAAAAAGGCCAAACAAAGGCAAGAATCAGATTCACAACTGATTCTGTATTTAGAAAGATGAACAAAACAGCAACTCGACACGAAGCCACACTGTCCCTGCCTCTTCACCTGAGGTAGGTGCGTCTTTCAGCCTTCCTGTTTCTGTCTGGTGAAACACGACGATGACAGGACGGATGCAAGGTGCATATTTACGTCCCGCTTGCTTGGTTATTTTCTGCAGGAAAAGCACCGTGTGGGAAGAGAAGCCGGTGATTAGGAGGGGCCCCGAATCTCTTCCAGCTGAAGCAGGTCTCCGAGTTCCTGGTTCCTGACACATTTTGAAACAAAAGGAAACGTGCCTCTTCCTGGGCCCTGCTGCCTGCTTCTTTGGAAGAGTCTTTATGTTCGAGACGTGGCAGCAGAAAGCAGCAAAGACAATCGCTTGTGAAATTTACTTGTTCTCTCACTGAGCAGTTCTTTACCAGGGGGGACCCCTGACCTCCCCTGCAACCTCCTTGGGGTGCTTGACTAGGACTCACGGGAGATGTGGCAGGTCCTTCCCGCTCGGATGTGACAATATATTGTGATGGGAGCACCCCCGGCGCGTGGGGAAAGGGGTCGTGATGTTAGGGTGATTCCTGGGCCTCTGTGAGGGTCTCATGGCTACAGGACGAGGCATCTAAGCAGCGCTGTGTCCCCTCCTGCAGGCGGGACAGACTACAAACCACAACGCACTCTGACCCTCACGGGGCCGCAGGACATCCCTCCGTGACTGCAGCACCTCCCAGCCCTTCTGAGGAAAAACACAGGCTGCTAGACAGAATAAAGTCAGCAACCCGCAGACGCCCGGTCCCGAAGCGGAAATGGAGCCTGAGATTCTGTACCTTCTGCCCAGACTCGGTGGCGAGGAACCCGCGTGTCCTACCTGAGGCCTTTCCCAGGGACACGTCCAGGGCGAACCCCTGCTTGCTCCGTGGCTCAGGGTCCAGACTCGCTGGGAAGACGTGCCGTCTTCTGGATGTCGTGGGCTGGACCCTCGGAAGATGGGTTGAGCTGATGGACGGCTAACCGTACCCTGCAGGGTTTCAAGTGGCGCTGGTGTTCAGACAGGGGCTGGGGACACAAAAGCACAGGGGTCCTGCCCTGGGCTGGGGTCTTCGGAATATGTTAGGACTGCACCTGTGGGGAGGATGTTTATACAGCATCTCCAGAGGAAAACAGGCACATGGTCCCTTCTCTTCCAGATCCAGGTCTCTTTAACTTACGGGTCGTCACAAAACCATTTCTTTCTTTCTTAAAATGGTTTCCGCAAGTCAGACTCAACTGTTCAAAAGCATTGCCTTGGTACTGATCATAACCCTAAATTTTTGAGTAATCGATTCTTAGCACGCACACACACACACACACACACACACACACAGACATACGCACACACTCGCACACACACATACACACACAGACTCACACTCACACAGGCACACACACACAAAAACGCGCATACGCATGCACACGCGCACATGCATGCACGCACGCATTCACACGCGTGCACACACATGGAGTCTCCAGGGCCCAAAGCTGTTTAAGGTATTTAAACTTGTAGTAACTTCAGCTCGTTCTTGGGGGCAGGTGGAAGCTGTGAGGTGGAGCTACTGTCCCCATTTGGCCCACAAGGAAGTGGGGACCGGGGAGAGGAGGCTGGTGTTTCTACGTGGTACCATTGACGGGGTGGGGGGGCACGGTTTGCAAAGCCGTGCTTGTCACATGTTACTGCTTTACAACATTTACTGAGTGTTCTGTGCACCAGGCACTGCCAAGCAGTTGATGGATAATTTTTTTTTTCAGTTAAAAAATTTTTACTGAGGTATGATCGACATGCATTATATTAGTTTCAGGCATACAACATGATATTTGTATATATTGTGAAATGATCATCACGATAAGTCTAGTTAACGTCTGTCACCATACATAGTTACAGAATTTTTTTCTTGTGATGAGAGCTTGTAAGATTTATTTTCTTAACAAGTTTAGAATAGGCAGTACAGTGTTTTTAACTGTGGTCACCATGCTGTACATTACATCCCCACAACTTATTTATTTTATAACTAGAAGTTTGTACCTTTTGACCTCTTTCATCCATTTCTTTGAAGAGAGTAAGTGGATAAGCAAATGAACACACATGATGAATGCCCTTGGCCTTGGCGGAGGGGTGTCAGGGTCCTTCACCTGCTCGAGGCCCTGGTCAGGCTTCCTGGAAAAGCTGGGGGAAGTTTGCTGGAGACGCCATTCCCTCTAAGCTCACTTGCTTCTCTCAGGACATCCTTCCCTTACATTTTTTTCAGCCCCCAAATCCTCCTCCAGCCCAGACCCAGCAGCCTGCCAGGCCTGCTTCCAGAGCCACAGAGGGAGGGAAGTGAACTGAGAAGCCAGTTCGCACTCAGCTGCTAACGGCGGTCATGATTTCTGAGGTTGCCCACCCCATCCCTGCAGGGCTACATTTCAAAAGTGCCTGCCAGCATAGAATAATCCTTTCATCCAACTAACTGAGTGTTTAATAATGTAATTTCACAAATCAGTGGCGGAAGAGCCGCTGGATTTGTATATTTCGCAGATGCCTCTGCCTATTCATGAAACAGTCCTGGTTAGAAAACACACACGGTTGCTCATTCACTCAACAAACATGTAATGAGTGTCTCAGTGTCGTGAGGACAGGGTGCAGAGGTAAAAATGTACGGCATACCTGTGCAGAAGAGTCCCCCAGTCAGAAGGGTGGAGCGGAGATGTACACCGTTAAAGATGCCAGGTGCTCTGCAGGTTGAAATCACAGGGCGCCTCAGGAAGCCAGCAAACCACAGGGGTTTTCCCTGCTCAGCACGGATGTACAGGCCTCCAAGTTCTGCTCAGCGAACCCGAGCCTGAGGCAGCTTCGCTTCTGCGATTCCAGCCTCAGGTCTGGGCTGGCTGCCTGTGTCCTCTTGATTTGCCTTGGAGGGTTTCTCCAACTCTGGGTGACGGTGCATTCACCAAGGCCATGGGCTGCATCGTCACACAAAGGGCCAGACAACTCTGCGGGAGCCCCGCCTCGTGCGAGCCGGGTACCTTCCCCCCAACTGTTCGCCCCCCTCAACTGCCGAGGGGATGGCCCCGCACGTGGGTCCTTGCCTGGGGGGCTGGGTGCACCCACAAATGCAGAAATGAGACTGTCCTGTTCAGATTTCAATTCCTCCCAAGGAGGGGCATCACAGGCCCCTCCGCTGTCCCGCTTACACCTGTCCCCCTGCTACCTGTAGGCAGCACCAGCCTGCTCGTTTGAGAGGTGGAGCAAGGTAGGAGGTAGATTGGGGGTGTCTCGCAAAGAGCCCGGATCACCCTGTCCCTCCTTTACCTGGCGGTGGGGTGGGAGGGAAGGCAGACGCGGGAGGGGGGGCAGCCGTCCCCCAGAGATCAGGTGGAGACGGGTCCCTTTAAGTCAAGTGTAAAGGAGATGCGTCCTAGGTGTGAAGGGTATCAGTAAATGCTTCATATTTTAACAGCTAATATTTTCATTTAGGCCTTATTTATGCTACAACAGATTTCTTATCTTGTTATATGCAAATCTGACCCAATACTGGGCTCTGTTCACATAAGCTGCTTCTCGTGCATATCGGATCAGGGACGGAGGCCCATGGACTCGGGCGCGGGGCTGAACTGGAAATCAGGAAATAGGAAGTGCAGTCCTGGGTGCGTGATTAACCTCTTTGAGACTCAATTTCCATATCTTAAAAATGACGTGAGATTAATGATCTCTGAGGTACTTTTCAGCCCCAGAATGCAACGGCGCGGAGCATAATTTGACTATTTAAAATTAGTGTAGGCATCAATAATCATTGCGGCTTTGCTTTTATGATATCATGTTAATCATGGACATATCATTTATTTGGTGCCAATGTTTTTAAAGGAATACAGCCTCCAACTAAAAACATGTTTGAGAAAAATATTCAGCTACAGCCCAGGAAACTGCTGATTTTTGAACATCTTTGACGTCACAAAAGGCAATTTCATGTGGGTCAACCTAATATTATCTCTTTTAAAAGGATTCACTTTAAGACGTGATTTCAGATATAATGCGATTTTTTAAAATTCTGTGGAGAGCTACAGTGAACACTGAGAAAAGAAAAAGAATGTATCATAAAACGTATCTACTCTGACTTTTCACACTTTTCATTTTATACCTGAAAAAAATGAACAGGATGAAGAGGTTTCCCTTCCTCAGCCTCTCTACCCATCAAATAATCAGACCACATCGCAGAGTTTTGCACTGTCTGAAGCATCTCTTATGTGTTGTATTTAATCACCCTTAAGAAGTGGGTGGGGCTTCCCTGGTGGCACAGTGGTTGAGAGTTCGCCTGCCGACGCAGGGGACACGGGTTCATGCCCCGGTCCGGGAAGATCCCACATGCTGCAGAGCCATGGCTGCTGAGCCTGCGCTCTGCAACGGGAGAGGCCACAGCAGTGAGAGGCCCGCGTACCGCAAAAACAAACAAACAAACAAAAACACAAAAAAAAAAAAAAAAAAAAAAAAAGAAGTGGGTGATGGCTCCATCCCAGGGTTACAAAGAAGAAACCGAGGCACAGGGGAGTTAGGGCGTCTGCCCCGACCCCCGGGTGGTGTCCGGGTTCAAACCCAAACCTCAGGACTCCAGAGGCCTCGCTCTCGCCCCTCCGCCGTCTGCCCGGCAAGTGAATACCAACTGCCATTTATCACATGCAAGCTGGAGGGTTTGAGGTCCTCGCGTCCACACGTGAAGGACCCACGTCAAGACAGAGCTGTCGTATGGCAGATGGGTTGCTGTCCTTCTTATGGCCTCTGGTGTCATCTCGGAGCCAAGAGAGCTGGTAGAGCCCTGGCTCCGGGCGTCACCTCCTGGCAGTTCCTTCCTGGGCATTCGAAGACCTCACTGCATAAAAGCCCCAAAACTTCTGGCCCAGGAAGATTCCCCTGGGAATGGAGGAAGGCCTCCCTCTCCATCACAGGGCTTCCTGGAAGTGTCTCAATAACATGGATTCTGTCAAAGGGACAGTAAATTTCCATCAGAGAAAATATGATAACTTGGCAAAACCCCAACTTTAGGGATCCAGGATCCGGTTGCCCATGTTGATTTACCACAAAGGGGTGTGATAAAGGTAGAAAGGGACTATTAATCTCTGCAACTGTAAAGAAAACAGTTACTGAGACCTGGGGGCAAAGAAGAATTATAAAGGAGATGAGGCTCCAGGAAGGAGTTCGGTAGAAAACCGCTAAGAGTTTGTGTGATTGGACTGGCGTGGTGAAGGTAACATTTATTCAGCAAATTATATTCTGGTGTTCCTTCAGTGCTACACTCGGTGGGAAATGTCAAGGTGACCTGTTCGTGCGTGGATCCTTGTGTTTGAAGCCTTCTGGGGAAATGAGGTGCAGCTTGACAGAGAAGCAGAGTCCTGGGAACCTTAGGTACCTACGGAGCGCTGTGGACCCTTGGGAGTGGGAAACTGACCCTGGACACCAGTTTATACAAGACTTAAAATACTGTCTCTTCATCGAATCACACATACCTATCTGATGCATTGCAACATTCATTTGTTTACAGTGGGTGGTAAAAACTTTGCCGTGACAGTTACAACGGTTTGGGCGTGTTTTGGGCGTGGAGGCGGCCAGCAGAAAGAAGGCTCCTTGGAAGAGGCTTGAGGAAGTAAAGGGCATTCGGACTGGACCTTGAATGCTGAGCCAGACGTGGACGTGTGGCCATGAGGGCAGGGAGGGGCAGGAAGCTGGGCAGAAGAACCAGACGGGCCGAAGAATGGCGGCTCCTGCCGGCCAGCATGCGGGCCAACCCAGGGCTGGCGGCCGCTGCCGGTGGGAGCCGCCTCCAGGGGCAAAGGTGACCTTTCTCTTGCTCTCGCTGTGGAAAAAGAGATCCTTGGCATCAAATCCTATGCCCTTCCTGTTCTAGCGTTGGACACTGGTCAGGTGACCATTTCTTCATCTATGAAATGGGGTGACGATCTTCCAATGTGTGGTTATCAACCAGACTAAGGAAGATAACCTGTCCCAGGGACCCAGGGCGGTGCCTGGCACTGATGAAGTGGCCGGTGTGACGGACTCATTACCGTCTTCACCAGCTTAACCAGCATCTTCATGGCTTTCATCAACATGGCCTTTTGTTGGGAAAGCCCAGAAAGGCATAATGGGCCTCCGTCTCGAGCTCTGAGCATTGGAAGAATGTGATGTGTGTATTTTGTAGGGTGGTGGGTGATGCGGATTAAACATCGCACTACTAAGACAATACTGCGAGCGGTGGTGCTGATGATAATACACACTGGAGAGGCAGGGTAGCAAAAGGACAGCGAAACTATAAAAAAAAAATCGTTTGGGCTATGTAAAAGAAAACACCACCTATTAGTTGCTTTCTTTACCTTTATTGCCTGATTTTCAGACAAACTGGTAACAATTATGCATATCAATTAAAAATGTGGGGCTTCCCTGGTGGCGCAGTGGTTGAGAGTCCACCTGCCAATGCAGGGGACACGGGTTCGAGCCCTGGTCCGGGAAGATCCCACATGCCGCAGAGTGACTAAGCCCATGTGCCGCAACTACTGAGCCTGCGCTCTAGAGCCCGCGAGCCACAGCTACTGAAGCCCACGCACCTAGATCCCATGCTCCGCAACAAGAGAAGCCACCGCAATGCGAAGTCCACGCGCCACAGCAAAGAGTGGCCCCCGCTTGCCGCAACTAGAGAAAGCCTGCATGCAGCAACGAAGACCCAACGCAGCCAAAAATAAATAGATAAAATAAATAAATTTATTTTAAAAAAATGTGCCGGATTAGCTTACTGCTTTTGTAAAAAATTCTAATCAGTCTTTTAAAACTAATTTTTATTTGATTTTCAAAGACTAAGCCAAGTTCATGTAGGCACATCATTTACAACTTCTGAACTATGTAGTATGCTCATCTGCTAAGACCCGAGGGCTGGAGGGAAGGAACGTGGCTCGAGCCCAGATGGTATCGTTAGTTTTCTTCATGGCAAGAGTCGTATATGGGTTCATGAAAAAAAGTATTATTAAAAATACCATTTCCCAAGCAATGTATTCTCAGCCTAAAAAATTCAAACACGGAAGAAATGTATTGTCATAAGTCTGTTAAGTCCTGTGAGAAACTCCCAAGTCCAAGGTGTATGACCTCCTCTTCACACCTGCACCTGCTCTGGCCTCAGAGGCACCTGGCGGTCACCCTGCACGGCTGTACACTCTGCACCCTCGGATCTCCAAGGGTGACACGCAGACCAGGAGCATCAGCACCGCTGCGGAACTTGATGGAAAACAGATTCTCAAGCAGCCCCAGATCTGCTGGACCAGCTCTGCCCGCTGGAGGGGGTGGTGATCACGTTTCCACGAGCCCTGCAGTGACTTAACACGCGTGCGAGGCCGCCGGGGATCCATACTGAGTTAAGTGTGCAAACACAGACATCAAAACCACGGGATTCTGCAGCCTGGGCTGGGTGTCCTTCCTGACTGTTCACCTTGAACTAGACTTTGAAGGAGGAAAAGAGACAAGTGTTCAGTGAAGAACTCCCTAGGATATGGGGAAAAAATAGGACACTAAATGAATCTAGGTTCATTAAAATTTAAAATTAAAAAAATTGTCCTGAGATGTTTCTTATCTGTAAAATACACACACACACACACACACACACACACACACACACACACACACACACAAAGGTATACAAATATAAAAGAATAAAGAATGGCCTCTGCGTCTCCACTGCTCAGCTTAAGAACGAGAACACTACCAGTCCAGCCGCCTCGGCTGTGTCCTCATCTGCCCCTTCCAGCCCCAAGCCCATAAGGTAATATTTCTCCAGGTTAAGGAGAGATCAGTCTATGGGCAAATCAGCTGAAGAGTAAGAAACACACAACAGGAAGGAAGCTGTGAGGAGAAACAGAGACACAAAGGGGTCTCCTGAAATGTCTGGGGACCAGAGAACTTGGAAGCAGAGGTGGAAGCAGGGGGGTTGCACCTGGAGGGGCTGGTCCCCCCTCAATGCAAGGAGAGGGGAGCCACAGATCCTGGGGCAGGAGGTGCCAACGGGCTGGGATGAGGACTTGAGAATTTGCTGGCAAGGCCTTTGGGAAGCTGAAGGCGTCCCACTGGGATGTGATTCTGACTCAGTTCACTCTGCAGCCATGTAGCCATGTGTCAAATCAAATAAAAATAGCACCTTGACAGCTCCACCATTGATGAACCCGAGTTCCATCCTGGTTCTCTGCCGTAGGTGTTATTTCTGCCTGGCTCTCTCTGGTGTGTCTCAAACTCACTCCAAACGCAGAGAAAACAAAGACACTCGTTCAAAAGAAGATTATTTAAACCACATTCTGGGAGAAATTTCACCTGCTTACAGCTATGCTGCTTATCACGTGACTCAGAAGTTCCAGGAGTTTCACAGAATCCACTATGTCTGCGTGCGTCGTCCTTTTGAAGATGAGGATGTTATCTTTTTACAGGATTTTCCAGTACAACGTTTCCCCCTGCCAGCATAGACTCTGTCCCAGTGTTCAGAGTGCAAAGATAAGGAAATGGTAAAGAGTCAAGCTGTCTGTTCTTATCAATGTACTGAACATGTCAAATCTCAATGTACTGAACATGTCGTCAGATCTCAATGTACTGAACATGTCAGATCTACTTATTTTTGGAACCATTTTCTTCACTCCCTATTATTTCTTTTCAGCTTCCACATTATTTGCCATATAGTTTTCTAATTCCTAGAAAATAGGAAGATGAAAGGGGGAAATCGTGGCTGAATTTTGTTCCACAGAGGAGTAACTTATTTATTTAGTACACTGTTGATCTGCACTCAGACACACAAATGCATTTGTTCATTTTTAAATGCATTTGTTTTAAATGCTCCTATATGAGGTTGTGCATCATTATAATCATCTGGAGTTTTCAGATATATGTGTGATATAAAGACAACCCCCAAAATGGCTATTTCTTGAGGTCGCACAAAAGTTCACACAGAGGTGGAGGCAAAGTGAATATAAACGTATTTCATTATTGGCAGGCGAGGGCTGGAGAAGGGAAACTAAACATATAATACTTGAAAATTTCGCTGGTTGACCGAAGGTTTAAAATAACCCTACTTAGCACATCTGAGGGTTACATGTGTGTATATAAATCTAAATAACGCCGTGGATGGCACAGAAAAAGCGCTCAGAACCTTGGCCGGTTGTGAATTCTGGCTCTGTATGGCTATAGGGAAGAGAACTCACGGGGTGAGGACAGTGTGGTCTTGGGGCAGAAGAGGAGACAGCGGGGCGGAGAGGAACCCTTCCTCGTGACCAGTGTCTGTGTCCTGCTGTCTGTCTCCCCTCCTGGTGGCCGACTCTGTGAGAGAGGGACAATATTCTTATTTACTATGTGTCCCTGCCCCTGGAAGTGTTGGTTGACTAGGTAAAGATCCCCGAGTCCTTGAACTTGGACTTTGTGTACTGTTGTTGAACGTTATAGAGTAACCACTCTAGACAGGTCCATCTACAGTGCCAGCTAGAATGCCACACTGATTGCATTTCAGCAAGGACTCTTCATAGGTGACCAGTAGTCAAATCAAAATCCATGGCCAAGGTGATGCCACAGTCATCGCTGGAGAAACCTTCCTTTGGGGTGCTTTGTGTGAAATTCTAATGTTGCTTTTGTGTGGATTGACAAAGTCTGAAAATGTTCACTTAGATGTTAGTATTGTCCTGGGAGATATTCTGAGTCTTTAGTATTACAGATGAATTCAATCAAACAGTATCCCACAAATTAACTAAGACTAGATCATCACTGTTCATCCCAGTGGAATATCTTAGTGGCCCCAGCCACAATGGTTAGCCATGAAAAATCACACATCTGGATCACTACCATGTGGGATGGGAAGAAACAGATTTGGCAAGCTACTGGGTGTCATACAAACACGTTCCACTTTCTACATGAATAGCACGTGGTCATAGGGTGGAGAGAAGGGAAGGCTCTGAAAAGGGCTGATCGTGAGCCAGTGGACACGGGGATGCAGCCACCTGCCCCACAAGTCAGGTGTGGAGGGATCTGAGGCCACCTTATTTTCACTGTCACAGAGGTTTGCGTTTTGGAGACAAACGTCTTTTTCCACTTTCAATCCTGCCATTAGCACCACTGAATATAATCCCTAATCCCTAATGGGAAAACAAAGAAGCAATAAACAGGGACATTGGATCTACCAGCATCATAAAACCCGATTTTTCTCGAGGGCTTCTCTCTCGTGGTTGTCTTACCTCCTTTGCCAGGTTTTAGGCAGCAGGTGGCCTCTGGGATCCCCTTTCAACTCCATAAGCCCCCTCTCAAAGGACGATCCACTCCTTAAAGAAAACCAGCAAACACACACATGCTCTCAGTAACTATGCTTTTATGCCATTTCGGTTTATTTACCTATAAACTGGGCATAAAAATGCAGACTGGGGGGCTTAAACAACAGACGTTTATTTCTCACGGTTCTGGAGGTTGGAAGTCCAACACAAAGGTGCTGGCAGATCCAGCATCCGTTGAGGGCCCTCCTCCTGGCTGTAGAGGGCCATCCTCTCCTTGTGGCCTCACACAGTAGAGAGAAAAAGAGAGACCCCCCCCCCCCCTCTGTTCCTCTCCTTATAAGGGCACTAATCCCATCATGGGGGCTCCACCTTCATGACCTAATCACCTCCCAAAGCCCCCCCACCTAATACCACTAGGGGTTAACTTTTCAACATCTGCACCTGAGGGGGATGTAAACATTCAGACCAAAACAAACCTTGACAAATTACAATCAGTGAAAGAAGCCAGATACAAAAGGACACATAGTGCAGGATTCTTCTTGTAGCAGTGGTCCCCAACCTTTTTGGCACCAGGGACTGGTTTCGTGGAAGACAATTTTTCCACAGACTGGGGTGGGCGATGGTTTCAGGATGATTCAAGCGCATTACATTTATTGTGTACTCTATTTCTATTATTATTACATTGTAATATATAATGAAATAATTATACAACTCACCATAATGCAGAATCAGTGGGAGCCCTGAGCTTGTTATCACTTGCCACTCACTGACAGGGTTTTGATATGAGTCTGCGAACCATTGATTTATTATGGTCTCTGTGCAGCCAAACCTCCCTGCTCATGAGAATCTATCTGCAGCCGCTCCCCAGTGGGTCCCAGCGTCACCACCTCAGCTCCACCCCAGATCATCAGGCATTAGATCCTCATAAGGAGTGTGCAACCAGGACCCCTCGTGTGCGCAGTTCCCCGCAGCGTTCATCCCCCTTGAGAATCTAATGTCGCCGCTGATCTGACAGTGATGTGAGTGACGGGAGCTGCTGTAAATAGAGATGGAGCTTCGCTCGCCCGCCGCTCCCCTCCTGCCGAGCGGCCCGGTTCCTAACAGGCCACTGACTGGTACCGGTCTGTGGCCCAGGGGTTGGGGACCCCTGTATTGTAGGACAGGTGAATCATAGGGACCAAAACAGATTCGAGGTCACCAGGGGCTGGGGGGTGGGCAGAGTGGGTACAGGGGCATTTTTATGGGGTCAAGGAAAGGTTTTGAAACTAGAGAGCTGCTGTTTGTACATCACTGTGAATACAGCAAATACCACTGAATTCTACATTTTAAAAGGTTAGTTGTATGTTATGTGAATTTCACCTCAATAAAAACATTTTAATTTTTAAAAAAGAAATGCACCAAGTTTTTAAAAAATTGAAGCAACTTCTTTACTCTCCCCTCTCCCCTACATCATCTCCCTTTTCTATCTGGTTTTGGAGCCTCACGCTGGGGCCTCCCTGACCCTGCCGCAGGAGGGGCAGGTCTGTGGTCTGCGTCCAGGAAGCGGAGGGAGACACAGAAGTGACTTTCCCTCCCTGAGCGGCCCTCAGGCTCTCCCACCAGCCTGGCCTCTGCGACCCTCCCAGGTCTTCATAAAACTGGGGACCCCTTGCATCTGCAAAGCGCTTGACTAACCCCACCGGGAACCGAAAGACCAGGGCGCTTTTATGGGAGCCACCGTCAGGGGCTTTCCGGACCAGACCAAGCGGGTCAGTTAAGGACCAGACGCCTTTCAAATCTTGAAGCACAAATGTTGCCAATTAACTTAAATTATGAAACACTGAGAAAAGTGCTAAAATAGTGGAAAAGGCAAAATACGAAACAATATTCTATAACGAGAACGATAAGGGAATATGGGAAAAACTAAATGTTAATGTGTTAGTAGGATATAGTTGGATTTCGGATGAATTTTATTTATTGAATTAATAATGAACTTTATGGAATAAATAAGACAGGGTTAAGTATAACTCATTTCATCGGTATATACATATACTTATTGTATATAGACATAACATATACGTGCATACACACACACAACACACGTAGACATGCAGCAGAAATTATGGAGCTCATCTGGTTCCATTGTAAGGAATTCTGACCAACAGAAGTTATTGAAAATGCCAAATGGGCACCATGGAAGCAAGGGAGGACCCGCATCTGGAGTTCTGGAATGCTCCCCAGCGGTGGGCCGGCCCCTCCCATCCTCACAAGGATGCAGGTGCAGAGGGCATGAGGGTGTGGGGTGTGATGCGGAGGGGTTGAAGCTTCAAGGCAGGAGGAGTTTGTGCCGAGGTGTGGATTCTGTGGGCACAGGCCACCCTAGCAGCGACAGAGTTCTCTGCAGGGTGGAATTTAGTATTGAATTTGGTGGCTGTCATGGAAACCTCTTCTGGCACCTATGTTTGCAAAAACGTGGGAAACAGACCAAGAACATTTGCCAGATTTCTTGCTGGGTCAGTCCCGTTCTGCTCTCATTCTAGGGCCCAGCAGCACTTGAATCTGAGGGAGGTACCATTCTTCTGAAGACTCTTCCTGTCTCTCCCGCCCCTTCCTCCACCACGGTTGCTCCTGTCTTGAATTATCCATCACTGCTGGCACTTCTTGAGAAATGTCCCCTGCCGACATCACCCCTCATGGGAAGGGCCATGACTGCCTCAGATACCTGTGCACCATAGCCCAGGGCACGTTGAAGGAGACCCCCCTGCGCTCTGCCGCAGGAGCGCCCCTCTTCCCAAGCTTCAGTCCATCCTTCGTCCATTCCACTGCCCAATTCCTCACGGAGCAGAGAATATCAGGGTGGAATCTGAGGGGTAATGGTGCCCTTAGTCACACAGACACAGATAGAGGCAACCCAATTGTCCCTCAACTGGTGAATGGATCCATAAAATGTGGTTCATCCATACGATGGAATGTTATTTGGCAGTAAAAAGGAATGAGGTACTGACATATGATACAGCATGAATGAACCTTAAATATATGATGTTAGTGAAAGAAGCTAGACACAAAAGACCGCATGTATGACTCCATTTATATAAAATGTCCACCACAGGAAATCCATAGGGACTGAAAGTAGATCGGTGGTTTCCAGGGACTGAGGTGATGGGAGAGTGGGGAAGGATTGCTAATGGATCTAAAGGGTGTTTCTTTTGGGAGCAATGAAAATGTTTAGAAAGTAGATAGAGGTGATGGCTGTACAATGCCGTGAACGCTCTAAATGCCACTGAATTGTTCCTTTATAATGGTTCATTTTATGTTATGTGAATTTTACTTCAATTTTTAAAAAAGCCCTTAGATTTAAGGCTCAGAGAGATTTAGGGGTTGGAGGCTAAGGGTTTAGGATTCAAAAGGGATTGATTAAGGGACTTAGAATTCTAAATATATTTCCTGTGTCATTAGGTTACCAGTCGGCCTCTCTGGGCTGCCTTGCAATCCAACAGGCAGAGAATAAAGCACATTGTTCCGAGTTTCAAATAGCTGATTTACAAACAAACTTTCGGAATAAAATCCTTTCCTTTTTAATTGTTGAGGACCGTCTGTAATTTAGTCTCTGGAATATAGTCAATCTTTGGCTTTTGTCCTGAATTCATCGATAAAGAGACATCATAGTGGGAATCTTTGGGGAAGTGAAATTCAATTTAATCCATGTTTTCTATTTGTTAGGTCCTCTGGTAATTGGTAAATGGGGAAGACGTTTTGAAGTTCTTGGTTAAATAGAGGTTTTTGGATTATCTGTGAATTTCAATTATCCATGCTTCACCTGGCCCCCAATTAGCACTAATAATTGAGTTAACTGAATAGAAGTCATTCCCCATCATATCAGTTTAACTAGGGGCTTATTTCTTGTTTCACTAATGGAGACCCCCAAGCACAAAGCCCCTTTATCTAACAGGCACCCATACCCCCAGCCCACAATTTGTCAAATTAATGTTGTTTAACGGGCACAAAGTTAACTGTATAGTTAATAGTATGAAACAAATGTTCTTGATAACAAAACATATGTTGCTAAGAAGTGTAACCAGAAATCTCTCAAGCGCTCAGGGTCATCCTGGCATTTACAGCCAGAAGGTACTACACAGCGGATCTGAAGCAGAGTTAGAAATCTTAACCAATGTTTTCAACTGATGTGTATTTTCACTTTGCGTTGAGATGGTTATTGTCTTAATTTACCCCCGTTTAGAATAAGACAGCTTTTCAAAGTGCCAGCTCATTTTAGCATGCTGCCCGTTTTCGGACGTGGTGTTTATGTTTACTCACCACAATCCATGGGACTTTCAAGGTTTCAGTTTCTCTCCTTGGACACATTTGTATTTATATTAAACACAATAAATATCTCCCATTCCAACAGCCCCCTTTTGACCTCCTTTGATCTCTGAATCCCAGCACCCCTAAACGTGACATATAAATTAGCCCAGCCCCTCCCGCGAAGCGGGGAGCTGAGGGCAGGGTTTCATGGGCTCTGGGCCCTCTCTGTCTCTCCAGCATCGTGTTTTTCCATTGCCATGGAGATGCAGTTCTGTGGATGGAGCACAGCAAGCCCAGAGAAGGGAAAAGTCCCTGCTAGGTAGAGTTACTAACTAAACAAACGATCACGGTGCCAGGGTGCCGGGGAGGGGTGCGCAGGTTTTCCTTTCCTCCCCACAATCAGATTACAGGTAAAAGTGCAAACACTAGAGAGGAGAGGACGCAGCTGTTCTTTTAAAGGCACAGCAGACACGTTACTCTGCAGAAGACACCGCAGCTGGTGGTGAAAACGTGGAGGGTTTAAGGCTCCTTTTGTGAAGATATGGCTGTCCTAAAGCCCACGTCGAGGTCTTCCCGGGGCATGAAGAAATAGAGCCCAGCAGTGGGGACTCCAGGAGAAGTCTGCTCGAACAGACGATCCATATTGTCCTGTGTGGGTGAATAATAACCCTGCTCTCACCAACACCGCAAGCAGGCACTCGCGCGGGCAGTTTCTTTCAAGAATTAACAAACTAATTCATAGATGGTTCTTTACTATAGTTTCTAAAATAAGAAAACTGCCTGTGCAACCATCTGAGGAGCAGATAAACAGCCTCCTAAGATTTGCTTTTCTCAACAGTATTTGTTTCTTTTATTTGCATTTCTTTTTAATGATATATTGGATTTTGGTGGAAGCGTCACTGATCAGTCTCTAAGGGACGTGAAAAAAACTGGACGACATAAACCTCTGATGAGGAAGTAAATGGGCATTTTCATTTAAAGGCATCAGTGATTTTTTTTTTTTTAGGTTGGCAATCTGCAAAGATTTTCTAAATGCAAAAAATATACAGTAGCATCTAAGGATTAATCATTTATTCTGTTACTTTGGTAAATATAAACTGATCACAGTCTGACATAGGAACCATGACGGTAGTCGGGAAATTCTCTCTTCCTCATCCAACTTTTGTGACATGTCTCAGTCACTTTTCTTGCAAAATGTAATTGAATTCTGTGTGCATTGTCACTTTTATATCGTGTGTGCACATTGCTGTGCTCTTACCAACTTTTCATTTCTATTTGATTTAAGGTGTGCAAACCTTAAGTTGTCTCCAGCGATCTCAAGTCAATAAGACACGGGGGCCGAGGTCCTGGTGTCTTATATCAGGCCTTCCAATGCCTTTTAAAAGTGATATTAATTGGCCTGTTAGTCTTAACAATCACTGAGTATTTTTTGGTATTTATTCAATATAATTCTAGATATTGGATTTTTTTTTAAGACAGCAGTTTTTCTCAGGCCCAAAGACTGTTGTTTTCTACCCCCATTTTCGACTTTCATTTTAAAGAACTAAAGTGACTTTAATGTCCCTTAGAACTTGTTTCCAGGTAACAGAGATCACAGTAAAAAAAAACATGCTAAAGTCCACTTAGTTTTCTTTTTCTAAATGCAACATAGTTCATTCTTTCACGTAAGTCTTTCCCCTGCGGTATGAAGACCAGGCTTCTCCTGATAAAATCCTCCTCCCGATGTCAAACCTGGTTCTTTTAAATGGGCTTTTAAAATATTGACTTCCCTGAAATCATTTCAGGGCTTTTGACAGTGCAAAACTGACATGCTTGGAGATCTATTTATAAAAGAAAGGGAGCCTCAATAGAAACTTCTCTCTGCATGGTCTTGGTGACATATACCATAATATTAGTGCAGGCGGTCATCAGTTGGGGATTTTGGGGAGAAGAGATGCAGAAAGGGTGGTCAAAATTACTGATATTTGACAAATATTCATCTACACAGTTTAAACACCTGTTTCCTAGCAAACAGGAAAGCCCCATCTCTACTCTTGGTGGGGTTTTTTTTTGGTAAGATATGCACTACAGAAAATAAGAATATAGATTAAGAAAATGGATATGCCATAATCCTTGCCGTTTTCTGTCATTATGGCCCTAGTGAAATAATTATTTTCATTACTGTCAATAATGTAATTTTTAAATGATCTCTATAACATTCATAAGGGTTTCTGATAAGCATTTTATGTACGTATGATGTGGCCTCCTGGATCCGGCCTATCCCACCAGTGTTCCCAGACGTAATATTCTAGGAATTTGCTTGCTTTCAAAACAAATGGGGGAAAAAAACCTCCCCAGTACTGACCAGCAGCTCTGTGAGTGGAAAGGCCTCCGATTCAGCATGAAAGGCCGTGGACCCCGAAATGCTCAAAAGGCTGCCTCTTTTGCACCCCAGGATCACCCAGACCTCTACTCTCTCCCACTCCCCCCAAACTCCTCTGGCCCATCAGCACACAGAGACTCTGGCTGAACGTTCACTAAAAGCAGAATTGTCTTTGTTCAAACACTTCCGAGGGTTTTACTGGTGAAAATCAAGGGTGAGGTCTGAAGGTTCACGTGTGTGTCTCCGGGTGAATAACCTGGTGTCACTTGGTGAAGGCTTCCACGAAAACTTGGCCTCTGGGGCCCTGTATCTCAAGGCCCCGAAAAGAGACTTCGTGAGGTCCGCTTATAAGTGGCTGAAGTTTCTCAAAGGCTATTAACAAGAAATGGCTTCGGATTCTTAGAAATCGGTGGTATCCTTTGAAATTGGCATTGTTATTGAAGTAACAAAAGAAATCCCCTGGGAGCCATTTAGAAACAGTTTGTTATGACCAAAATTCCCGGTAGTTTAATTGTACTTTTCCTGTGAGCCTGTACACTGTGATGTAAAGAATGACCCAAACACTGTGCTGGGTGCCAGTGTGGGGTGTGTGCATAATACACTGTGTGTCTCATGTTACTGCCGTCCTGCCACTGCCAGCGGTGTGTGCACCCTGCCTCACTGTGTGCAGTTCAGGGGACCCCCTCGAGTGCCCTTGTTCCGGGACAGAGGTGCCCAATAAACCCATGATACCACTTGAGACAATAAGCAATTAAAAATTAAGCTTTAGGGATCAACTGTGTACATTATAGCAAAGAAATGGGCCAAAGAAGCCTAAAACCCACCAAAATGGCAGGAAGGAGGTGGTTCGAACATAGCAAATCATCTTTTTCAAGTAAAAAAGGGACTTTATTTTGTAGGAGAAATGTCAGCTGTGAAACTTGTCTTTTGCAATGCAAAGACCTCTTGCAAAAGAAATGTCCCCTCTTGTGGCAGAGACAATAGACACATAGCTCTTTTTAGCCTTAGAGTTTAAAATGCTTTTTCCAGTTACAAAAGTATATGGCAGTTTTTAACCGTATAATTTGGTGTATATAAGTAGCCTCTTAATAGGTTGCCATGAGTGAAAACTATTATATAATTGTGAAGAGCTACTGACAAAGAATGTTATTAAGCATTTAAAGAAAGCAGGCAACCACGCTGAGGTTTTCAGGAAAAATCATCTTTCCAGTTTTACTCAGAACAAAGGGAAGATGATCTCTTTTTCCTGGGATGTGGAGGCCACAGATTTCCCCTCTGCTCTCATTTTAGAGGCTGGGGCCTAACGGCGACGAGGGATTCAGATTTGGGCCTTGCAGTTCTTAAAGTTAATCATTAACTTCTCTGAAGTCTTGATGGCATTTCAGTGGAACTCCAAATATGCTACTTTTCCAAGTAGCCTTCCTTGTAATTTCCCATTTTACCCCCAAAGTCTAGTTAGAAGCACCGTCCTAATGTGACTCCCATCGAGTGAGGGAAAGATTCAACCTGCCCTTCTAATTTTAATGGAGAATTTGAGTTAAATAAGATGGGTAAAAGGACCACCGAATACTCTTATACTGAATACTTAATTTGCGTGTTAAAAGCTGATCATTAATCCTATATTTTAACTCTGCAAATGTCAGGAGGTATTATTTTCTGACGAGTCTGACAGTTCTAGGGATAAACTAGACTGTTCTGTTGCAAAGCCCATGAATGGATGTAAGAAGAGTTTCTGTATCACACTTAAAGACCATTAACTAATACGTGGAGACTAAATTTGTTATCACATTAAGACTAAGGGTAGGAATCCTAGAACGAATCGTAACCAAAGTAGAATCATAACTGGGAGACAGTGTTTATTAAAATCCAATTATAAACGTAATACCTATACATCTATACTCGCCTTCACATGCTCTGGTGTTGCAGGGTCTGTCTGCAGCTTCATGTCATTGAAGTGAAATAAAGATAAGATTTCAAGTGGCCAAAGGACCATTGATTTGTTTTTTTCAATGTTTGAGAAAACCCAGAAACAGAGATCCAGCTAAGATGCCTGGAACACAGCTAGCCAAACGATGTTTTCAAGTGATTCTCACATGAAGTCCATACGACCGGCAACAGCTTACGTAATTCTGAGAAATCAGCAAATCAAATAAATAAAAAAGCTGTCTTTGGACCAAATTGTAGTTTCTAACAAGGCTACCTACTGTGGGTTACGGGCCTGCTCATTAAGCTTTTAAAGCTGGGCTTCACTAATGCCACTTGAAGCGGGGGTGGGCCGCTCCCAAGCCAAATACGGAACAATGCTCTCCTTAAGCTTATTAAGTTTACGTTTCATACAAATGGCTGTTTGAAATGATTTGTTCCTAGACGTGCACACTGGCTTTCAAAATAACAGTCTTCATACCCTGTAACACAAAAAGGAAAGGAAAAGGGCAGTGGAACCAGTGACAAGGAATTAGGCTGCGGATTTTGTTTTGAAATAGAACATTTGGATCTGTTCCTCAAATCTTAAAATGACTTTTAAAAGATAGTAGGTCTTAAATAAAGCTTGTTGACAAACTAATTATTGGCTGAATGCAAATGGTCAGCCTGAACTCAGGGCAGCAAAATGTAGCCAATTCCCTCCACCTCCAACACTGGATTTTACATTCTTTTAAATCTCAACAGAATTTTCTGATCTTTCTAAGAGACACTTGAAAGGAAACAGGTTATTTGTTTAAGCTTAAGTTACATTCGCTGTGCTCAAGCCAGGGACACACGGTTATCCATCACTGAGTTGGCTGCAGAGAGGAAGCATAGGGTGTAATGAGGCTCCAGCATTTTAGCAGCAGAAAATGGACCCTATCTCCTTACCCCATGGAAGGAGGGGGTGGGAGTGGGAGAGCTCACTCAGAAACTAAGGGAAACGCCTAAAAACTCTAAAATCCTCCTCTCAAGCCCAAGATTTCATCTGGGACAAGGAGGAAAGCCGCTTTCATACCCTGTAAATTAAGAGCACCGTTTCCATTTGGTGTGTTAACAAAATCAATCACATCTCGAGCCCCGCCAAAGCGCCATTTCACTATATTTCATCCAGTTTATCCTACAAAGACGAGAGTCGAGAAGCTCAATTCTGTAGGTGTTTCTAACTTGTACTCTCAAGCAAAATTAGTTTACGCTCCTCCACGTAAGAAAAGGTATAGATTTCTAAAATCTGAAATTCAAGATGCCACCAAGGACATTTAAATGGAAAAACAAACAAACAGAAAAAGACTCAGATGGGGGCTATTCTGATTCTGACTCTAAAAGAGGAAGGAGCTTTTCTCAACAATTCCCTCTAAGTTGAGGGTTCCGAGCACCAGAGGAAACGCTCCCACACCAGCGGCCGTTTTTGGCAGGAAAGCCAGCAGTGGTGGGTGGACCACGTAAGAGGATCTCTCCCCTCCTGTCCGCCCAGAGATTCTGATCAGCATGAAAACCCAGCAGAGCCGGGGCAGAAACAATGCGCAGTGTATTTCGTGTCGCTCATTTATTCCACCTCTTTCTTTCTCTCACCGTTGAAGACAAGATTTTAGTGTTTTCCAAAGAAACACAAAGCAGAGCTAAATAATTAAAGTCTCTGCCGTCACAGGCCCAAGCGGCAATTATTAACTAGAGAATATTTATGCAGTACTGTCAAAGCTTCTTTTGAAATATTGAAAATGTTCCCAGAGAAAATGGAGTACTTTTTAGCGTTTTTGAAAAACGAAATATATATCAACTTCCCAAACACTAGGCACATCTGCTCATCTGAAACTCAATACTGCTGTCGTTGTAAGGTTTTGTATAACTCACTTCCTGTCTACATACTTACACAACAGGATATTTAAATAACAAAGACAATGAAGAAGCCAGGCAAAACTACGGCACCCCTGACATCACATGTGCATTTCTTCCTTTCCTAATCCCAGCTCTAAGTGTTCTGAGTTGCAGAAATAATTAGCACGCACAAGGACATCTTTAGACTAGTGATTGCCTATAACTGCACACAGCAGTAGGCAAGGAACCAGTGTGTATCTGGGCCTGTTTACGTTGCAGGGGGCTCTTTGCCTCCCAGAGGAAAAGCCACTTGTGGCCCCATTGCTCACGTGCTTCTGAGGTCCACTATGACTTCCAGATCAGTTTTCCCATCATAATGAACAAGCACATGGAGACACATGTGGGCAGATGTTTCATGTCCCTCCCAAATCCACCAAGACTCTTGCCGTATTTAACAAATTTTAGACCTTCAACCATATTTTCATTCACTTCTTAAAATACACGACTTTTTTTTTTTTTTTTTTTGCAAGTCAGTTGGTCTTTAATTAGGAAAACATTGGTTATTTCGACATGTCTTTTTCCTCTTTTCTACCTAAGGTTAAAATACATGACTTTTGTTTCAAGCTCACAGAGATATAATGTCATTTCAAATGTACACACTAAAAACCTTTTCCATTAAATTAAGGAAACCTTTTCCATTAAATTAAAGTGCTCTCTGCCTCGTGTAGATCACAGTTTCCTGGTTTGAAAATCTAAACTAAAAGGAATCTTCATTGTTGTCTTACTTCCTTCATTGGAACATTACTGAACATATATTATAAATTATTTTACCACAGCTTTCATCTTGTCATTAGCGCGGATCTATTGTATGTAATCAAGTTTTGCATATGAAAGTGTAGGATTAAGTATCTTGCTGATTCCTGTGTTCCCTTTTATTGGGAAAGATGCACTAAGGGCCCTCTCTTTC